>NW_028321907.1:20646111-20969166 GCF_036245765.1 Copidosoma floridanum
CGCGAGTCCGGTGGTGCGCTACCTCGGAGTGTGGATCAACTCTCGACTCACCTTCGGGGAGCACATTAGAAGAGCAGCCGATAAAGCCGCTGGGGTCTCTGGGGCGCTTTCACGGTTAATGCTTAACGTTGGGGGCCCGCGGGAAGCCAAAAGACGGCTCCTTGCGTCGGTCTCCAACTCGATCCTGTTGAACGGAGCGAAGGTGTGGGCAAACGCACTCGCGAGGAAGGATGTCCGAGAGCGCTTAATTTCGGTGCAGCGCATTGGATCTCTACGAATCGCGAGTGCCTACCGTTCGGTCTCCTACGCGGCTGCTATGGTGATAGCACGAACGATTCCCGTCGTGTTGCTTGCGCAAGAGCGGCGAAGGAAATTCCTGGGCTCTGGCGACGAAAGTGATAGCGACAGACGGGAGGAAACGTTGGACGACGTGGCAACAGGAGTGGGGTCGGGCTGTAGTGGGTAGATGGACGCACCGCCTGATTCCACACCTACGACCATGGGTGGAGAGAGGGCACGGGGAAATAAACTACCACCTCACCCAGTTTCTCTCCGGGCATGGCCAGTTTAATGCCTATCTTCATCGCATGGCGGTGAAGGCATCACCTGGGTGTGCTTACTGCTCTGCGTTGGATGATACCGTCGAACATACGTTTTTTGTGTGTGAGAGATGGCACCGTATGCGCCAGCGGATGGTGAACAGGGTCGGCGTGGCGCCCACCCCTGAAAACATCATCTCTAAGATGCTCAGCAGCGAAGAGGGGTGGTCGGCGGTGGATGGCTTCGTCGGGTCTGTCCTCCAGCAGAAAAAAGAAGAGGAGAGAGCCGCCGTGCAGGTAACGGGGGCCCCTGAGTAGGTAAATGCGGACCCAAGCTAAGTATTTATACTGATCAGCGAGGGAAAGCATTAAGTAAGCGCTAGAATACGGGTGCCGGTCTTCAGGGACCCCGAGTCCATTTCAGGACTCGAGAGGATTGGCACCTCTAGCAACTGGTGGCAAGCTTGCTCGCTAATGCTGTGAGACACGATGGTCTCCCAGGTGGCTCCACCCCGAAATAATGCTAACGCGGTTCCAGGGAGGATCAAAAGCCACGCAGCATGGGGGGGGGGGGTTATAGTAGGTATGGGTAGTCTAATAAAAAAAATCCACCGAGTCCCACACTACCGCTGTCCCTGCGGTGTGCCTCAATGCATTTCCCCTCCCTCCACAAATAAAAAACTCTGTTAAATAAATAATTATTAATAAATAACACAAGCGCCTATCACTCAGTGACTTAGGGCGCTAACTGGCCACTCTGTTAAATAAATAATTATTAATAACACAAGCGCCTATCACCTAATGACCCGGGGCGCTTACTGGCCACTCTTTTAAAAAAATAATTATTAATAAATAAGACAAGCGCCTATCACTCAGTGACTTGGTACACTTACTGGCCACTCTGTTAAATAAATAATTATTAATGATACAAGCGCCTATCACCTAATGACCCGGGGAGCTTACTGGCCACTCTTTTAAATAAATAATTACTAATAAATAAGACAAGCGCCAATCACCTGATGACCCGGGGCGCTTACTGGCCACTCTGGTAAATAAATAATTTTTAATAAAACAAGCGCCTATCACCTAATGACCCGGGGCGCTTACTGGCCACTCTTTTAAATAAATAATTATTAATAAATATCACAAGCGCCTATCACTCAGTGACTTGGGGTAATTACTGGCCATTCTTTTACATAAATAATTTTTAATAACACAAGCGCCTATCACCCAATGATCCGGGGCGCTTACTGGCAACTCTGGTAAATAAATAATTATTAAAATAACACAAGCGCCTATCACCTGATGACCCAGGGCGCTTACTAGCCACTCTTTTAAATAAATAATTATTAATAAATAACACAAGCGCCTATCACCTAATGACCCAGGGCGCTTACTGGCCACTTTGTTAAATAAACAATTATTAAAAAATAACACAAGTGCCTATCACCTGATGACCCAGGGCGCTTACTGGCCACTCTATTAAATAAATAATTTTTAATAAAACAAGCGCCTATCACCTCATTACCCGGGGCATTTACTGGCAACTCTGTTAAATAAATAATTATTTAAATATAACACAAGTGCCTATCACTCAGTGACTTGGGGTGCTTACTGGCCACTCTTTTAAATAAACAATTATTAAAAAATAACACAAGCGCCTATCACCTGATGACCCAGGGCGCTTACTGGCCACTCTATTAAATAAATAATTTTTAATAAAACAAGCGCCTATCACCCAATGACCCGGGGTGCTTACTGGCAACTCTGTTAAATAAATAATTAATAATAACACAAGCGCCTATCACTCAATTACCCAAGGCGCTTACTGGCCACTCTGTTAAATAAATACTTATTAAAATAACACAAGCGCCTATCACTTAGTGACTTGGGGCGCTTACTGGCCACTCTGTTAAATGAATAATTATTAATAAATAACACAAGCGCCTATCACTCAGTTACTTGGGGTGGTGACTGGCCACTCTTTTAAATAAATAATTATTAATAAATAACACAATCGCCTATCACTCAGTGACTTGGGGTGCTTACTGGTTACTCTTTTAAATAAATAATTATTAATAAATAACACAAGCGCCTTTTACTCAGTGACTTGGGGCGCTTACTGGCCACTCTGTTAAATAAATAATTATTAATAAATATCACAAGTGCCTATCACTCAGTGACTTGGGGTAATTACTGGCCATTCTTTTACATAAATAATTTTTAATAACACAAGCGCCTATCACCTAATGACCCGGGGCGCTTATTGGCAACTCTATTAAATAAATAATTATTATGAAATAACACAAGCGCCTATCACTCAGTGACTTGGGGTGCTTACTGGCCACTTTTTTAAATAAATAATTATTAGTATATTACTCAATCGCCTATCACCTGATGACCTGGAGTGCTTACTGGCCACTCTGTTAAATAAATAATTATTAATAACATAAACACCTATCACCGTATAACCTGGGGCGCTAATTGCAAATCTAGTAAATAAATAATTATTAATAAATATATCAAGCACCTTTTTCCTGATGATCCAGGACACTTATTTGCAACACTATTTAATAATAAAAAGTTGATCGATAACATATGTAAACATATCACAATTTTTATTGCCTATTTAGTACGACAAAGATCTTTTTAATTAGCACTCTTGTAATTACTTGATAATTTATTATTCAATAGAAGCCAGTAAGTACCCTGGGTCATTGGGTGATAGGCGCTTGTATTATGAATAATTATTTATTTAAAAGAGTGGCCAGTAAGTGCCCCAAATATCTGAGTGATAGGCGCTTGTGTTATTTATTAATAATTATTTATTTAACAGAGTTGCCAGTAAGCGCCCTGGATCATTGGGTGATAGGCGCTTGTGTTATTAATAATTATTTATTTAACAAAGTGGCCAGTAAGCGCCCTGGGTCATTAGGTGATAGGCGCTTGTGTTATTTATTAATAATTATTTATTTAAAAGAGTGGCTAGTAAGCGCCCTGGGTCATCAGGTGATAGGCGCTTTTGTTATTTATTAATAATTATTTGTTTAAAAGAGTGGCCAGTAAGCACATCTGGTCATCAGGTGATGGATGCTTGTGTTATTGGACCTTATTCGAATCTCGTGCGTCACCTTCGGTACTATTTGTTTTTTTTTTTTGGTCTAGTAATTTCCCACGTCAGAGAGGTTGGGTCCTAGAGAATTCCCAAATCTGGCCGGCACTATATCCCATCGCTGATTCGCACCTTATATTCACATACACGCATGCGCCTAGCTCGCTTCGCTCGCTCGGAAAAAAAAAACAAACTTGGACCCTATACTATAAGTACCGGACAGTAGAGTTACGCACTGCGCATGCGTATCCACTATATCCTCGTAATTACGTGGATATACAGTGCGGTTTGGTGTGAATAGACACTACGTTTTAATTAATAATAATCGCTTATTATTCGGAAAGAAGAGAGATGAAAGTCGAAGCGTGGAGAGGATATAGGAGAGGCCATGACAACAACGATGCTGGAATTTTTGAGAGACATGAACATAACTTATAGTAAACAAAATTACAATAACGCCAAGCGATCTTCGAGCAGCCACTGGTCTTACCAGAGTGTTTTTCCGTGTTGCTTGTTGAATCAGATCCAGCGTTGACCTTGGCTGAACTTGTACTCAACTAAGTTATTAGTTTTTCAAATTAACATCGATTGTACTGAATGAAACTAATTTAAAAAAAAGAAAAACAACCTTGATATAAAAAATCGTCTTAAGGTTCTTACAATAAAAATAAAATGAAATAAAATAAAAAAAAAAATCAATAGATTTGGGTGAGAAAAAAAACTGTCTGTTGCAAACTGTCAGAATTATTTTTATTTAATTGAATTAATTTTCTGACTATATACAATATAATCTTGATTATTGAGTTATGACATAAATTACAATTGTTAATTAACAGTGAACTTACACTTTAAAAATTTTCTAAATGCAGCCATACTTTTACAATACTTTATAGACGGTATCGATTAAATGAAGAATAAAACGTAAAATCTCTCATAAAACTCACTTTAGACAAACTAGTACATTACATAAAAATTCCGCCATTTCAATGTTGTTCCGAAATGTATGAAAAAAAAACTTGAACAATTTATTGAGAATTTCTGAATACTACACAACATTAGAGGAATGGGTGATTTAATATCAAGGTTATTCAATTAATCAAAAAGGTTAAAGGTTATTAAAGGTTTTTGAATACTATTTTTCATTAATGAACTTTTATTTAGCTTTGAACTTTAAGCCTCATATATATATATATATATATATATATATATATATATATATATATATATATATACATATATATATATATCTTACTAATATATAAAGCAAAGTCGCTAAAACCGTTGTAATTGCTAACCGCGAAAACTACTGAACCGATTTTGCTGAAATTTTGCACACTGATTCATGATACTCCCTAGATGGTTTTAGTAAAGTTTTTATCATAAAAAATTTAATAACAATAGCAATAAATGAGCTCAAAGTTTTGCAAAAATACGCCAGCTTTTCACTTTAGTTCAGTGAAATCCGCTAGGTGGCGTCGACATAAAATCGAGGCTACCTGCAACAGAATTAAAAAAGTGTGGTTATAATAAGCCGGAGCTTCTCGATATCCATGCAGTTGTACTCAGGCAGTTCAACGAACTATACAGGGCATGCTGATGAAAGTCTTGCAGCTGGGTATCCCGGTTACGGACGACACTCTTCTGTAAGGGGGACGGGACCTGGGTGTCCATTCACCCTGAATCTTGACGAGTGCGATCAAAAAAAATTAATTCCAACCGATGACGTCTCTGGCATAATACCAGGAGACATATCTAGCCAGAGCACGATCTGTACCAAGCACCAACTCTTCAGAGTTGTGTGGCAGTCCCACCATCCCACCTGATGCAGTAAGAGCAATTTTGACTACAAATGTAAGCCAGGGAAAAACAGCTCTAAGGGGCATGGGCAGCCGGCAGCCACAACGGCTACCTTCTTGGTCGTCGCGTCCCCAACGCGCTTACCCACATGTTCCCGTCTAACGATGAGCGGTTGGTTATCCGGGGAACGACCTGAAGACGAGATATTCTTTGGTCAGCGGCGTACCTCCCTCTATCACAGTCTCCGTACATCGAGACTCCCTGGGTAAGAATCAAGCAACCCGTAGCCAGCTCTTCATCATCAGGAATAATAATAAAGAATAGCCTGGAAGTTTTGCCACTGGCGCTTTTTAGGGCCATTATAAGTATTGGCATTCCCTACTTAACCATCAATTTCATCGGTTCTTTTTAGGATCCACCTAAGTGTAAACTACCTTGCCAACAAATACATTTTTATTACCATTTCCGGAAGCGATTCGTCGACTAAAAGACTATATTAACTAAAGACGGGCACTATTGAACAAAGTCAGCTATTCACTGTCAGACGTCACAAGCGGAGTTGTTCGCCGCAAGGCTGGGAACCCCAGTGACCGTCGACCCTATATTACCCTCTCGACTCTAAGCATTCAACCAGGAATCACTGATCCTCTCCAAGGTCTGCGCTGGGAAAACCTACAACAGCTATCAAGGAAAAAAAACTTGAGCCAGCGGGACAGCCTCCACTAGACAAGTATCACTAACCAATCTCCCCGTCTAAGATCACCAAAACAACTGAATCTGCAAATAAAAAAGGTGCTTTAGACGTTATACCGGGAGACGTTGGGAAAGAGCACTACAAGTAGCCCCAAAGCTTCGGACTTTCTAATTTTTCTCCCGAAGTAAGAGTTAACTTAAGAAGCTCACCAGTCTTTTTTAGGGCCATCGGACGTTGAACTACCTTGCCAACAAATATATTAGAACTCAACAAAGTTGACAGAAAACAGCCTTTAGGGGTCACAAAAATTTTAAGCATGCCAAAAGTCGCAAGAGGGTGAATTAGAAGAAAAACTTAAAATGTATCTAATAGATACAATTTTACTTAGGCGTCAAGAAACTGACGCAGAAAATTTATCGAGATTGGAACAGCAGCGTAAAAATCGACAATTTAAGAGTCCATTACGTGAGAGATCAGCTTTCCGTTGTATCCTCACAGCAATCTCTGAAATCTTTAAAGATCCTACTTCAGATTTTTAAATAAGTAGAAAATGTATTTGTGTTTTTGTGGCAATAATAATGTAGGGTTTAAGGTCCAGGACTTTGTTGCTCTGGTAATAAAGTTGTGAGATATGAGAAAAAAATTTTTTTTTTAAATATAAATTTTTTGGGGGTTTAAAATCATAACAGTTGTAAAAAATAGCCCTTTTCGTGAATTACACGGGAGAAACTGTAAATCAACGGCTTCTTATGGCCACCGATTATTTTATGGCATAAAGAACGCACGGTACTTTTCAGCATAATTATTTTTTTGAATTTTTACACCTTATTGTTTAACCAAATAAACTATATGGACTTTCATTAATGAACTTTTATTTAGCTTTGAACTTTAAGCCTCATTTATATATATATATATATATATATATATATATATATATATATATATATTTTGAATATAAAGATGTTACATAAGAACATTTTTCTCAGTTAACATTATTCAGGCAGTATGAGTGCGTTTGTGCCTGTTATAAGTAGTAAATTGAGCAAAAGCTTTTTGACATGCATGTTGATGGCATTTATACGGTCGTTTACCAGAGTGTACACAAAAATGAACAATAAGACAGTCTTTACGAGCAAAATCTTGTCCACAGTTATCACATTTATAAGAGAACGCATCAGCATGAGAAATCATAAGCGTATTGAAAGTACCTTTTAGAGCAAACTTCTTTCCACAACCACTTTCTTTGCACTTGTATGGACGTGCGCCAGTGTGGGTGCGTGTATGGGATGTCAAATTTTTTTTTACGACAAAAGCTCTTTTACATATAGGTTTTTCGTACTTATAAGGACGCTCGCTGGTGCGTGTGCGTGTGTGGGCTGCCAATGTATTATTTAGAGCAAAAGCTTTTCCACATCCAGGTTCATTGCACTTAAAGCAACGTTCACCAGTATGTGTGCGCACATGCTCAGCAAGCTTACTTTTAGATTTCACAACTTTTTGGCAAAAACGACACATGTGAACATGCCCTTTGGCAGGGTGTTTTTTTGTCTTCATTGAAAAAATTGTCTTCACTGATTTCGATGTAGAGTTAACGAAAAACTATTGCTGTCACGCTAACTTAAAACTATAAGATTTTCAGGCTTAGGTGAAGACTGAATTGTAAATGAAAAAGATTGGCTTTAATAACAGAAGCAACACTTAAAACTCACAATAGTTATAACCACTGTAAGACATCGAAGTACTCTGATATACAACTGATAATGAATCCTTCAATTATTCTAACAATAAGAGACAGTTAAGTTATCCCTACAATTTCTTTATAATTGCTTTTTGAAGCACTTAAGCAGCGCTATGATACATAACTGATAGTGGAACCAATAATTGATTTATCAGTATATACTTATGAGAGACAGTTTAGTCATCGGTTCAATTCTTTCATAATTGTTATTTTAAATTATAACACGCATGCAGTACTTTATCTTATGTTTTATTTTTGGGAAAACTAAAATTTAGAACATGGTGACTAGCTGTAATATTTGTAATCAACTAATAAATTAGGGTGTGTATGTATTCTGCACGTAATAACGTATACTTTTAACACTTTCAATAAGATAGTATCATTAATTTTTTCTTACAACTCCACCAAAAATTTGTTTCTTTTGACCTGATTCCCAGTTGGAAAAAACCTTATAGGAGCCCAGCAATATATATGCTCAGAACCAACATATATACACTAGCGGCCCCCCGTCTCGGCTTCGCCCGAGACTTACTAAATGGAACACCATAGTGTGTTAACATGTAATGTTAAACGTTTTCAGTTAGAAATTTTACATCTATTCCTGACCCTTATCAGAACAAAAATCTTATTAAAAACATTTTTGTTCGGAATCTATACAGTTTATTTGGTTTAATAATAAGCGTAAAAAATAAGAAAAAATATAACTATGCTGAAAAGTACTGTGCATTCCTCGTGTCATAAAATAATCGTTGGCCCTAAAGGGCCGTTGATTTGCAGTTTCTCCCATATAATTAACGAAAAGGGCTATTTTTTAAAGCTGTTAAAATTTTAAACTCCCAAAAAATATATATTAAAAAAAACTTTTTTTCTCTTATCTCACAACTTTATCACCAGAGCAACAAAGTCCTGGACCTTAAACCCTACATTTTTTATTGTCACAAAAATACAAATATATTTTCTTCTTATTTAAAAATCTGAATTTAGATCTTTAAAGATTTAAGAGATTACTGTGAGGGTAAAATGAAAAGCTGATCTCTCCCGTAATGCATTCTTTATTTGTCGATTTTGAGGCTGCTGTTCCAATCTCGATGAATTTTCTGCGTCAGTTTCTTGACGCCTCAAATTGTATTCATTAGATGCATAGAACGTTTTTCTTTTAATTTGCCCTCTTGAGACTTTTGTTATGGTTAAGACTTTTGTGAGCCCTAAAGGTTGTTTTTTGTCAACTTTGTTAAGTTGTTATGTGTTTGTAAGTAAAGTAGTTCGACGTCTGATGGCCCTAAAAAAGACCGGTGAGCTTCTTAAGTAAACTGTTTCTTGACTAAAGTTTACAGCAATTGTGACGAACAGCTCAGGGTGACCTTCTCTGGCCTGCCGTTGAAGCCCCAGATTGATCAGGAGAAAAATTATAAAGTTCAAAGCTTTGGAGCTAGTTATAGTGCTTTTTCCCAACGTCTTCTGGTATAACGTCACAGACGTTGGTGTCTAAAGCACTTTATTTCGCAGACTCAGTTGTTTTGGTGGTTAAAAATGAGGAGATTGGTTCGTGATGCTTGCCCGTTGGAGACTTCCGTTTGTTAAAGTTTATTTTTCCTTCATATCTGTTACGTTCATCCATCGCATACCTCGTCGCATACCTTGGAGAGGATCGGTGATTCCTGGTTAAAAGCTTAGAGTTGAGAGGGTAATATAGGGTCGTCAGTCACTGGGGTTCTCAGCCTTGTGAAGAACAACTCCACTCGTGACGACTGCCAGTGAATGACTAACTTGGTTTAATAGTGATCGTCTTTAGTTAACATAGTCTTTTAGTTGACGAATCGCTTCCGGAAATGGTAGTAAAAATGTTTTTATTGGCAAGGTAGTTTAAATTTAAGTGGCCCTTAAAAGAACCGAGGAGATTGATGGTTAAGTAGGGAACGTAAATACATATCATGGCCCTCAAAAGGGCCAGTAGTGAAACTTCAAGTTATTCCTTATTATTATTCCTGATGATGAAGAGTTGGCTGCGGGTAGCTTAACTTTTGCCCTCGAAGTCTCTATGTACGGAGACTGTGATGGAGGGAGGTACGCCGCTGACCAAAGAATATCTCATCTTCGGATCGTTTCCCGGATAACCAACTTCTCATCGTTAGTTGGAAAAATACGGGTATGCCGTTGGGGACACGACCACTGAGAAGGTAGTCGTTTTGGCTGCCCGTGCCCCTCAGGGTTGGCTTCCCTGGCTTACATTTGTACCCAAAATTCTCTGACGGCACCGGGTGGGATGGTGAAACGGCCACACAATCCTGAAGTGTTGGAGCAGGTTGTGCTCTGGCTAGATATGTCTCATGGTATTCCACTGGAGACGTTATTGGTTACAATAATTTTTTATTTATAGCACTCGTCAATCCTGGATATAGAGTGAATGTAGACCTAGGTCACTTGCCCATTAGGGAAGAGTGTCGTTGGTAGTCAGGATACCCAGCTGCACGACTTACAATTGTAGACTTGAAGTATTGCGTGTAGGCGACTATGAAAATCTCTGAGATGCTCCGGCGTATTATAACCACACTTATTTTATTCTGTTGCAGGTAGCCTTGATTTTATGTCGACGCCACTTAGAGGATCCTACTGAATTGAAGTGAAAAGCTGGCGTATTTTTGCAAAACTTTGAGCTCATTTATTGCTATTTTTATTAAATTTTCTAAGATAAAAACTAAACTAAAACTATCTAGGAAGTGTCAAGAATCAGTGTGCAAAATTTCAGCAAAATTGGTTCAGTAGTTTTTGCGGTTAGCGATTACAACGGTTTTAGTGACTTTGTTTTATATATTAGTAAGATAAGATATTAGTAAGATAAGATGATGAAACAAACATTTTTTACTTAGTTTGTACTTAAATAAGATTTTGAAAAAGATTATCATATATACCATTGAGGTGCCACGGTTACATGCCTGCTATCGTAGACTTCCTATACGTTATACTTAAATAGTTTTACAAATTTCATAGCAAATATAAATGTCGTCTTCAGATTAATGAACACCTTCGTAGAAGTCTTGAAATAAAATGTTACAAAATTTTTCTCCTAATAATGTTAATTGTAATTCTTTTTTAAAAACGTAAACCTAATAACCCAACTCAAAAAAATTAATTTTTTACTTCTGCCATTTTTGAGTGGCTGATATACCCTTAGTAGAAAAAGAAGTGTTTGTCACTTATGAGCATCCAACTAGGGTTATCTAACCTATGTTGTAATTTTTCTTTTCTGAAATTATTAAATTTCTTGGAAATAACAATGGTCAGATTGAAATTTGATGATTGGATCTTTAAACGAGATTAAAATGTCTTATACAAATTGACTTTTAAGTAACTTTTTATTTTTAAATCATGTCTTCAGGAACAGAAAGCTCAGGGTATTTTTTGAAAGGTACATTTTTTCTGTAATGCAGGTTATTCTTATCATTGCAACGAACTTATCCTGATATTAGGACAATATTTCTTTGTACAAGGTCAGATTCCTAGTCTCTCGAAGCTTTATTATTAATTGCATCCAGAATGGAAGAGATTCATAGTTTAAAGTACCTGAATCAAACTCACTGTAGGTCAAAAGTTCGTTTGACACACTAAAAAAGTCACATTTTGTGTACATGTCATTACATGTGTATGTGCTACATTATTGGCTGAGAAAAAGGTAAAGTAGAACGAGGAAAGGATAGTAGCAGTAAAGCTGCTCTTATTTCAGCGGCAAAGCGTGATCGTAAGCAATATTAATAGGAATCGCTTGTCAGCTGCTTGGCCTGATTAATTATTTATCTTCAACTTTGCGTGAGGCGACGGAACTGACTCCCCTTTTCTTTTCTTCTTATCGATTACCTGACAGACCAGCAACCCTACGTCTAGACGACGTAGTCTCCATAGCTCAAGGGTCATTGGCCCATCTATACATCTTTCTTTCGCACTTTTTGGCGAATATTTATCTGTATATAACAAATTCATCATAATTTTTTTCAAAAACTGATATTAAGACACTACAGTTTTTTTGGCCCAGCTATACGTAGTCCACGTAAAATTTAGGTAGGAGCATAACAAATGCTTGCGATTGGTAAATCTCAACTCTTTTTTTCGCGTACTTTCTACAATTTGGGTAAGGACCCCCACCTTACCCTTTGGAGCAAGACTTATCTGCCCGTAGCATTTGTATAATACTTGAGTTCCTGGAAAATTCTAAGTATACACATGTATTAACACATGTATAGTATAATATCACACGTACAGAGCGCTGAAGGAAATGTAATCGGAGAGATGCGTCAAACGTTAAGTAAAAACGCTGCACTTTTGGCCAAAATGAATTGTTAATGGCTGCTAGGTCAAAAACTTAGATTCATTCGAATTTCTTCGCAACGCTCCAGCTCCAGCTACCACTCTCACGATATAGATGCTCGAACGAACTTGGCCAGTCGACCTCGTAAATAATTCTAAAAGGAATTCTTCCAGTAAAACGAAGGTTTATAAATCAACTTTTTTAACGGTATAAAAGTCACTATTAGATTTACCTGCTATAACCTCACGAAAAATTTTTTTTTAGATATCTTGCCAAGATTCTAACGAATCTATAACAGTCACATTGTCGAAGCGAGTTAATTAGCTGTTTAGTTGTTAAATTGTATAGTTGAAACCTCGGTTGAAACACTCAAATGTCTCATTAGCCAGTTAATAGACTTAGACAACGTTGAATGCACTAGAGGCACGTTAGGTAGATCAGAAGTGTACACATACGGGCAAAAAGTTAAGACCTGAACCTTAGAAGACATAACAGTAAATATACTACAGCCTTTTCTACGGATTTGTTCAGTTACAATCTAATATCTATTATCAATCACATGCTGATGACGTAGGCTTGTTTTTGCTCTCCTACACAACAGTCTGACTCCATTTTTTCTTTCTCAAATTTGCTGGCCTACTTATATCTTGAGATTCTTCTTCCAATATTAAGACTTTACTCTAGAATTTTGTATCTCGTAAGTGTATTACAGCTTTTTACTTGATAAATAAATTGTTGTTCTTCTGGATTGAGAAAATTTATCTAGAAAAGATGAGAATTCCAAATATTGTACGTGGCTAGTCGTGTGGATAAAGAATTATCGTTTTTTTTCTCTTGGGCTGTACAACTCATTCGTTTCTTCAGCTTCGTACCACTTTTATCACGAAATACTTTTCTCAGTTTTTACGGATCGTGCCTTTTAGTTGAAATTATTGTGTACATTCGTTGCTACTTATTTGATTTTAGATTTATCTGTCTGATTTATCTAATATAATAAAGCTTTGATTGTTGTTTCGACGAAATTCTATTATAATGAATCGATTAATTCTAGCAACATTTATTTGACCATTATTACTATAGAGTTCATTCCAAAAAAGCCCTAACCAACTTCATGCCATAATCCACAATCAAAAATTAAACCTTTGAGGATAAAACTTACTAAATATTTATTTTTTTTAAAGGGGCATAGTTTTTTTCTGAGTTTCTAAATGATTGTGGCCTCCCTACAACAGTAGCTCAAGCCACAAGGATTTGATAATGCTTTTTATATGTTACATCTAAAAGGATACACGTACAGATACGCTTACATCTTGCAATCATAAAAATCATCGATGTACCGTATGTATGGAATGTTACTTTCCGCAAAAAATGCATAAATGATTTGAAATTTGAACAGGACTTCTAAAACAAAAAAAAATTAACGTAAGTCTTTTTATAAATTTTGTCAATATTCAATTTCACAAATGAATTTTCTTAATTTGTACGAATTTGAAGCTTGTGTTTACTCGTGATGATAAAACTTTAGTTTACAAACTGAATATTTACAAGAAAACATTAGAAGATTCGCGTTCGTGTTATAATTTAAAAAATTCTGTTCTTATTTCAGATCATTTAAAGTATTACTTTTTTGAGAAAAGTTATCTTTTAGTCACTACTCTTTTAGGACTGCAAGATGTAACTTTTCTCTACTAAATTTCAAGGGGTAACAATAAATTTTGGCCCTATTAATAAGTAGATCGTAAGCATGGTAGGTCTTTTTTGTTGTTTTGTTTGAAAACAAGTGCTTAGTTAGTTAATACTACAAATTTACTAAAATAATGACGTGTAGTAGAATCTTCAGTCGATATACTGAATACCCTCAAGTAAACTATACGAGTTAACACCGAGGATACTTGACTGGGACTTAGCTTAAACTTAGCAGGTACTTAGTAGGTACTTAGCAGGTGCTAGACAGGCTATTAGCCAATACTTGACAGGGACTTGCCGAGTACTTAGCTAGCACTTGGAAGATATTTGGTAAGTATTAGACGGGTACTTGGTGGAGCCTTAACGGATATTAAATGTGCGCTTAAAGGGTAATTGAAATATTTGTGTATAGTACTTGGTAAGCAGTTCATTAGAGAGAGTACATGACAGGTACTTGGTTGGTTCTTAGCAGTTACTTGGACGCCACTACGTAGGGATTAAGTTAGTTCTTGATGTGTATTTAGTTGGCACTTAAATGATACTTAGTGCGAACTTTGTTAGTACTTGACAGATACTTAATAAGTACTTAGCAGGTGTTTAGTAAAAAGCTTGACCAGCACAAGCATCTATAGAGTAAATGCCGAGTGCTTGTCAAGTACCCAACAAATACCAGACAATGTCCCCATAAGTACCAATCAAGTACTGGTAAAGTAACTGAAAAGTACTAACCAAATACCTACTAGATCTCAATTGAGTACCCATTAAATAAATACCAGTCATATTAAGTACTTCCCGAGTGTCTACAAAGAATCAACCGAGTATCTTTCAAGTATCAACCAAACATTTACAAATATCCGTCTTGTACGATAGTACAGTACAGTGTGTATTTTTGTTTTATATTTGTCCAAATGACACTTAGGTAATAATTTTTTACCACCTTAGGGCCTCAGCTCTTGGTCTTAGACGATGCAGGGATCTGATCGGATGTCTGATCGTGACCCTTTGATATAGCCCAATACTGTTTGATACACTGCTTAACTTGTGCTCTGATTGGTTTGTCCAGTGATCCTCTAGTTTGTTTAAAACTATCTGATCTATGAGAAAGCTAAATCAAACGGTATCGTGCCGTATCGAAGTATTGCGATCAGACCCGTGTATAATCAGGCATGCATATAGGAGTAAGTTTTCTATGAAATTGAAACACGAAATTGGCATCAATTATCTGTTATAAGTGCCAAACATTATTTAACAAAGAAAAACAGCATTGTTTCTTCATTTTCAAAAAAAAGAGGAATCGTGCAATGCGTGAAATCAATATCATGAGTCTTAAAGTTATAGGCTATATTTATTTTCAAACTTGGTACACACCTTAACCATTGACCAACTACCACACATTCAAATTAAATCAATGTGCTTAAACTACTGTAAATAATGTTTGACATTGGCAGGGTATTTTGTAATGACAAATTGAAAAAAAAAATTTTGTTCATGTTAAAATAGCAAATTCTTTGTCATAGGATTATATGGAGCTAGATAGTTGTTTTTAACTCAACGATTAAGAAACATGTATGTTAAGTGTACAAATTAATAAATTGATTCTTAAAAATAATTTGGCAGGTTTGGGAGAAAGGTTTAAAATGTAGAATCGTGCCAAAAAAAATAAATACTATGTTTACGCATGTAAAGAGTGCACATGAATTTTTTCAGATGTTCTATCAGAAAAAAAAGTTAATTAATATTGACAGTTTAACACGATGTTTTAAAGGTTAGGTTGCGTTTTAATTGAAATTAGGGTATATTGTAAATGTGTTGAAATAAAAAGTAACAGTTAGTTGGTAGTTAGTCGAAAAATATAAAAAGGGGGTGAAGAGAGCCGAGAGCTTAGGCGTGGTGGGATGTAGAGTTATATACTGGATAAAACTTTAACTTCAAAAATTTTGTAATCTACGAATATACTTTATTAATAATTATGTAGTATTAATAAAAATAAGTACTTTACCATTAAAAAAAAAAAAAAAAAAAAAATTAACTTAGTCACTAGTTACCTTAGATAAATTATCTCACTTGAGACAAACTAATAAATTACATGAAAATGTCGCCTGTATGTAGGTATCAAAAAGAAATGAATAACTATTTTATTTAAATTACTAATATAAAAAAAGTTGTTACAAACGAAAATCAATTGATAACACATCACTTGAGCATTTAACATGGGATTTTTGGAATGCTGTAGTTGTAGAACATTACAACGATAGGTAATTTCATGATGATGTCCTTTAAATAATTAAAAACCCAACGACATTCAAAGTTTTTTTGACCTATTTTATTCAAATAAACTTATTTGTAGTTGCAAAATTTGAGCCACATTCCAATCAATGTTAAACATTCAAATCAATTCAAATATTGTATAAAAACAGTTTGTTCAACTAACACTTTTAGGGGCGAGCCATAATGTGTGTATGTGTACTTTCTGAAAGTACTACGTTGAGCACATCCAGGTAGATGGAATTATAGTAGTACGGTGGTACTAATTGTAAGAACACAATTCAGTCTCTTTTTCTTTTCTCTTTTTTTCTTTCTCTTTCTCTCTTTCTCTTTCTGTCAACTATACATATGTAAAGGGACAGTTGCTGTATGTACTGTATTTATGCAGTGAGAATAGAGTAGCGCTGTGGCGTAGTGGACTGATGAATGATGGTCTAATTGACACGTGGAGGCAAGGTTCCAGATTCAAATCTCGGACGATGTACTAAAACTTCATTTTGAGGGTAACCAATATCATCGTTTCTTAACTATTAGTAGATGATAATACGTGATTTATATTATAAAACATAAAAAAACTTATTGTAAATCGAGTGACGTCACTGAACGGGCTCGAAAACTTGAGAGTGAAATTAGACTAAAGAAACTCTAAAATCTATATGCATATGTTAGATGTATTGTTGGCGGTCGTAACTGAATTATTACGCATGCGCAAAAGCAAGAAGACGAGACGCAGTGACGCTGCACTTTAGCGTCAAGTGACGACGGTTTTGCTCACTCTCGCGCAGTCAGCCAGTCTGTTAACACACGCATACTCTGTCTTCACATCTTACTTACAGTTTATCCTACCTTTTCTGTTCGTTTAGCTGTTGTAATTAAGATAGTAAAGTGTTAAGATAGTTAAACCTAAAGATAGTGTAAATAAACGTGTCCAAGTTTAATTCTATATTTCGAGTGTTGTATTTTTATTCGCCAAGTAACCTGCCCAAACCCATACTGCTAACAATATATATACAACTTGAAAAAATATATGTAATTGTGTGACGCGTTACCAAACAGCACAAAAATTTAAGCAGTTGAAAAATTTATGTATTCCAAATATAACAAGTGCTTATATTGATGAGAGTTCAATAGGAGAAATTTATCAATGCAAATGCCTTGTGTTAAGGGGTCGTCTATAAAGGACGTCCAGTTGTATCAGGGGAGGGAGTTTATCTAGTTATGACAGTGTTGGACAATGACGGGAGAGGGAGTCACGACTTTAGTGGCGTCCTCAGATAATAAACTATAAAAAAAATTCATCAACAGATACCGCTATATTATATTATATTATAAAAACATATCAAATTTTAAATATTCCGCGCATAAATGTATAGGTTCCATGTCATTTATTTACTATGGAAAAAAAACCGAGACGTGTGCGCTGCAAGTTGCATTCGCTTTGAGCGCAATTCTGAAATCGCGTTCCCACTGGGCACTTTGAAAACGATTGGTCGTGATTAGAAAAGGACAGTACTATGAATTGATTTCCATATGCTTGTAGAGAAGCGACATTTAAAGATTGGCCACCTGGTGAATGGAGCCGGAAGCTCGATTTCATAATAATTACCTTTTCTAATCACGACCAATCGTTCTCAAAGTGTTCAGTAGAGGCGTGATTTCGGAATTGCGCTCAAAGCGAACATCAGCGAAAAAGCGCGAATCAGAAGCAACGTTGCATCTATATGGCACGCGCTCTCTCGCTATACGTAAACATCAGCAAGAGTGAAAATCAGAAGAATAGTTGTATATAGGTGTAGAATGTAGGCTAGGCTACGTTAACATGTTCACTCAGGTTGGCAACGCGTGACAAAATGCTTGTGCGACGTCGTTTTCGTATTTCATCGCTCTTTGCCCGCCCATGTATTTGCAGCCTAACAACTGGAACGTGTCGTGGCCCGCTTTATCAGTCATTTGTTTCGAGCATAATATAGCACCTTTCATACCTGTCGCTATCATCCCGTTTAAATCAAGAAATGGTAAATAAAAAGCTATGATTTATTTTGTTTTTTAAGTGTTGAAGTGTAACGTGTATATTCATGTGGTATTTAATAAGTTGAAAATGAAAAATACGAAACAACACGTAAAAACTTTGGATCGCGGAGATCTATACCGTAAGTTATGGGAAGTGTACAAATCGGCCTCGAAATCGGCATTTCCAAATAAACCAAAAATTGCTCTCCAATCCGAATGTAATTCAAAGTGGGCCGAATTGAAAGCAAATAGCTCAGATGATACTACTTTACAAAACGAAGTGTTAAACAAAATTCGTAGTGTACAACAAAAATCAATGATAGATAAGTCATCCAATCTCTTGAATTTTTTTAAAAGCGCACCGAAACACACGGAGTGTTATACAACGGAGTGTATTCCTTGAATAAATAGTGAATCTGTCGTTTCTCCTGAAGTATGTGTTGAAGAGAACCGCGAGAAAACAAGTAAACCGGATGATACAGCCGAGTTGGATGAAAAAAAAATTGTTGAAAAGAAAAAAAATTGCTGAAAAAAAAAAATCGCTAGCTACACCTTCCCAAGACAAATCAAAAACGCGCATCTCGAAATTACAAGCTCAAATTTCGTCACTTGTTGGTGTTAAAGATATCGGTTTTAGCAGCAAAGAAACAGACGAAAAAATTGTTAGTTAAAAAAAGAACTGATCAAAGAAGAAAAGGATATGAAAAGAAAAATCGGCGATGCGATAAGAAAAAAGAAAAGCCACCGACAACAAAGTTTAAAATTAGAAAAAAATTTGCGAAAAATATTCCGATGTAAAAAAAGAATTGAAATACAAAGAGTTGATCATTGGGAGACCACCATTGGAAGTAGATCAACCAGAGATTTTGACTGCAATTGAAAATGAAAATAAATTATAATTATTTCAGTAATACGAGGATGTAAGACACTGAATGAGCTGTCAAAAGCTCTCGAAGATGATGGATTCGAAATTTCGAGAAGTGGTGTGTATCTTCGACTTATCCCTAGACGTTGTACTACACAAGAAGGTAAGAGACACGTAAAAACGGTGCCCGTAAAACTTTGTCGCCCAGAAGCTGACCAACATTCTAAACTATGAATATTTTTGCCACGCGACAATTGCTGCAATCATGCTTCCATAAAGTCTCTAAATGCTCACAACAAAATACATAAAAAAGAAACGGAGAATAAAAAAATTAAACTAAAAAAGATTATTAGTATTAGGAAAAAAGAATTACTATGTGTAATAAAAGATGAGAAGTCGGGGACCGAAACTCTCGAATGGGCCGAAGCAGAGGATGTGTCACGTGAAAATTTACCTACTGTTGACGACGAAATTATTTTTGATATTATAAATAATTTGCCAGTAATAGAAAACATTGATAATTGGTTGGCCAATCCTTGGACTGCAAATGATTAGTAATAAAATGTATTTAAACTAAATATAGAGTTCAAAACATATTGATTAATAAATAAAAAAATAAATGTTTTTATTTAATTTTCATATATGTTGATTGTTAAAATAAGTACATATTTTAATATGTATGGTTTAAAGAATTAAATATAAAATAAAGTTATTTTTAATTACCCATTTGTTGGATGATTTTATTTTCTTTAATAAATTTTTTTCTCGAAATTTAGGGGGAGGTGGAATTTGTGACGTCTTCATGATAAAGGAGTCTTCAAAATGTGACTTTGCGTGACCCCAGGGGAGGGAGGGGTATGAAAATGTTGAAAAACAGTGAACGTCTTTTATGGACAACCCATAAGAGACAGAGAGATAATTATTGTAGAATAACTATCAATGTATACAGACGAGAGTTCCGCAATGCTTAAAAAAGATTATGATAAGATTCCTATATGGGTAAGCAAAGATTTTAATGTTGATTTTTCTTCTAAAGTTGCTGTACCATTAATTTAGTTTTTAGACGAAAAATTCAACTTTGATATGATTAATAACCCACTGCAATCGACCACTAAATATGAAACAATCATCGATGCCGTCTCTGCTTGTTATTTAAGTGAAGTCGAATCATTGATTTATATTTCGTATTTTTCGTACCACTAGCCCATAAATGCTACTGTTAAAAGCTAAAATAAATTTTCAGTGTCAATAGCACTGCAGAATGTAATGATAAATGAGCATTCATAAATTTTGTATTTCAAAGTAAAATGATGTCAATAAGCAAGTACCAAAAAATTTCATAATTAAAAGAACAAGTTTCAGTATAAAAAACCTCAATGTAGCTTCACTTCTTCCATGGGTCTTGCGACCCATTGTTTTTTTTTTTTTTTTTTTTTTCAAACTAATTTCGTATTTTTATGCATTGTTACGTTTGTTTCTCGGTGCAATAGCTGTATGCTATCGTACGTCACAGCATCAAATTTCGACGTTTTGACAAAAAACCTGGATAATTTAGGATTCGGCAAACAATTTTTTGATGTTAAAAATCTTTTCAGATTGTGAGTTGGAAGATTTTCAATATATCTTTTTAACTGGTCTAGCCTAATTCATAATTCTTAAGAGCATCGATGATTTTTTCAAAATGCATATAAAGTAACGAAACTTACAACAAAAACTACTTTAAGTGTCAGGAAACTTTTTTCATTATTTTCTACCTCACAATTTTCTACCAATGAAAAAGTTTGTGGTATAAGATATTGAAACAGTTCACATAGTTTTTTGACACTCTAAACAGTTATTATTAAAAATTTCACTGCTTTCTCTGCATTTTCAAAAAAAATCATCAAACCTTCTTAACCCGTTAGAGTCTCTCTATTCATATATTTTACAAAACATCAAAAAACCTAAGAACTGGCTCTTGAAAAAACAAAAATACTCCTGTAATTTAACCAGTCAATCTTTTACAACCCTGTAACCTAATTACCTAAAATCAAAAAAACTCTAGTTGACAACTACTACTAATCTCATAACCTTATGAACCTGAATTCTTAAATTTTTTAGGTTCAAAACATTTGATCCCAGAGAAAAATGGAGCTCTCAGTATTACCGTTTCATAATGTGTACCATGCCGTTTGTTCCAGTAGAACTCTCCAACAACTTACCGACAACTTAAACATGACGCAAGATATCGTAAGACATAATTAAGTTGTCGGTAAGTTATCGGAGAGCGTTACTGGAACACACCCATGGAGAGATTACACGTACGTATTTTGTTGATTATACAATGGGCAGTTTTATTTGGAATATGATATCTGAAGATGTATTTTATTAATTTATTTAGTTTTCTTGTAATGTTATGGCCTCTTTTTTTATCAAATAATTGATACAACAGGTTTTATTTACTTATTAAATCTTTTTTTTTTACGGTTCAAACACTTTTAAAGCGTTGCATTACAATAAAACCAGGTTGCTGATTAAATTTCATCATTAACAACTGTTTGTATTCGTGATTGGTTAGCTAATCTTTTCAATTCAACCATGAATATTGTGAGGGACTGCATATGATGTAACTGCATGATATTTTCACAATTCCGTGTGATTTAACGATGAAATATATTAAAAGTAAGGTAAAGAGGGGTTAGTATCACGAAGGCCTGAGAGAAAAAAAAATCTACTTAAAATTCAAGACTCAAGAAGATGCAGCTGAAACTTCGGAGTAGTACTCTCTGACAGAAAAAATGCGGCTACAGAGTCAAAAGGGATTGTCTCTTTCTTTTCCTCACCCTTTTACCGTTTCACTGCCCTATCCTTAGTGAGGCGAAGCTTCATTGTTAGGAGCGCATTGTTCCTACCAAATCACCTTGTATTCAAAGGCGTTATCTTTCTCTTATTTCTCTCTGCCACTTCTCTGCTGGCGCTTCCGATAGTACGCGTCCCGCTCCGATCTTTAATCCTGAAAAATTCTCTCTTTCGCAGTTCGCATCCCTTTGCTCTTTTGTATTGAAACGGCTCTCTTTTTTTGACAATCTATGTAACTTTCTACTAAGCTTCTTAATTTTCTTACGTTCATTTAAAGCCGACTTTTTAGACTTTGCAGGGCTTAGTTGAAAGAATTTAAGTATTTGAATAAACTTCTTAACATTATGAATAATTTTATGATTTTAATTTATCCTACTTAGTCCTTTTGGGACTAAATCTAAAATACAGATTGTCACACTGATAATTTTTATTACTCATCATGTAAGAAAGTTCAAGTGTAAGTAGTTGGAGAAAAAAATTAACTGTAATTTTTACGGTAAAAGCAACTGTAAAAGTGTGACACTTGACAGCCACTATATTTTTTACCGTAGTTTAGGGATAATTTTTATCCCAGTAAAATTTGTCCTGAAATGACTATAAATTTTACAGTGAAGCAACTCAAATTTTTACTCAGCTGATAAGGTAAAGCTAGAGTCACGTGGTACAGAATATAAGCCCAGAGCAGACGTCTGCTGCCGCTGTTTAAGAACGTTCATCACACATAGCGTTTTGGGTAAGTACAATCTACCTGAAATTTTAACAGGATGCTCGTAATGATGTTAGAAAGTCACATGTAAAATTTGAGACCGTTTCACAACACCGTTTTTTAAATATTGAATGTTAAAAAAACTGTAATTTAACACGTAACCTTATGAAGGAGTCGCATAAAAATGGAATTTATAAGAAAATGGTATGTAGAATTTTTCCAATTTTTTTCGCATGACGCAATACAATAAAACTTGTATTATAATCAATTTTCACAGAAATTGACAAATTATTTTTGCAATTAAATAAAAAAAACAGTGTCAAACGCCTATATTTACGTATACAAATGCATGCAAAACAGTTGCCGGCGCTGCCGCATGCTCGCTCCCCCCTCACTGCACTCTCTACATTTCCCCTCTAACTGTAATGAACATCCTTAAGGTGATCATCGTAATATTTCATTTTCTATGGAATTAAAAAAGAAAATGATGAGACCCCTACACATAACATATTGAAACTTCAGAGGAACTAGCTTCGTAGTTTTTGAGAAAAAAAATCTTAAAGTTTTTGTGTTATGCACGGGCTCTTATGGAAAAGACGTCGCGAGCTTCAAGGCGAGCTTGCTGCAAAAGATACGTATTCTCATGAAACACGTCTAGTTTTCTATAGATTTTCGTAAAAACTAATATGTTGAAGCTGACTATATAGTACAAATTTCAGGAGGCCTAGCTTTATAGTTTATGAGATGCTGAAGTGTAAAGTAGCACTTTTTGCCAAAAATTTAATGAAAACGAAGCAAACAGATGACTAGACTCGAACTGCGTATGCGCGAGTACATTCACTAATAAAAATTCATCTTTACGGGAAGAGTGTGGTGTCTAGTCAGCTCAGATCGCGACGCACTAAACTTTTAACGCGTATGGTAAGTACCACGATAACCTCCTTAACCTGTAAATTTCCCCGTTTTATGTTTATACAAGCAGTGTGAATAACTGTAAATTATTATACTGTGAACATTTATTATCACTAATCAAAAAAAGGAAGCTATTTAGTATTCTCATAATACAAGCGTCATTTGTAACTTACTAAATAAAAATCAGACATCGTCAACGCTAATGTATATTAAACAAAATACTTTAATTGGCGTTTATTTCAAATCAAATATACATCGCAGTGATAAAGCAAAACACGTAGGTCAATGTTACGAATGTGTAGTAATGATTTTCTCATTGGTTGTTAATTATTAACACTGCTTGCAAATACACCAATATGAGACGTGGCAATTTTCAGGTGAAGCAGCTGCAGCAGACGTCTGCTATGTTCTTCTCCTCTGTACCAACTGACCCTAATAGCTTTACCATATTAGTTAGTAAAAATTACAGTTGCTTTCAGTTTGGCAAAAATTACGGTTATTTTTATCTTCGTGTATACGTATGGGTAATCCCCCCATAACTGACTCAGACTAATTTTATAATCTGTTAAAAAAAAATTTGGTTAAACAAAAGTTTTCTTGCAGCATTTTTATTGTTAGTATCATCTACGAGAAATACTTAAGGTAATTTTACTACCAGGATTTTTATACAAAGATGTAAGAATCATTGTAATACTGAATTTTGATCAATTTTTTAAAAAATACGTTTGTATCTGGTGCATGAGGGTGAGCTGCATGTTTAGCTAAAATATTCTAACCCAGTTTAAATAAAAGCTGGAGTCAAGTCCTAATAATTTAAAAAAAAAGTTTGTTCAGTTAAAACTTTTGTGGGAATTTTCCAGAAATTTTTTTTCTATTCAACGCCATAATTTTGTTTCGGTGTCACTACGTTGAAGGACATTTTTTTAAATTTCGAAAGGGCTTCATTGCAGCTTTTCATGGTCGTTTTCAAAAGTTAATTACTTTATTGCTTTCGTTACAAATTTATTTGATTGTAAACCCATATCTTGTGATAAAAACCCCAAATGCCGAGTCACATCCTTCGTAATTTAGCCCAGCAGGGCTAGAAAAAAGTTTGGTGACAATCTGTTGCATGAAAGAGAGCAAAAAAACTAAATATAATTCCCGTTATTTTGAAACTGACATAATGAGCTTTTAATGGGTCGTACAATTCGTAAATAAAACATTAAGACTTTTTCTTTTACAATACATCTATTATCATGAGATACCATTAAAATACATGGATCAAGATTTTCGTGTACATGTAAATATTATAAAATCAAATTATTTTGATTCTCAATTGATTCAGTTATTAAATAGATAAAAGTGTTTAGCAATCTGTCATATACAATAGAACGCATCACCTATGAGGTCAAAAATTGTACAATTTAAAAAAGCTGTTTTGATTGCCGCTGACACATAATAATTTTGACATGATATTCTGTAAATTTGCTTAGTGCGCACCTATTTCCTTTATATTCTTGAATAACTCATATTTTTTATACTCAGTATCTAGTTTTATAATTATAATCATAGTATACTGAAGAAAATATCAAATAACATCGTATGAAGGTAAAACGATCCACCACAGAAGCCCATGTTTCACATAAATTTTTAAGACTCGTTTATAAAAGTGTGCCTCGTCCTCGTATAAAAGTAAGCCATCTAACTACCTTGGTACGACCTAATACAATACAACGCTAAGTAAAGGATAAGATAGTTAACTGGAATCAATGAAAATGGTATACATTGAATTATATGTGAGAATATTCCTGTATTGCATAGAGGCTAAGCAAAGGAAGCTCTTCAAAACGGAGTCGACTATCATTGGCACAATTGCTGCGTTGACTTTGTTGTTGATGTCTATCAAACGAAGTGTTAATATAAGTTTGATCAGTATAATGCTAAAATTGTCGATAGGAAGACTTTTTATACTAAACGCCTTTTCTCTAATATGGTGGGCATAAAAGTTGACAAAGTACATATCAACAAGTACAGTAGCTAAGAAAAAGGAATTGTCTATACTCTTTACAAATCACATTTTTTGACACTCAGAAAACTCAAGTTTTAATAGATAACAATTATGCACATCAATAAATGCATTAACATCTTCTTAGTGCTTGTTGTCCTGCACGTTTTCATAGATAGCAATTGTTTACATTAATAAATGTATTAACATCTTCTTCGAGCTTGTTTTTCTTTTTATCATTAGTTTTTTGAGTTTTCCGTTGTAAGTACCTGGAAACGCGTATTTTTATGATTTGTATATAATTGTTGGCTAATAAAGCTTATGTTTTATTATCACTAAAAACTGTTTTTTAGAAAGGGTATTGTAACTGACAAAATCAGCTTTGCGCAAAGAAAGAAACATCTTTGGGAAGTTAATGAATTTTAAGGATATTTATTTCTGCCGTACAAATTGTGACTCAGAGTCATTGAAGTTGGTGGCAAAACTGAACGTTTTTCAACAAAACTCAACAACATCTTTTTTACATGACAACGCTCGTCATTTTCATTCGAACACATTTTTCTTACTTTTCTACACATACATGACAGACAAACTTTTACATATTTCACTTTAAAAATATAAGCTTGATCTATCCGGAACATCCTCCCCCCGTACAAACATTAGGTTTGTACCATATATTAAAACTGAATAATGTGGTAGGGGTATGAGTAGTTTCATAGAGTCGAACAATTCCAACTCATGATAAATTATAAATAGTCTACAATTGATGGTTGGGCTCATTTAATTCGTAGAAAACAAATTGATTTCAAAAGATGAAGTCTTTCATTCAACAACTTTAAATAGGCCAAGACAATCGTCTCACAGCTAACTGTCCGCAACGAGCCTCTACGCTTGTTACCCCGTGCCCCTAGGATCTACAGGGGATATGCTCCCGATAACTCTCAGAGTCTTCGTAACACTACAGCTCACACAAACGACACCTTTTAATCGTGAGTGTTGAAACGACTATCTTTGCAACACTTCAATTTTTTAAATAATACAAAATTTCTCATTCTTAATTCAGATGTCAACAGTCATCAATTCTTTCAAATAAAATGTGTTTCAAACTACAGTCTATCGTAAACCAGAGACTCCTTGGTGAGTATTACTGCCAATCAAGCAACAGATTGATCTCACTTTCGATCTCTCTGTTCAAGTACATGTAGCTGTACAAGTACATCGAGAAGTAGCTCCAGGATAGATTAGAACTAATCGGAATATTTGTGTACGCGTGTATAATAGAAACGAGTTACGGAAGAATCATATATTTCTAAGTTTTCTTGATGAAGAATTCGGAAAATTCAACGTTAACGAGCACTATACTTTAAGATGTATATAACGCAAACAATAGGGCTAAAAATGTAGCTATAAATGTGACCATACTCTTCTATTCTATCATACTCTTTCCATTATTCATGAAAAGATTAAGTAATTGTGATTATGAATCAATCCACTTTTTCAGAGCCATGCTTGAGGATTCTAACTAGGACTTGAATCTGAAGAAATTTGTTTGTAAGCGAGATAAATAGCCACCATCTGAGCTTGACTATCCTGACTACTGCCACTATTTTTACTGCTTCCACTAATGCTTTTGCTGTTATTTCTACTTTTGCTTTACTAGCCTTCCTCATGGTCGTTCTGACGGTCGTTGTGTACTCCCCCGTGACCAAGCAACCGAGTTTTCGGAGCACAGAGCACATAATATGAGTTTGTGTGGGTATGCAAGTGGCTGGCTTTTACACGCTCATACTCGAGCGGATTTCAGCTCACCTTGAGATTGGCATTTCAAAACCTAGCTTGAAAAGGAAATTCAAACGAACTGAGAACGTGGAAGAGCGAGCTCGAGGTGCTACTGAAATTTTTCTCCAGTGGGTAGTTTATTGTTGCTGATCTTTCTTTTCACCCTGCTCGTTAATTTCCTTTTTTTTTCTGTACTTTTTTGCCGTCTTGATTTTGAAGTTTACGAACTGGAAGTCACTGAACTCCTTCTATCCGTCTCCTATTTTTTTTCTTCCTTATGTCGTACTTTCATGATTTCTTGTACTACTTTTTTTATAGCATACATGCCAGCGTTTGTGATGCCCTTTGGAGGTATTCAAATATTGAGATTGAAGTAGGTAGATGGTTTTCTACTTGATCCTCTGTTCTTATTTTTCGCTTTCTTCTACATCAAAAAATATTAAATAGTAGTTATTGCATTGACACATTTTTACAAGTTCGAAGTACGAGCCGGATCGATGTAACTATGTTCATCGGCTTCTATATTTCCAATCTAGGGTCTTCTTTAAATAAGTAGTTGTTGGACGAATCATACTCTCAAAGTATAATGTAAATAAAGTAGATGCTGTTCAATTCTCAGCCAATCATTTAAAATTTATTCACACAAACACGCTCATGTGGATGCTTTTTTTTATTAATATTTTAAACCACCTCTTATTTGGAGGAAACGTTGATTTTATTATTTGTTGTGTAAGTCTATGTACGGCGGGTGTGTATTACAATTATGCATGCATAGCTCTCAACTAATCGGCTAAAGATTAATCAACATTAAATTTATTTGAATCATATTTTCAGTACAGGAACAAGGATTTATTTAACTTCTACCCAATAAAGAATAATCTGCTATCTCTACTTTAAGATTTAAAATAAATGATAGATTCTTTATGTTATTAGTACTTAAGTCCTAACCTACAAACATAATTATTTCTATAAACTTTTTTTTCTTTGTATATTATGCTATCTAGTCATTTTTAGTATAATAATTTAGAATCAGTCCTAATTTATCAGATAACGTATTAAAACTTTTGATTATCATAACTTGATAATTACTTCAAGGATAAACTCGTACGAACAATCTACGCTATTTCAATATTGTTCGAGAGATAAAGCTTGCATACCTCATATACTAACCATTAAACCATCGATCTATCCTAAATATTAGTCGTGGGTGCACGTATGATCTATCAAAGTCTGTTTTCGAGTATCTAGAATACGTATGGCCTAACCAAGCCTTTTGTATTGACGGACCAACCGCAAGCACCCTTTCCAACTACCTTGATGGAGTGAGCGAGTGCGCCTCGTGCACGTCGCTAGGCAGCCTGCAATAACTTACGTACTCTCTTTCTCTCCGTTTGTATCTTCTGGTTAGATTTGACACTCTTGATCTTAATGCTAAATTTTATGCCCAATCATTTTTGTTCGTTGACTTTTTTTCTATTCGATTATGCTCACTTAATAAATATCTTTGACGGTTCAATTAGTTTGTGCTCATACAAATAAAGCAAATTAAAATTTTTGTTGTTGGTCTTCACTATTTCTACTCTTTACTTGACACTAATTTTCTCTCTCTCACTTTATTTCCTATGTCTTTTTCCTCCAGACCCTCTTTAGATCTCTACCTATATGTAAACTCAGGAGATGCTGCACTTTATGCAGCGTTGCGCTTTCTTTCCATCGTTCTATCTCAAGCTTCCTTATTTCTCTTTTCTCTGTCTCCTCCTGTTCCTTTAGCTGCTAAATTTATGAGTACACACATCCACGTACCGTGAAGTCGCATCTTCAGCTATACGAGCTCTAAGTACGCATGTCTTTGATTGAAAATTTACTCGGTCTGGGCGTACGAGCTCTCGCGGAAAATGGTAGCACGTTATCCTAAGTCAGTATTAATGCTACTTCGCGACAATCCCATTCCATTCTATTTCCATCGTCATGATGTGTTAGTACATTTTTTATTATGTTTTTACCTCTAATATATCTTGTGCACGTTTGAATATGTTCGTACCTGTTAACTAGATAGTGTGTCAAAGTATATAATATTTAATTGAGTATATAGGATTTAGTTTTTATTGTTGGTTCATAAGAAATTACGCTTAAGATGCTCTGATTCCGGTTAGATTCAGTTATTGAGTAGATGAAAGTGTTTAGCAATATGTCATGCATAACATTACGCATTACTTATAAGGTAAAAAATTGTACAATTTAATAAAGTTCTTTTGATTGCCGCTAACACTTAATAATTTTGACATGATATTTTGTAAATTTGCTTAGTGCGAACCCATTTCCTTTATACTATTGAAAAGCTCATAACTTTTTTTATTCAGTATCTAGTTTTATAATAAAAATTATAGTTTATTGGAGAAAACATTAAAATATATGATATCAAGGTATAATGATCCACCAAAGAAGTGCATGTTTCACACAAATTTTAAAGAAACTTGTTTACAACAGTGTGCCTCGTCTTATGGTTTGAGTTTTCGTAATAATCCATCCATCTACCTTGGTACGACCTAATATAATAGTACGCTAAGAAAAGGATAAGGTAGTTAACTGGAATCAATTAAAATGGTAAACATTGAATTATATGTGAGAATATTCCTGTATTGCATAGAGGCTAAGCAAAGGAAGCTCTTCAAAACAGAGTCGACTAACATTGGCACAATTGCTGCGTTGACTTTGTTGTTGATGTCGATCAAACGAAGTGTTAATATAAGTTTGATCAGTATAATGCTAAAATTGTCGATAGGAAGACTTTTTATACTAAACGCCTTTTCTCTAATATGATAGGCATAAAAGTTGACAAAGTATATATCAACAAGTACAGTAGCTAAGGGAAAGGAATTGTCTATACTCTTAACAAATCACATTTTTTGACATCCAGAAAACTCAAGTTTTACTGGATAACAATTATGCACATCAGTAAATGTATTAATATTTCCTAATTTCTTGTTAAGTTAAATAATTACCTAATGTATTAACATATCTTTAGTGCTTATGTCCTGCACGTTTTCATAGATAGCAGTTGTTCACATGATTAAATGTATTAACATCTCCTTAGTGCTTGTGGTCCTTCACGTCTTCATAGATAGCAACTGTTCACATTAATGAATATGTTAACATTTTCTTAGAGAAATAATTTATATATTTTTTATTATTTTAAAGTTTTTTTTTAATTATCAGTTCCCAAGTTTTTTGTTGTAAATGCTTTGGAACGTGTATATTTGTGATTAGTATGTAACTGTAGGCTGATGAAACTTGTATATCATTATCACTAAGAACTGTTCCTTAGAAAGGGTATAATTCGATCATTTTAGTCTCCGATAAGCAGATTGCCTGTTTTTACATTTTTATATTTTAGTATATTACACACTGAATTACACGCGAGTTCTAGGGGTAATCTTGTGAAAAAGTCTGACATTGTTTGAAAGCATGAGCCCGCGTTTGCAACAAATTCGTTATTGTATTAACATTAATGTTGATATTTTTTATAACTGCTTAGAAAGATATGATGAACTTCATATTAATGTTTTTCTAAGATGTTTAGTTGTCTCAAGACACCTTATTTAAATTCTAATTATTTCAGAGAGATAATAAGTAAATATTAAAATTGGAGACAAGATTTTTGCTAACGATTGAATAATTTTTGTATACATTTCAATAGTTTTTTTTTGTAAAAAACGCTTAGAAGTAAATATTTAAATTACAATCATCTTTTTTTTGAGGTAATTTTGAGGGAAAAACCTGTTTTTTTGTGCGATGAAACATTTTGCATATAATCCCAAACCCCCGTAAGCTCTTAACTGGTAGCACCTTATTAAATTAACAGCAACGAGAGTCAGTCTGAAAAGGTGGTAAGAGGATTGCACTAAGATCACACTCTTGCATAAGGACATTATACGCTCCACATGCATTGAAATTTTTCACAAATAATGGAAAAGCTTCACTATTGTACAGTCAAATAGCTCTACCTACACCCTCACCTTACTTTGCTGAAATTTAGGTGCTTCTGAAGCCCGTCAAGGCACACTCGATTACGCATCAAAGCTCGCACGACTTAATCTTCTCATTTCTTTCGTCCTCTTCTTCTTCCCACTCAAGTACGAATCCATATATATGAAGGGTAGAGGGAGGCGAGACCATGCAGACGATGACGACGACGACCGTGGGCGCTTTATGAAAACTTTGTCTACTCGCTCGTGAATAGGTACGACGCTGGGAAAGCTGCAGCTAGTCTCCTCGCCCAATGTCTGGCGTGGACTTATTTTAGCTGAAAAGCTATCGACCATTCGACTAAACTTTATTCAGGAAAGACGACGGACCTTCGCAATAAAATTCTACCAAAAATCCAGCCTCCACAACTATGCGCAGATATATTTCTCTTCACTTCATCCTTATTTTCTGCTTACTTTTTTCCTCTTTTCCAAAGAGATCGATTGTAATGGGGAAACAAACTGATTTCGTAATAAATTATGTGTTATTGTAGAGAAAAACTATACTGCACATGAGAAAATAGGTCGAAGAGTACGAGAGAAATTTGTTTAAAGGGATTCCTATTGATAAGTATCTGATTCATCAGTAATATAAAAATTGAAAGTCATTTCTTACATTAATACTTTAAGTACATCCGCATTTTATCAGATCTTTGACCACATAATTTATAAGACATAGTAGTTGAAAGTCAAAGAGACTAACATGGAAAAGATGGGACGTGGCTTAAAAAAGAGCATACACTGTGAAATATCTTCAAAAATTGATTCACCATATTTATAGGAAATCTTCCCACAATACGTACACAACCCTTCGATATGAGGTCCCTACGGTCCGCAAACTCAGCATAGATGGCGTACTGTAGCTAAGAGAAAAATGGCGTCACATTGGCACAAATGTAGTATTCATGATCTCCTGACGTCAGCGTGACAGATATGTTGTCACAAAAGTAAGTCCACATTACCGTATACCGTCGTCACTTATAGCCGTAGTGTGTCAGTGACGGCATTTTTCTCTTAGCTACAGCACGCCATCTATGCTGAGTTTGCTGATCGTAGGGACCTCATACTATGCTATTTCTTGTGGGCATCTTTCGTCGTCGACATGAGACGAAAAGTCATTCTACCAAATAACTTCTCATTTTTTCTATTGCAAATAAAGAATTAAAACTTGACACACGCATTTTTAATGTATGAAGGAACGACGTTTGCACAAACAACTGACTCAGAAAATTCCCAACATAGTTTTGTGATCTATAAACATTAGATGTTTAATTTTTAGTTGCAATTTTTACGACCGAATAAATCAAACTAAAAATAAAATTTATGGGAAACTAGAGCAACCGAAAGGTACCACAGGTTTCGTTTTAGCCAAGTTTTTCATACCAGTTGCGTCTTTGTCTTTTTACAGGAACCAATGAAAAGACAGTTAAATGATTGTTAATTAAATATCCAGGTATACTATCATTGAAAACTTATGAATCATATTAGTTGATATGGCATTATCGCTATGGGTAAGAGTTTATTATAATATTATTGATTTTGACATACATCGCTACATAATGTGCAGTGCTGTAACTTTTAATCAATACAATATCTTTCCAATTAGACAATTATCTTCAACAATTATTTTTAAACAACTTAAGTCGCATTGTGATGTCTTACAAATTGTCAAGTACTTAATAATTTCTTTTATTTGAAAGATTTTTATCTTACATGATGTATGGAGTATTTAAACATAATTACTTACTACTTAAACTTAAATCTATTAATTATGTGTCAAATTTTTAATTCAATGTCTTGTAGAGTACTCAAACTAATCGCAAAAAACTAAAAAAAAATTTTTTAATCGTAATAATTTTATTTAAAAAATTTCAATAAAAATGCTTCTTATTCTATTTTGGTAAACAACTGAATATTAGAAGTATCCGAAAAAATTTTACAAAATGTATTACATGATTTTATTCACATACACAGACAATTTATCATAAGCAGTTTTTTAGTCCATGAGAAGTAGAGCAAATCTGATACCTTTAAATTTCAGACATCATAAAGTTTTTTATTTACATTAACGGTAATTCTCAAGAAAAATTTTTTTTAACAATATTAATGAATTTATACCATAACAGTCACAATGATATTTTGTACAGAAACAGTTACTTACAATTAGTCGATGTTTAACTTCACGATAAAGAGAGGGTTCCTTTTTTCTTTTCCTTCATTTTGTAACTTATTTGTATGGGTTCCAAGTTCCAACCAATGTTAATCACCTATCTGGTACCAATGCTTTGTTATCTCACTATTCTTCCTTTCTCGCTTATTCTCACAGTTTGATTCATTACAGCTCCACACTCTTTTTTTATTGCCAATGTTTCCCTATAATTATCTACTTTTAATCAAACATTTTGTTTATTCCATACTTTGATAAATTGTAACTATTTTCCTCTAAACTCTGATTGGATGTCCTTGGTTAATCTGACTATTTTTTTCTTCTTTTTTTTTATTCGTCTATTTTCCTTCACTCGTCGACTTCCTACATTTTGATAATCTACAATTCCATGTTTACAGTCAAATTCACACTTGAGAACATTTCTCTTTCTCTTTTCCTCTCTTTTATCGCTTGCTCACGTACGACATATTTGCCTAAAACGTCAATATGTTTCTTATGCATAACGTCAACATAGTATACCATTCTTGAAAACGCTTGATCGCGCGTTGTCACAAATTCACCTCCTCCACGTTATCTCCTATTTCCCAATATGCTGATTGTTTTTACTTAACTTAATTTATTGTACTTTTTGTTTACGGAGAATGTATCTAAACACAGCCCTCGTTGAATGAGGTTGGGTACATGTCATCGACAATAGTTGGGGGCTCTAATTTAGTTTTTGATTCATTCTATGTGTTATAAAAAACAAACGTACTTTGTTTGAGCGATTTTAGCCATGTAGTTATTAAGATATTTCAAAATAAAAAATGAACAACTTAACACGGGCTGTTATGGAAACAATGTTGTGACCTAAAAATGAAATTCCTTAGTAATAGTTAAAAAATCGACAAAAAATATATTTTGATACTTCAAACATTGCAGATTCATACGATCCTCTGATTTTTGTCAGTATAGATACTAATTGAAGAAAAAATCACGATTTTTTGAAATAAAAATAAAAACTTTGGTTAGGTTTATAAGATGGATGCATGTATTCCATAAGAATATGCTGTATTACGTTTTGTCGGTAATGCTGTGAGCTTTCCACACCCTAGACCCCGCTTCACCACCCCTCTGAAAGATTGTATCTAACCTCCTTAATCTTATTATTTCTCTTTCATTTGATTCATTTTGATTTGTTTTTTTTGTCACTTTCGTTTTTGTTTTCAATATGTTTCTCGCATGCTCTTTTCTAAAATTTTCTATTGTTAATTCTCTTCCTCTTCATTTCTCATATTCTGAACTTCAATAATGTGAAGAGAAAGATTTTTTGATACGAGGTATTCTTGTTTGATGTAATGAACACGTGTCTTGATAAATTCTCAAGTCACACTTTGACCCATAATCAATATACTCTAGTACGAGTGCTAATCACCGTTGTTTGATCGTACTTTTTTCAATTTTTTCCTTGAATTGAAAATTCTAAAAATCATTAGAACTTATAGTTTTAAGATGAAAAAAAAAAAAACCTAATGTTTATGTAGTCCTTTACCAAAAGCATCTAAATAAGCTTAATTGCTGCTGTAATTACTTAAACAGTCATTCTGTCTTAGTTAGGCTAGCTCAGAAGTTTTCATAAATATAAATACCACTTTTCAAGATAGTTATGATTATTGATAGTTGTTTTCTCGCTAGTCGAGTGCATAATTCAATTAAAAAATCAGTGTTCGTACACTAAAATTTCCAGTATTTAATTAGTTATTCATGAAAAGTTATGAAAAAAATCCATGATTAATCCTTGTTCAGTTCAGTTTCTAACAATATATATATATATATATATATATATATATATATATATATATAGGGCATTCTTAGTGGACGTGAGATCCCCATCTCGCCGAAAATTGGTGAGTTGTCTAGAAACGTATGATGGGTCCAAATTTAGCTTGTGACCTCTAGTTTCAAATGCAGAGTGGCGATCCCGAAAAATCCAAAATGGCTGACCAATATGGCAACCAGAAGCAGGGAAAGGACCCAAAAAATCAAATTTTTTAAATTATTTAGCCTCGAAAAGCTATTAGAAGGCGGGTTTAGAAGTTTTATTTATAGAGACAGTATTAGTTCACATAGTCATGGCATGTGCTATGATTAAAAACACATTTAACCATTCCTAACCTAAAAAAAAAGATCAATAAGTGAAAAAAACGTGTTTTTGGCAACTGCAATGACTTCTGAGTTACGGTAATGAGTTAATTTCGTGCTAATATCATATATTAACTTTATAACTATTTAATGTACGACTACAAATGCCATTGAGCAATCCTAACCTCGAATACGTGACAAACAAAGCTGCTCTACGCTGCAAAACGGTTCCTAGCACGTTTTGGAGATCGAGAAGAGAGTTTTTATTGTGCGTTTGTTATTTCTGATCACTACGTATACAGCGGCTTGGGTTAAAAACTAAAGGCATCGTCCTTAACTTCAAAACACTGACTACCAAAGTTGTTTTCCGCTGTTAAGTATCTTCTTGTACGTGTTGGAGGTAATGAAACATACTAATCTCGCCTATTAGGTGTGGATGAACGTAAACATATTCAAACACGGTTTCGAACATGATAAACGAACCCTAACGTCAACAAAGTGTTTAAATTTAATAGTAAAAGAGCATAGTAGTTTATGCTAAATTTTGAAGAAAAAGGGAAAAATAAGAAACAAATCAACATCAAGCACGCCTTTGTATTCAAAAACACTATATATAATACGTTTATTATTATTATTGTTATTATTATTATTATTATTATTATTATTATTATTATTATTATTACAGTTCAAACATTCTAGAAATAATGTAACAATGTCAAATTTATTTACCTCTATTACTATCATCCCAAAAATCTATGTAGATGACTGATGATTTTTCTTTTCCCCATTAAATTAGTAAGCAAAAAATGAGATACACGCTTATAGAGCTTACGGAACTACCATTTTTTGTGTACTGCCTTCAAACATCATAAAACAACGGTATAAAGCGAAAAATTAAATTTTTAAAAAAATGAGGTTCTTGTACACTACTAAAGTTGAATCATTAAATAGCGTAATAAATATCATTTTCGAAAATTCTTGCTATAATTTGATGTTTTACGATCAAATCTCGTAATAGTTTAGTTGCTATTTTATTTTTTCAAACAATGTTCATTTCAATCGCAAATAAACTATAATGATCTGGACAGGTGAAAGTTTTTCTGTTAGTTTTAATTGTACATCTTACCTTTTTTATCAATGTTATTGTAGACTCCTTACGCAGTTTTACAGTTACAGAAACATATACTCGGTATATTAACAATTTTTTACAAAAGTGATTTCTAACTTAGTTATTAATAAATAGTCTGGAATGCTTAGTTATTAATATCAGTCTTTAATGCTCATTATTTTGATGTCTCAGCAATAAAGCGGATAATTGTATTGATGATTTTATTCTTAGAATTTCGCGCTCTATATGGGGTATGCGTACAATGGGCTCATTTTTTAACACGCTGTATAATGAATCATATCTTAGGGTTTCCCAAAGAGATTTTCATTTTAAAAATTTTGTTTCATTTAAATAACCATCCCAAATAAAAAAATTTTATTTCTATCAATACCGTTTTTAATGATTCAACTTTAGTAGTGTACAAGAATCTCATTTTTTTTAAAATTTAATTTTTCGCTTTATACCGTTGTTTTATGATGTTTGAAGGCAGTACACAAAAAATGGTAGTTCCGTAAGCTCTAAAAGCGTGTATCTCATTTTTTGCTTACTAATTTAATGGGGAAAAGAAAAATCATCAGTCATCTGCATAGATTTTTGGGATGATAGTAATAGAGGTAAATAAATTTGACATTGTTACATTATTTCTAGAATGTTTGAAGTGTAATAATAATAATAATAATAATAATAATAATAATAATAATAATAATAATAAACGTATTATATGTAGTGTTTTTGAATATAAAGGCGTGCTTGATGTTGGTTTGTTTCTTATTTTTACCTTTTTCTTCAAAATTTAGCATAAACTACTATGCTCTTTTACTATTAAATTTAAACACTTTGTTGACGTTAGGGTTCGTTTATCATGTTCGAAACCGTGTTTAAATATGTTTACATTCATCCACACCAAATAAGCGAGATTAGTATGTTTCATTACCTCCAACACGTACAAGAAGATACTTAACAGCGGAAAACAACTTTGGTAGTCAGTGTTTTGAAGTTAAGGACGATGCCTTTAGTTTTTAACCCAAGCCGCTGTATACTTAGTGATCAGAAATAACAAACGCACAATAAAAACTCTCTTCCCGATCTCCAAAACGTGCTAGGAACCGTTTTGCAGCGTAGAGCAGCTTTGTTTGTCACGTATTCGAGGTTAGGGTTGCTCAATGGCATTTGTAGTCGTACATTAAATAGTTATAAAGTTAATATATGATATTAGCACGAAATTAACTCATTACCGTAACTCAGAAGTCATTGCAGTTGCCAAAAACACGTTTTTTTTACTTATTGTTTTTTTTTTTAGGTTAGGGATGGTTAAATGTGTTTTTAATCATAGCACATGCCATGACTATGTGAACTTATACTGTCTCTATAAATAAAACTTCTAAATTCGCCTTTTAATAGCTTTTCGGGGCTAAATAATTAAAAAAATTTGATTTTTTGGGTCCTTTCTCCTGCTTCTGGTTGCCATATTGGTCAGCCATTTTGGATTTTTCGGGATCGCCACTCTGCATTTGAAACTAGAGGTCACAAGCTAAATTTTGACCCATCATACGTTTCCAGACAACTCACCAATTTTTGGCGAGATGGGGGTCTCACGTCCACTAAGAATGCCCCATATATATATATATATATATATATATATATATATATATATATATATAAATCTTATTTTTTTATTATAGTGCTCTACGTCCGGCTCCTTTAATAAGGGCACTACTATGGGCACTTCGCACTTTGAAGAAGGAAGGGAAGAGGGATGGGAGACCTCCCATTACTGGGAGGGGGGTAGGGGGAAATTAGGCAATTTTTGCTGCGAGAAGGTCGCCTAAACCCTCTTTGAGGAGCATTGCGTGGTGAAAAAGCACATGTGAAAAATCACAGAGGTACTTGCCCGATAAGTCGCACTGGCCGGAAATCGAACCACGGTCTCCCGCGTGCCAATCCACGACCTAGCCGACTGAGCCACTGCGCGCTCTAATAATATACATCAAAGGTCAAAAACCTTCTTTATTTAGTTCAAACAAATTTAATCGTATCAATAAACTTTTCATTGAAAATAGTATGTGGATAAGCTTCGAAAACCAAAGATTTTTACAAAGTTTTAAATCTTAATATTACACAGCAAAAGTTTGAGATACAATTGAGTGAAGAAACGTCAAGCTGCAGGACGATGTAGTTGAGTTTTTTTTTTCCACTTTTCTTCTTTTACAAATACCCAACCAGTATACTAAAGAACTTAAACTGTTCTGTACTTATACATTTTTCTCTCTTATTACTATTTTCCGGACTTGAATAGTAGTTTTCATTGAATCTATGTGAAAACTAGAAAAATATCTAATTTTTTGTAAGCACTGTTTCGTTCAAGCTATAAAACAAAATTTTCCATAACTTTTTTTTCAGATACTGTAGCTTCACAAAAAACTAAGCTTTTTTTATTCCTAAATTTAAAAGTGAGTAACGTTTCATTGATATTTGAATCATAATTAAAATCAAGCACCATCATAACTAAAATGACATGCAAAGGTGCGTGGTTGAAACTTATGTACTAACCGTAAACTAAAATAAATATGAGGTAATACCGTTTTTAAACCTGAATTAAATGACAGTCAATCGTAAATCGAAGTAAAGTAAACTTTTCTGAAGTTGTTGGAAATAAGCAACTAACTCATAACTGAAGTAAAACGTAGTTGATTCGATAAATTTTTTTTTTTAATTTCATAGTTACAGTACATCTATTTTATTTGTAAACAAAACAAAGTTAAGAGGCTTTTTAACTTTAAAATCATTAACTTGGTGATTAATAATTCATGTATGGTTGTGTTAGTCTAATAAATTATATAGTTTTGTGTTAATATGTGTATTTTATCTTTACTTCATTAACTGTTTTTTAAGAAAAAAATCTAAATGAGGTGTTTTTTCACTGTAATTTTAAATGAACTAGTAGTTGTTGTCTGAACCAGTGATGTACAGTATCTAAAATGTTTACACTGAAGTCAATTTTTTATGTGAAATATTGTAAATCGCAATAGAACTGACACTATTTTAAAGGTTATTCCATTAAATTTACAAACAAAATCATTAAATAAAAAAAATAACTATATCATACTTGCACAATCTTGCTGTCACTACCGTACATAGGAAAAAACCCAAATATAATAACGATTTAGTAAAATTTTTGCATAGAATCAGACATAAAAAAGATATTGAATGCCGTAAGTGATTATTCGATGGAAGCTTTTGAAAATCTGTTGGAGATAATGCATCTTTAAAATCTTTCTGATGTAATGATAAAGAATATTGTTATGTACCTTAATATGATTAAAATGAATAAATTTATACAGTACCTACATTAATATTTTTTTACAGAATGTTAAGTCTGAGCTGCCTTGAGCAGAGTATCCTAGTAAATGTTATTAAAATGTTTTTTAGAAAAAATTATTCAATTACATACATGTACAAAATACAAATAAATACTTTTCACGACGAAAAAATTAGTTTTGTTACATTCGCGATCTTGTTTGCGATTACTGCATAACCTTTTTGCTCCATTATAGCATAGAGGAAGCTTTGTATCGTAAAAAAAAAAATTTTCTCAAAAACTTATTAATAATGTTTTTTAAAGATGTAAGAAATCAACATATGTCATTTTTTTTTAATGTCTCGTATTTGTGCAAATGTGTGTGTATGGGTGGGTTGAAATCACTTTTAATGATTCAGTATTTTGAATTTTTTTTTTCAAATCCAGTATTTTGGATTTTTCACTAAATCCAGTTCCTTCTTTCGGCGCAGTATGGCGCAATCATGTTTTTTGGTTATTTTTAAAGTAAAAAACGAGGTAAAAAAGTTCCAACTCGTTTTGCTAAATTTATTAACTATACTTAATGCCACTTGAAATAAAATAAGATTTGCTCATAATTAATATTTTTTAATCTATTTTTGATATATTGATCGTTTTTAAAACATTTTTACGTTCATCTCTCTACTAGTAGAAAGACTAGAAACGTCAAGAAAAATAGCCACCAATGCACTTCTGGCTAGGACAGTCCAGTCAAAATTGCCTCTTTGGATACGCTTTACTTTGTTTGAGAAGAGATGTATATTAATAATGAAATCTATTATTTAGATTTTAACAAAAAAATCTTCTGTTATCAATTGATTTCTTTAAATTCAAGTATAAAAAACCTATGAACATAAATTTAGATATAAAATATTATAATAATTGGAGAAACATGACCAAAATATCAAATAAAATTTTAAAAAATAATAATTGCTAAAACATTGCTTGAGAAAGCTTTATTCTCATTTATTGGCAAAGATTTTTTTATATATGTTATGTAATATTACATATTATGTGTAAGTGCACTTATGGCCAAATTCAGTTTAAAAAATAATAACTAAATTAGTAGCACGTGTGTAGTCACTTGTTTATTTCCTTATCAGGCTTAAGGTGTACTCTTTTTATTGATCGGCTCTCGAGCGCTACCTAGCATAATACTTACTCTGTTTATGAGACAAAAGTCTATAAACTCTTGCTAAGGTACAATAAATAAGATATCCTGAGTAACCTTTAAACTTACATCAAACCAAGAAAAATCTGTAAAAAAATTTTCCGAATTTTTCAACCTCATAAAATTTCAATACAAGCCCCGTTGAGTACTCATACAAGAAAAAACTGTTTCGATAACTCAACAATCGTCACGTTTAGCTGAAAATTTTATTTAATCGATATGCAAGTGTAGATCTCTAAAAAAGAAAAGGAATAATTCAGGCATGCATTGAGCGAAGAGACTGTAAAATGGCAAAATAGCACGCGACTCATAATGATACGTATGTATATGAGAGAATCCGCAAAAAATTAGTTCATTTAAAGAACAAAGTTAGGTCACAAGCTTAAAACTATTGTAGCTTGCATTCGGAGATTAAGCCCTACCAAAGTTAAAAGTCAACCAAACCAACCAGATTTTGTGATGTCTAATGGAACCATTAAAGGAAAGAATTGATTAGTTTATAAGTTTATTTAAATAAATAAATGATGAATTATATATTAGTAAGAATTCATTTTCGCGCCAAAGATACAATTATGTCCTGTGGTGCCCAAATTATTCTAGATTTGGAACGTAATGTTACATCTGACACAGCATACTATTGTTGTTATTAATACACTGTGTACATCCATGTCATAATAAACTTCCTTGATTAAATATCATTAAACATTGAAACGACATGCAAAAAAAATTCACTGAGCAACCCAATTCTTTGAATCAAAGAAAATTTCTTTACCCTCATTCCGTTAAATATTTTCTTTTAATTGAAACAAATTTAGTCGATCCAAAAAAAACATTTCGTACTACTATATGAAAAATTCGTAATTAAAAAAAGAAAATTTTAATTTAATAAAATATTATTTTCAATTAGCTTATATTTTTTTACTCATAATAAAATATTTAACGGAATGAGGGTAAAGAAATTTTCTTTGATTCGAAGAATTGGGTTGCTCAGTGTTGAAGACTAAGAAACTGTTAGGCCACTCAATAATAATTAGAGTTTATATGATTGGTGTCGACGGTAATTGTCCTAAAACTCATACATAGAATAATATTTTCACCTTATTTATAGTAAAAGTTAACTACTCTGGTCTAAGTATCACTTGTTTCCTTGAATCATTGTAACAAATTTGTCCATATGATTCACATAATCTAGAGATGGGCTTGCAGTTCAATAATACTTTGTCCTGAATTTTATAATTGCTTCTATTTTCCCAAATTTGTCTCTTAAGATTTTTTTGAGATCAAAACTTTTTAATGCTTCTAATTTACTGACAAACTGCTTGGAACCTACAAATTCAAAAATTCATTACAATTGCTCCATCTTATATTAAGTATACACTTCAGTTTACATTTTATATTTAGATATGATTAATATGAATCAAAATAATGATCTTTAAGAGCAATAAAAAAACGATTATCTATTGATTGCATATACTTTAAAGGTCAATAATTTATATTTTGTTAAAATATGCCAAAACTCGCACGTAAGCTTATAAATATGGTATTGGGATTATCGCATATTGAAATAAGTACATTGCGCAAAACAGAATAATTATCAATAAATACCTTACCTTTAAAATACTTCAATTTTTGAAGCTATTTTTCAATAAGAATTTCATGGCACTTTAACAATGTGGGAGCGCGGAAATATTAAGTAGGTAAAATTTAATTAATCCGAATCCCATTGAGCAATTTGAATTTTTTATCATTCTTTTCAAACAGCATTACCCTTCATATAATATAGTACGAAGTCGTTGGCACACGTGACTGAACTGATGAATAATATTAAAAAATTGAGCATTTCAACAGTTGTTGTATTAGCAAAAGTGTGACAAAGTTTTTCAATTCAAAATTTCATGTGATTCTCGATTAACAGTCGGGACTTGAAACAATTATTCAAGTTTATTACATTATCAGCTAATCATTCTTATTACTTCATAAATAGCTATACAACCAAAAAAATTGACTTGAAATCTGTTCATTTTAAAGAATCAATCCAACCTTGAGTTTAGTAGAAAATCTTATTCCGTATCTCGTATTATTTGTCTACGATTACAATTCTCATTTACCTCCTTAAATTTTCTTTCAATTTAGCGAACTTAGGTTTGATTTATTAATAAATTGTAGTAAATGAGCGTGAACTCTTTTTTAACGTCACGGTTAACAAAAAAATATTTTTTGTTAATAAAACAGATTTTTTTTTCTGCAAAAGTTAGTAACTCTTACAACTGCTCGCACAACATCAACAGTGGTGTAGCTTGATATTCTGTTATCGAACTACAAAGATACTATTTATTATGTGTAAAACAATTCTCCGATTGATTTCCAATGTTTAGGAAACAGGATGCATTGAATATAAAACCTGAAAAACATACATTCTGTGCTCTGAGAAAGCATAGTCTATTAAAAATTCTGGTCTTATTTAGTAAAAACAATACGGTACAGGGTCGTGTGTTAAGTAATGCTTCTACCGAGTGTTAAACCTTTTCCCACTGGGTAAAACACTTTTTTCCAGTTGGATTAAACCAATTTAATTATTATGAAACAATAGAAATAAAGGATTCAGTACTACAAATCTTGGGTATCTTTTGACACTATCGTTTTCGCATGAACTGATTTGAAAACGTTTCAGTAGAAATTTTACATTTTAAAATTGACTCAATTTTAGACATTTAAGGCAAAATTTGCTGATTATAAATTTTCTATCTCAGCAGAATGACTGACCTAGATCAAGATGATTCGTGGACTGAAGAAAAACTACGGAGCCATTGTACCAACTCCCCTACCATAATGTACACGATGCATATAAGTATGCAAGTGCTAATGAAACGAGCGGACGTAGCCTGTCATTACATCCTAACTAACACGCATCGGTTGTGGGGCGTTGTGTGTCAGATACAAGAGAGAAACATGTTATTATCTCCTTGCACAAAGACTCTGATCATTCTAATAGCTCAAAGACTCAAACAATGCTTTAGCTTTATGATGAGCAGAGAAGCGTTTAAGATTTTAAAGATCGAGTACGAAAGAAGCTGGGAAAACAATGGCTCTCTATACCATGAGTCCTTGGTGCAGCTGGAGAGTTAAACGAAAAGAGGACGGCCAGAACCCGAGCTAAGCTGACTCTACGGAGCATCCGCTCTGTCTCGGTTCATCGAGACCAAGGAGAACGACGAGTGGAAAGAGATAAAGTAGTGGGTGGTAGATGTACTATAGAGTCGACGAAAGGTAACACCGGAGAAAACAAAGAAGAACCCTTTGTCTCGCTCGCTCGCTCGTCCCCTCTCGTCCTTAATCCCTTGGCGGAGAATTTAAGAGCTCCAGAGATTTTTGTACATTGCTGTCGCCAGGTACGTCTCTACCGCCTCGTTTTATTTTTCGCTTTCCGCATCTATTATCTCTTTTGCCATACTTTATCACTCTTTAGGTTTTCGTTGGGTTTCTTTTTTTTCAAAACGTACTTGTGTTGTTGACACGAAGGGTGATACCATGTTCTACCTCAAATTAAAGGATTTTCCATGCATCTGTGCTGCTTTTAATTTATTTATTTAATAAATTATAAGCATTACGATTTCAAATAGTTTAATCTATCACCTAACTTAAAGTGGTAAATGTCATAAGGACAAGCACTCGAGTCAACTTCATTATATGGTCGTTTCATCAGGTGGCATTTAATTTCATCAACCCTGCAAATTAAACGGAGACAAGTTCTTATAAAACGTTAATAAATGGTCTTTTTGTGTATTACCACCGAATGCAATGTCTAGTAAAAGTAGTTGTGACAGTGGTTTGAAAAATGTTTAAGACTAGTTAACGCCGTCTAGTACACATAAGCACTTTTCTTTTTATCTACTAACAGCTGGTCTGCAAGTCAACGTTAACGTTACTTACTCTGGTAGTCTGGTGTACAAATAAACCCCGTTTTTCTTTTCCCTACAAGTATCTAAAATATGCAAACACAGCATAGCTTAACACGTCGCGGAAGGGAAAAATAACCCAGACAGCTGCGCGCACGTGCGTGGGTTTTTCATGGCACATTCAAATTTCACGAGGACTGGGCAAAGAAAAAAAAATGGCTTCGGACACTGCTCGCGTGCGTGTGTTTTACGGGCACTACCTACTTGTCACATTCTACGTACGTAAGAAGATGGTACTTGTTGTGTGTGGCTAACTGCAGAGCACCATTTCTTCCGCCGCTTCGAGTGCCTTTTTTATAACACAAAAAGACTTTCACTTGGAAGACTTTTATTCAGAAGACTTTGCATTTTCGTTGGTTACCCGAACTAAAATTTTTAAGTTATTTATTTTTCGTTTATAAAGACCGTAGTGCTGCGTTGTGAGATCCCGTGTTAGATACTATTTTAACTCTTCAGATGTCGTATGTTATGTCCAAGCATAAAAAAGTATTCACTATCTCAAAGCATTCATTTTTTCCAACTAAAATTTTTGTTCTCCATCACAGATCTTTCGCTTTCATAAAGATAAAATAACATAACTGGTTCAAATTCAATCTATTAAACTTACACGGTACATCTCCACCTTGATTTTGTCTAGTCTCAAAAACTGAGACTTACTATTTTAATTTTTTTATTTTACAGCTATTCTAACGAACTGTGCGAATAATGTTCATAAATGCTGTGTTACTCTGCATATATATTCTATCATTATTCAGATATTTCAAAAACGCCTCCAATTAATTGTGAATCAATCACTTACACAACAATCGGGACATCTCATTTTACATGAATTCCGAACCATAGGACCCCACATGATAAGTACTTAGTAGTTTTCTAGAGGCGCGGGCGAAATCAGCAGAAGATTAATAAATAGTAACATACAATAGAGCTGTTGCAAATTTTTAAAAGATTTCTACGTGTGTCTTTCTAAACACTTGCCAAATTTTTGTGGCTTATTCTAGTCAAGAAAAAGAAAAAAGGGAGTGAGTCATTAGAATTTCAATATTTTTAATTTAAGGGCCAATACGTATACGAACCAAAAATAATAATTTTAATGATAATAACTATAATATATGAAAAAGGGGGTAAGAGTGAGAGAGAGAGAGAGAGAGAGAGAGAAAAAACAAACTAAAATTTTTTTCCTCTTTGAGACTGGGTACTATTTTTATTTCTTTTACATAACTCTGTTTCGTGCTTCTTCCTCTGTATCTCGTCCCACTGCTACTTCCAGCAACTTTACAATTCAAAACGACTCCCAAGCGTAAATAGTCGACGTGACGCTTTTTGTAGTGCGTCGTATGTTACTTTTTCAAGCGATAAAATGTTTTTGCTGAATGAAAAAGTGGAGCAGTTGCGAACGATGGGGAAGAGAAGGTGAGGACTAGCTATTTTTTTGGGCATGAGCGTGCTCTAAGTGTACACATTTTTGAGTGTTTGGACTCTTTTGTTTTTATTTTTATTTTGCTCGTAATTCTCTTTCTTTCTCACTTTTTCAGTATGATTTTGCATTATTTTTATCAACCGTAACGTAATGCATTTATCAGTGCTACATTGTGAGACTTCATTTGCAATGAGTATACTTTTCGGAAACAATATACGCGATGCCACTACACTATTATCAGAGCACCGTGGACATATATGATTGTGCTTTTAGTCTGAGTGAAGTAAGTACTTTACTTTTATAAATACACGAAGTAGGCATTTTTGTTGACTAACAAAGTTCCAGAAATTGCATTAGCATGCTTTGGACATATAATAGTTTTTAAAGAATGTAGATAAAAAACATGCATGCAAGCGCCGATGTGTCAAAATTAGTTTTTAACAGGTTTTACATACGTATGCTGTTACAAAAAATTGTTTTTTGAAAAATACATAAAACTGCTGCATACTTCATTGGTACAAAGCTTTGTTAGCTCTATTGTATCACAATCTTTTTTACTGATTGTTACATCTGTATTGTACATTGTTTTTTACTATGTGTTAAGTTAATCAAAATACATTTTACATCGTTAACTGTATTAGACTGTCCACGCATACATCTCATAGCAGAATTTTCGTGTATACTTAAGGAGAGGTTCCTGTGAGTAGGGATACCAACCCACATCTTGAAGCCCTCCCTAATTTGCTCAAAAATCTTTGATAGTTCGTACCACTGCCACAAGAAAAAAATAGACTAACCTACGGAAATACTATGACTCGATTAATTATAAATAGAATGCCCTCAAAATTTTTTCCGGTTTTCTATATTTTTCACGACGGCATTTAAAATATGAAGTTATAACCTACAATACGCATGTACTGATAATACCCGATATTTTCGATTACAGTTATAAATCATTAGTCTTAGTCTATATCTACCATAAGCGCTCTTGTTGAAAGAACAAGCTTCGAGCACGAATCTCTCAGGCATATCATACTAATATATAAAGCAAAGTCGCAAAAACCGTTGTAATCGCTAACCGCGATAACTACTGAACCAATTTTGCTGAAATTTTGCATATCGATTCCTGACACTTCCTAGATGGTTTGAGTATAGTTTTTATATTAAAAAATTTAATAACAATAGCAATAAATAAGCTCAAAGTTCTGCGAAACTATGCCAGCTTTTCACGTTAGTTCAGTAGCATCCGCTAGGTGGCATCGACATAAAATCGAAGCTACCTGCAACAGAATTAAATAAGTGTGATTATTATACGCTGGAGCATCTCGGAAGCTTATACAGTCGTCTACCAGCAGTTCACTGAGCTGCATCGAGAATATAGATGAGAGTCGTGCAGCTGGGTATCCCGGTTACCGACGACACTCTTCTACAACGGGAAATTGACCTAGGTCTACTTCCATCCTGAATCTTCAGGATTGATAAGTGCCACCAATAAAAAATTAATCTAACCGATAACGTCTCCAGGATACCAGGAGACGTGTCTAGTCAGAGCACAACTTGCTTTAACACTTCAGAGTTATGTGGCCGCTCCACCTTCCGGCCTGGTGCCGTCAGATAGTTTTTAATACAAATGTAAGCCACGGAAGTCAGCCCTGAGGAGAACGGACAGCCACAATAGCGTCCTTCTCAGTGGTCGTCCCAACGGCATACCCACAGACAAGGTATTCACCAGACCCACTTTCCCAACTAACGATAAGCGGTTGGTTATCCGGGGAACGACTCGAAGACGAAATATTCTTTGGTCAGTGGCGAACCTCCCTCCATCACGGTCTCCGTACACAGAGACTTCGAGAGTAAGAGAAAAGCTACCTGCAGCCAGCTCTTCATCATCAAGAATAATAATAAGGAATGGCTAAAAGTTTCAGGGCCATTATAAGTATTTACGTTCACTGCTTAACCTTCAATCTCATCGGCTCTTTTAAGGGCCACCTAAGTTTAAACTACCTTGCCAACAAATACATTTTTACTACCATTTCCGAAAAAGATTCGTCGACTAAAAGACTATGTTATCTAAAGACGGCCACTATTAAGCCAAGTCAGTCATTCACTGGCAGTCATCACGAGGGCAGTTGTTCGTCGAAAAGCTGGAAACCCCGGTGACTGACGACCCCATATTACTCTTGACTATAAGCATTCAACCAGGAATCACCGATCTTCTCCAAAGTCTGCACTGGGTGAACCTAACAGCTATCAAGGAAAAAAAAATTGAGCCACCGGGACAGTCTCCAACGGGTAAGCATCACGAACCAATCTCCGCACCTTAGATCACCAAAACAACTGAGTCTGCAAAAAAAAAAAAAAGTGCTTTAGACACCAACGTCTTCGACGTTATACCAGGAGACGTTGGGAAAGAGCACTACAACTAGCTCCAAAGCTTCGGACTTTTTAATTTTTCTCCTGATCAGTCTGGGGCTTCAACGGCAGGCCAGAGAAGATCACCCTAAGTTATCCAGGCAGTTGCAATTGCTGTAAACTTCAGTCAAAAAAGAGTTTACTTAGGAAGCTCACCGGTCTTTTTTAAGGCCATCGGACGTTGAACTATCTTGCCAACAAATATAGTAGAACTCAACAGAGTTGAACAACCTTTAGGGCTCACAAAAGTCTTAACCATACCAAAAGTCGCAAGAAGGTGAATTGAAAAAAAATGTTTTCTACATCTTATAAATACAATTTTAGGTGTCAAGAAACTGACGCAGAACATTTGTCGAAATTGAAACAGCAACGTCAAAATTGACTAATAAAGAATCCATTGCGTGAGAGATCAGCTTTTTAATCAGTACCCTCACAGTAATCTCTTAAATCTTCCAGATTTTTAGTAAGTAGAAAATGTATTTGTATTTTTTTGGCTATAAAAAATGTTGAGATTAAGCTCCATAGGACTTTCTAAAACGAAGTTCTTCATGTCGCGTTACTCAGGGGGCTGGAATTTTAAAACCGACAGATTTTTTTTTTTGAAACGAAAGTGGTTTACCCAGAGTCTCTTCCTCTCAAGTTTCCTCACTTACCCGGTCCCTCTCACCTACTGTTCTTTATACACTTCCCCTCTCCCCACTCTATGAGGCTCTTTTACCGTCAAGCTTGAATCAGATGGCGCCAGGGTACGTCGCGGCTGTCATGGCCGTCTCACTCACACAACATTACTTTTCAGTATTGTATGTATACAGGAAATTAAAGTGTAGTGGTAAAGCGCAATATTTGAAATTTTGAAATGAATAAGAAAGACAAGAAAGAATATTATGGGAGCTTAAAAGTTTCAGAATTGAAGAAGCTTTCAAAAGGAAAAGGAGCAAGAGTCAGTGGAAGAAAAGCAGAACTCGTGGACAGGTAAGTGTAGATTTTAGTTTATATTTACAAGGCTATTTATGTATTTGTTTACTAATGATTGGTCTCCTAATTGCTTCGAGCCACTTTTTTTTATCACACTATCAGAAGGAAATTTAAATTTCACTTTCTTATCGCAGGATATTACACTGCACTTCATTTTTCCTACTATCTTTAAACGTAAATGCAAACGAAAATTTTCTGCAAACAACAGCAATCATTTACAAAGGTTATGTCTTATGCTTTGCTCATCACACAGATAGGCTCACGGACACAATACACAACTGTAAATTTGACGGTGTGTAAGTGCGACGGCCATGACAGTCGCGACGTGCCCTGGCGCCATCTGATTCAAGCTTGACGGTAAAAGAGCCTCATATGTATATCTGCCAACCGTGCCGTGTTACTCTTCTGCACACCTTTACCCACCATTCCCCCTCACACTCCCAAGCAATTGATTTTCAAACAAATTTTAATTTTATTTTCCCACAATAATTTTTGTTTAACTTTCAATTTTTTTCTTTAATAAAACTTAGAAAAAAAAAAAAAAAAAAACCCATTTTCCACTTAGAAGATTTAAACCCTGGACCTCCTGCATATGAGTCCAGTACCTTAACTACTCTGCTATGAGCGCTGCCGACTATGGGAAATCGGTTTCTTGTACTTATCGTGTGGTTCGAAACTATAACATTCCATTTTTAAATGTATTCACTGATAATACATTCAATTATGTTTTTTTTTTGTAAATTATATATTTGTTTTCTAAGTAATACATCTAAAAAAAAAAAAAATAATAAAATTAAAATTTAAATAAACATGTAGAATAGAGTTGAAGAACGTATCAATTGAAGAACGTATCAATGGTTTTTTAAGGCGCTTATTTCAAATTCGACAAACAAATTATGTTACATTAACACATAATTACATAAATAAAGTAATTCATTAAATCAATTATAAATGAATTATGTAAGATCATTATATAAATATATTTCGAATTTCATATCATTTTAATGGTTTTTATGGGCACTTATTTTTAATTTGATAATTAAATAATGGCACAATGTCATTGAGTAATTATATAAAAATAAAACAAAAATTGTATTAATGGGCTATAAAATCGCAAAAAAATAAGTGAAAAAAATTTTTTTTTTAAATTGATGAAATGAAGTATAAATATAACATTAAATAAAATTACAAAAGACATGAATAAATACAATGGAATGAAAAATAAATGAAATAAAGAAGGGAATGAAAAAAAAAGATTAAATATGAAAATAAAAAAAGAAATTAAATAAAGGAAATACAAAAAAATGAAAGAAATGTAATAAAATGAAGTGTGAAAAAAAATAAAGCAAGAAATAAAAAAAAAAGAATACAACAAGTAATTAAGAAAAAAATAAAACAAGAAATTAAAAGAAAAAAAAAACAAATGAAAAAATTATAAAGGAAATTAAAACAACAAACCAGGGGGTATTAATGGGTCATGGGACCCACGGTAAGAACGAAGTTCTTTAAACATGAGATGGATATAGACACAATTTCTCAGGTAACAAGGGGGTCACCAGACCCACAGGAAGAACGAAGCTCTGTAAACGTTAGTACTGCATCCATGTTGTTTACTAAAACAAAAACTTGAAAAACGAATGAAAAAAAAAAAAAAAAAAACAATAAGTAGTTCAGTACTCACGATGGTTGAACTTCGTAAGAACGTCGTGCATAAATACAGTACTTAACCATCGTGAGTACTAAACTACTTATTGTTTTTTTTTTTTTTTATTTGTTTTTGAAGATTTTTTTTAAGTAAACAACATGAATGCAGTACTAACGTTTACAGAACTTCGTTCTTCCTGTGGGTCTGGCGACCCCCTTGTTACCTGAGAAATTGTGTCCATACCCATCTCATGTTTAAAGAACTTCGTTCTTAACGTGGGTCCCATGACCCATTAATACCCCCTGATTTTTGCTCTGGTAACAAAGTTGTGAAATGAGAGAATAGTAGTTTTCGTCGGATAACTGCCATCGTCTCCGGGGCTATTTTGAGGCCCAAGAGTTCTGCGAAGCAGGACCGTAGGGACGTAAGGTAGCTACGGAGCGATGGCGCTTATGTGGCGAATGCTATTTTTCCTACCGAGGGCACACCAGCCTCTCAAAAACGCTTGAGGTAGGAAAAAAAATTTTTTTTTCAACATCTATTTTTTAGAAGTTTTAAATCTTAACTGCTTTAAAAATTGCCCTTTTCGTAAATTATACGGGAAAAACTGCAAATCAACAGCCCCTTATGGCCAACGATTATTTTATGGCATAAGCAACGGATACTATTTAGCATAGTTATATTTTTTTTCATTTTTACAGCTTATTATTTGACCAAATAAACTGTATGGATTCCGAACAAATATGTTTTTAATAAGAAGATTTTTGTTCTAAGAAGCGTCAGGAATAGATGTAAAATTTTTAACTGAAAACGATTCACATTACATGTCAACACGCGACGGTATTCTATTTAGTAAGTTGCGGGGGAGAAGCAGAGATGGGGGGACGCTAGTGTCTTATACGGCGATACTGAGGCGCTTAAAACCTCCTTAATCTCTAATCTCTACAACCTTTTCCCTTTTTTCTCTAATTTTCCTTCTCTTTTCTAAGCATGTGAGTCTATTATACGGATCTCCAATGTAAAGTTCTCCTCAAATAACTTGGTTATCTACCCTACTTGATACTTTTTTGCAGAAGAAGAAGCATCAAGCAACAAACAACAAGAAACAAACAAAGAGAAAATGGACGTACAAAATAATAACTACTTGGCAGGAACATCGGAAATAATAGTGGAACTCCATCGTATCAATAAGTAGATATAATAGGCTTGCTACAGGTTATTGGTGCTGTGTTACGCCAACCTCGCCATCAGAAGCAGTAAAAACTTAATTCTAAAAGTGCTAATGTTTCTAAGTGTATATAGGTATTTGCATTTATTCACCATCCAAATCGTGTGATTGTTTACGTTTGTTCGAATAGTTAGGGTGTGATTTTTATAGCTATGGTATAATTAGTTTTGACAGTTCGTTGTAATTAGTTATGTCAGAGTCATAAAAAGCACACACTATTCTTTCAAGCAGTAGTAAACAAGCAGACGATGTTTATGACGAACAAACCATTGGATTTCTATTACATCGACTTATCGATACAATAGAGTTTCACCTTCGATAATGCAATGTAGCGAATGTCACAAAACGTACCTACTGGCGATGCTTGTAGGAAATACCTCAAATGAAATATTATCTTTTATTTTAATGTGTCGTGCCAACCTTTAAAACTCATTGTAGCTTTACGTATAAGCTGATCAAGTGCTAGCTTCCTTTTTTAGTTAACATTTTTTCTCTTTCTATTATGGCTTTCTGTTTCGTTAGTGCTTATCGCAGTGGTAACTTAATTTTTTCATACTTCATGCCAATAAAATTGTTGCGTATTATATCGGTTTCAAATTGGATTGTCTTCAAGACACCCGTTCAATAAGTTCTCTATTTTTTACACCCACAAAACGTCTCTTACTTGTACCAATTTCTTTTCGAATCTATCGACTGTTTTTAGTTTTTTATTTTCTATTAACTTTATTGAAACGTAGAGATGATGTCTGCTACCATTATTTGTAATTGTTTGGTTTTAATTATTGTGTCACCGCAATTTTGTGTTCATTATTCTATAAAAAAACAAAATAGTAAAAGTTATTGCTCATATTAAATACTTTGAAATCACTATATTAAATAATTTGGCTAATTTAAAAGATAATGATGTATACTTTATCAAATAAATTATTACTAACTAAAATAACAGAGAACACATTGTAAAACTAACATCTGTACAATATATTCATTGCACAAACAGAGTACAATCAGCAACCAAAGCTAGTCAGATTAGTTGGACTTTCGAATTTAGTCAAGTAAGACAACACAGGGTAGTGTTGATAGTGATGTTGATGGTAGGAATGAAAGTGATAAACAAAAGCGTAATGAGAGGAAAACGTTAGCCACAGCTGTAAGTCAGTTGATACATGCTATATATCCAATAACCCAATAACCCACGAAAGCCTAATTACTCTTGGCCTCCGGCCAGTTTAGATTAGTTGACATACTTTCAAGGTCCAACGAACCTACATTGCTCCACTTCTATCACTTGATTTCGTAATGAATTTGATTGCTCGAGTTGCTGTTTCTGGAATGGCGTTTAAGTGTCTTATAAAATGTAGTGAGTGATAAACGATTAATTGTCTTTTGACAAGAAGTCAATTCGTTTGATTATAGATGATTCAAACATAACGGCTCAATTATATTCAAATTGAAATTTAAGGCAAAACTAAATGTTAAGTATGTTTTTTTCTCACTTATAATTTTATATACACATTAAAGATTTGTTCTCATCAGCTATAATAACTGATAATAAAAGCAATCTTTTAATATTCTGTTGTATTTGCTTGATTGGTAGTTGTTGCGACTGTAAATAACTTTCTCTTATCATTTAGTTTTATTGTAATTATTATTTCAATATCATCTTCTATTCAGAATGGCCCCAATCAACATCAAGTATGTCATAAACTGTGACTTGTCCCCAGCAGCACACTTCATATAGGTTTTTTAGTAAAAAATTCTTAAACTTTCACTTTAATCAAGATGTATAAGTTGTTCCTAGTCAAAGATAAAAACCTAAACCATATAAGATGAATCAATTACCACTATTGTTGATCCATGGTAGTATTATTCAAAACATAGGTTGTAATCGTTGCCCTTTTGCATATCATACTAGTCATTTGAGGACAAAGAGAAGATTATTGATTAAAAATTCTCAAACCACATTATAGACTTAGAACAAAGTTACCACAACTGAACAACGTTTACCTACATACATGTAAAACTGGTGGACTTACATAAAAAAATTACTAGTATAAGAGCTCATGCAAGACTCTTTGAAATGAGATCACCAGTCCACTGTTTGTCCACAGATCCACTCTAGTCTTTAGGCGGCCCTTGGGACACAAAGTAAGTACAGCGAGTATACTGAGCCCATTCCTTTGCCTTCTCAACCCACGCTCCATTTTCTTCCTTACAAACTATCTTTCTTTTCCTCATTCCCCAATCTCCGTTCTTCTTCCACTTCTTTTTTTACCCAACAGCACACCACGCCAGCAACCACAATATACACGTAATGCAGATTGTCCTTTCACCGTTCTTCAGCAGCAATCTCTTGTACCCTCCCTCTGTCATTGCTCTTTTGACATTATCCTATACATACATACATACATGCACACACGTCTCTCTCTCTCTCGGCATGCATAAATTTTTTAGCTCCACCTCACCTCTCTCGCTTTTTCTATCGGCCGCATTTCTTCTCCTCCTCAGTTTTCATCCTATGAATCACCCCAAGCTTTTTCTAGTTTGCCAAGCAGGCAAGCATTCATTTGCCTTTTTGGTGGTCCTTTTTTATCACGGATCACTCGTTCCCCTGGGTATTCCGTCCACTAGCGCCTTTTACGTTGGCAAAGCAACACGCCTGGTTCGACAACCGGAAGCTTTATCGTCTTGTAAACAAGTCACCTCTACAACTACACATGCCTTACTGTTTGAACAAAGTCCCTTTATATTTTTGTACATGTGGGCTGCTTTTGCATTGTGAACGCTTTTTGGTGGAGTAAATTACGTATTCCTCATACTCCTAGCACTTGTGCACGTCTCCGTTACGGTCATTTTATGTTTTTTTGCGATGGAAACAGCTCGAAAAAAATGGGTTTTTGAACGATTTGATTATTTCAAGAATAAAATCATGCTGACAAGACAATTGTCATTACCCTATACGTCATCGTTTTATTTTATTGCGTGTATTTAATTTTTTTTTATATTGGGATAAAACTTAAACTACATTTCTTTCATCAAAAATGATACATTTTTTAGACATACGTGACCAATGAATCGACAATTTTAATGAAAATATGAATTTTTATCGGTCTAAGTACGAAAAAATTCAGTTTCTTATTGTTTTGTAAGTCTTTTTGTGAACTCAACCTTCAGCATCACATTTTGTACAAAAGTGCTTGGAAATAGAAAGTTAAAACATCAATAAAATTTGCCCTTTTTTCGTACGATGGAATGTATTTTTTTATGTATTTTAATTTTTTTCAATTATTCACATTTATAAAAGTCCTAGAAAAAATTGTCTTTTGGACATTGTTCAACGTTTTTGGTTTATTTTCAAATGAAAAATAGTTAATAAAATAAAAACAAAAGTTATTGTATTTATTTTACTACCTGTTAAGTATGTACCTGTCTGTAGTTGCACTTACCTAACTGACGGCTAAGTGCGTCGTAACATTCTACACTTTGGCACAGGCTCAAAGTAATTATGTGAAATTGGAATAAGCTATAATTACAATTATTTAAAATATTTAAGTATAGTGCTGACGCTTGAATGTTTTACACAGAGTGTTAAATAAAGTTAATGTGAATTGTTTTGCTAAAGCCATTAATTGAGTACTGCAAAACTCTAAATGTTGCACCTATCAAAAATAATTAAACGTTAAAATCTCTTAACAATAGAAAATAATCAATATCGCATTGATGATTAAATGTACGTGATTGGAGAAACCAATATCAGTCGTAATCAATGCTAAACTGTTTGCTTTTGACTCTCTTGCTCAAACAGTCCAAATATACTGTTTGTATGTTTACTACAGTCGTTTTACACAATATACAGCTCTATACAGCTTCGATTGCAATTATCCTTCCATTACACTGTAAGCGCTCTCGAAAATTGAACGAGTAAACACATTTTATTTGCATGAGTGGAAATCAAATAAGTTATTTATGTCTCGTGAACACGACTTTATCATTGTTTAATGATCTTGCTGTCAATCTCAGTATAGATCAATTAATCTGGTTAAACGATCACATTAATTTTTAAGCTTTTATTTATATCAATAAGTTGTTAACACTTAGTTATGCGTCGATCGTACAGTAATGTTCATAAAAATCGATATTTTTTCTGTCCCACAAAATGTAGATTAATTTTTTACGTAACTTTAAGGTGTACTTAGCTCAAGGTATTTTCAAAAGCTAATGTTAAAAAAAAGATATCAGGACAGACTATCCCAAGTTTTTGTTCTTAGTTTTAGATATACATAATAACGTTGCTCATACTATAAAGAAAAAAAGTTGTGGATTAAAAGAATCTGGAGAGCTCCTTAACTTACTAAAATTTTAAGAGCCTCAGAGTATTAGTATCGTTTTGCTTACAAAGAAAATTTCAAGTGAAAAGTCAAGTGTTGATAGGGTCTACAGAGAAACACAGTTGAGTCAGCATCTCAAGCTTATTCATTCTTTGGACATGACACTTGTTGTCTGGAGAGTCGACAGCGATCTATATAAACACTGTATGCATACAAGTGTGAATATAAGGGTCCCTCACCTAATAGACTCGATAGTGCATTTATGACAATGTAGATACAGATACGATAAAAAAATATCTCCACCAAACAAAGAAGTTACTCATTGACATTTGTGCCTCATGGTCCTGAAGCCCAATCTGTACTCTTCGATAGTTCACACATTGCTGTGAGTTTGTTGATTATATCGTCTATAAAAGACGTCTTATCCACCAACTTGCAGTAATTTGCGAGGTATCGCGGGATATGGATCAGACCTTATTGTCAGGGACTCTGTCATAATATGCAATATCTTGCACAGACATATAGTTTTAAGACGTCATTCGGGGCTGACCACAGGGATCTGATTCTGATCAACTAATTCATCACCAATAGATGGGAGGGAGTACATGATGCAATTTGTACGTCGACTGCACTCTCTCTCTATTGCTCCATACTCGACATCTGTGCACACAAATAGTACTTTCGCTCGTCGCACCATCTAAAACATTTTGACGAGAAACTACAGCTGGTTGAGTATTTCCCATCTCTTTTAACAACATCCTTTCCTCATCCTCTGCTTCCTCCCCCAGTAGGATCTCTCTCTCTCTCTATTTACGGGAAAATCCCGCGCGTGAATCTGATGAAGCAGGAAGCTGTCTGGAGATAGACCGCCCTCGAAACTCATTCTTAAGAACACATCTGTTATCTCTGTCGCTTTCTCTCCCTGGAGGTGATAGAGGAAAGCACCACCAGATCTGTAATGGCAGCATGGAGGAGTCTTAGGGCTACATCAGGGGGTAAATGACGTACGTATATAAGCACATACATATATACACATATGCCTGCCTAGTGCTCCTGATATTACGCTTGTGCTCTCAATCATAAAGATGTTCTCACTCTGTATCTTTCTCATTTGGGGCTGTTACGTTTATTTCGCTGGAACAGAGATAATCAGGAAATTTATTCCTCACAACACTGTGAAGCCACTTTGGGACTGAATACATGTGAATGTGTTTTTCTCCAGATCTTTCCTATTGCTGGTGTTACTTCAATGTTAATAAAATAAGCTCGTAAGCAGCTGCTACAGAGTGAAATTTCACTTTAATCACATAAACTAATCGAATCAATTAGGAATTTCTTGGCTCAATCTTTAAAAGGTCTTTTACTATGTGGTAGTGGATGTAAAGTTATCCTGTAACACGTATAAAATCTGACCGTCTTCGAGATTGTAGTAGCTCTGAGAAGTTCAAAGATATGCTCTCAAGCAAAGCTCAAATATGCCTGGAAGTTCAAGCAGCAGGCACTACTCTTGTCTTGAAAGCGATTTAGCAAATTAAATTCCCGCAGAGGATGGCATTCCTGCTGCGTACACATAGATCCTTGGGGTGTACTTTGAAATTCCCAGTTTTTTCGACAGCTTTTTTTACTTTTAGTGGTTATGTGTGAGCAATTATCAGGATACGATTGATTTTGAGACTAGGAGCATGCATAAAGTACAAAAAAACATTAAAATGATCTAGACTGAGAAGATACATCAACTATATCTATGAAGTCTTAATGTCTTATGAATTATTATTAAATTTATGTAACCATTGAACGGAATCAACAAATTTGTAAACATTTCTTATTTTCGAACAATTTGCTTCGAACCGTAAGATGGAATTCATACTTTCGTTTTTTGTTTTAAATAATTTTTTTGTCGAATATTGTTACGAGACTTTACTAGCTTCAGTTGCCGTTAAAGCCATAGCAACTGGAAGTATGAAGTTTGACCAAACACTTTAAAACCAAATAGATCTGGCACAGTCTTATTGCATGATTGTCGGTACGTTAATAATTATGTAAAACAAATATACAATTTGTATGAATTCCATCTTACGGTTCGAAGCAAATTGGTCGAAAATAAGAAATGTTTACAAACTTGTTGATTCCGTTCAACGGTCACATAAATTCAATAATAATTCATAAAACATTGAGAATGCTTAGTAAAGTCTGAATTCATTCCTCATTCAATTTTTTAACCACCAAATTTTTGTAACATTAGTGTAAGTACATTAAATTATTGTTAATTTTTCAGCCTATTATATTCTTTCTCGAATTTTATTTGAATTTTTATCAAAGCTCCATGTACTTTAAGCTATTGTACAAATTCTCTTTGCATACAAAGAGATAGATTTAATAAAGTCATCAAATTTCTTTGACTATTATTATAGGTGACAATGAGTTAGAGTTATACCTTAGATTTATAAAAGTTGGATAGCTATGAAAAAAAATCCTAAAAGAATAAAGCCGAGCTGACTGCGTTAATAAAATCGACAAGCTAAAAAATGTCATAGGATCTCCAACATTTGTAAATTAAGTATATATGCTGCATAAGTCAAACAAAATAAATGGCTTAAACATAATCAAATTATGTTATTATGATAAAATTACAAAATATGCAGTGAATGTCGATCCTTATTTTAAAAATGAAAAAAACCACGCTATAACCTTCTTAAACGGGAGAATAATAAATATTTATTCCTTGTGATAAACTAACAAACGATTTTCTGATAGTACAACAGTTTAATCACAACTTTCATTCATGATCTGACTTGCATCGTAAAGGGCTCAGTCTCACAATTGTTTCTTACTGCGAGAAATTGAAAATTATGCCTAAATTTGTTTTGAAAATGTTCAACTGTCAAGACATGAATAAAGTTAACTGTAATAAGATTTTTTGAAAATAATTAAATACTTATTGTTTAAATATTGGTTTATTTAGACTTTCATGAAACTCCAATTTTTAACAAACTTCCTAAGAATAAAAACTGGTTACAAAGCGCTTCTTTGCATTTCCTCTTATTTCACACAGTTATTGCGAATACCATGTGTTACTGAAGTCCTGAAAAGTGAATATTACATTGCGCTTCTACCACCAATTCCGCTAAAAATCCAAAATCGATAGCATGGGTGCTGCTTTAGGGGTATGTTTCTAGGGAGAAGACGAGAGAGGTAGCAAAAGGCTTGGCAGTGATGACAAAAACCAAGAGAGATAAATTTTCCCGATCGCTCGGTTTCTCCTTCTCTTTTATTTCTGTGAAATTCCATTGGCCAAATTTAATGTAGGAGAAGAAGAGAGAACGGCCCCGGGAGAAGAGAAAGAGAGAGAGAGAGAGAGAGAGAGAGAGAGAGAGAGAGAAAGAAGGGAAGAAAGAAAGCAAGCGTACTTGTGTAGATCTATGGATGTGTACATGTCCTCACTCACATTTATATATGTGGAGTGCGCATTTCTTCAAATACAATTCTCTAAGAATCTGTTTTACGGAAAAAAGGAGAAATCCACGAGTTCTCATGGCGGAAAATCTACCAGACCTCTGTGATTTATCATTGTGGGGCAAAATTTCAAATAAGATTCGAATGCGTTACGCACGTAGTAAAAGAAAATAACATTCCAGGTACATCTTTTTCAGGGCCCGTATCCTGCAATAGTAGAAGTTTATATGTTTACTGAGAATATACGCGATTAGGTTTTATTTCAGAAAATCTCATCTTCTTTTTTTGGAAGTAGCGAGTGGCTTAAAATAAAATGGAAAGAAATAAATTTTGCTGTAGAACTTTTTTTCACCCGTTCCTCATCTGTTGCTGTTTTCAAAGGTTCGTTTTAAACGAGAATATTCGCTTCACCACGTTTTGTGGTTTCAAACAGTTCCTTACTTTAACTGTCAAAATCAACTTGAAACTTGAGAGTGGATTTGAAACTGATTACAAACATATGCTAAAGTCTTGAATCTTCAGAAAAAAATTCTGAATTTTTTTTTATAACTTGCATAAGTGTGAAGCCTCGCGGAAAAAAAATATCTTTAAGATCCATTTTTACCGATGGTTTTATTTAAGAAGGATATACTTAATAGGGTTTATACACGCTTGGAAATAAGTCAATTATGATTTTAAATGTGTTAAATTATTGTTATAAATGATCTTACTTGTAGAGGTCATCCTTACAAAACTGAGGAGTTATTCGAACTACCATCAAAGAGAAATATGATTCTGCCTTTGTATAATACATGTACGTTCATTGAAAATCGTGATTACTGTCTCGAAATTACATGGGATTGGAGTACCGTAGAATTCAAATGGAAACGTTTTCAGAAGTAACCACTGGATAAATGACACATTTTTATTGAATGACTATAATGTGAATTATCTGGCAACATTATTAAAATGATTTTATGTATAAATCTTAATAACTGCTGGTACCATCAAAGTCACTATTATTTAGAATATTTTAACCACGAAATGTATTACATCGTCCTTTTTTACTAAAATAAGAACGTCCAACAAAGATCAGTAGCCAGCAAGCAAAAACTATTAAACAGTAATTATTATACACTAGCAGCCCCCCGTCTCGGCTTCGCCCGAGACTTACTAAATAAAACACCGTAGTGTGTTGACATGTAATGTGAAACGTTTTCAGTTAAAAATTTTACACATATTCCTGACACACATCAGAACAAAAATCTTCTTATTAAAAACATATTTTTTCGGAATCCATATGGTTTATTTGGTCAAATAATAAAATGTAAGAATTCAAAAAAATAATTATGCTGAAAAGTACCGTGCGTTCTTTATGCCATAAAATAATCGACGGCCATAAGAAGCCGTTGATTTACAGTTTTGTCCGTGTAATTCACGAAAAGGGCTATTTTTAAAGCTGTTAAGATTTTAAACTCCCAAAAAATTTATATTAAAAAAAAAATTTTTTTTCTCATATCTCACAACTTTATTACCAGAGCAACAAAGTCTTGGACCTTAAACCCTACATTTTTTATTGTCACAAAAATACAAATATATTTTCTTCTTATTTAAAAATCTGAAGTAGGATCTTTAAAGATTTCAGAGATTGCTGTGAGGGTACAATGAAAAGCTGATCTCTCACGTAATGGATTCTTTATTTGTCGATTTTGACGCTGCAGTTCCAATCTCGATAAATTTTCTGCGTCAGTTTCTTGACGCCTAAGTAAAATTGTATTTATTAGATACATTTTAAGTTTTTCTTCTAATTCACCCTCTTGCGACTTTTGTGACCCCTAAAGGCTATTTTCTGTCAACTTTGTTAAGTTCTAATATATTTGTTGGCAAGATAGTTCGACGTCCAATGGCCCTAAAAAAGGCCATTGAGCTTCTTAAGTTAACTCTTTTTTGACTAAAGTTTACAGCAATTGTGACTGCCTGGATACCTCAGGGTGATCTTCTTTAGCCTGCTGTTGAAAACCCAGACTGATCGGGAGAAAAATTACAAAGTCCGAAGCTTTGAGGCTAGTTGTAGTGCTCTTTCCCAACGTCTCCCGGTATAACGTCGAAGACATTGGTGTCTAAAGCACCTTTTTTATTTGCAGATTCAGTTGTTTTGTTGATCTTAGATGGGGAGATTGGTTAGTGATACTTGTCCAGTGGAGGCTGTCCCGTTGGCTCAAATTTTTTTTCCTTCACAGCTGTTATAGGTTTGCCCAGCGCAGACCTTGGAGAGGATCAGTGATTCCTGGTTGAATGCTTAGAGTCGAGAGGGTAATATAGGGTCGTCGGTCACCGGGTTTTCCAGCCTTGCGAAGAACAACTCCGCAGGTGACGTCTGCTAGTGAATGGCTGACTTGGTTTAATAGTGCCTGTCTTTAGTTAATATAGTCTTTTAGTCGACGAATCGCTTCCGGAAATGGTAGTAAAAATGTACTTGTTGGCAAGGTAGTTTACACTTAGGTGGATCCTTAAAAGAACCGATGAAATTGATGGTTAAGTAGGGAACGTAAATACTTATAATGGCCCTAAAAAGCGCCAGTGGTGAAACTTCCAGGCTATTCTTTATTATTATTCCTGATAATGAAGAGCTGGCTACGGGTTGCTTGATTCTTACCCTGGGAGTTTTGATGTATGGAGACTGTAATGGAGGGAGGTACACCGCTGACCAAAGAATATCTCGTCTCGGGTCGTTCCCCGGATAACCAACCGCTCATCGTTAGACGGGAACATGTGGGTAAGCGCGTTGGGGACGCGACGACTAAGAAGGTAGCCGTTGTGGCTGCCCGTGCCCCTCAGAGCTATTTTTTCTGGCTTATATTCGTAGCCAAAAATTCTCTGACTGCACCAGGCGGGATGGTAGGACTGCCACACAACTCTGAAGAGTTGGTGCAGATTGTGCTCTGGCTAGATATGTCTCCTGGTATTATGCCAGAGACGTCATCGGTTGAAATGAATTTTTTTTTTTATCGCACTCGTCGAGATTCAGGGCGAATGGAAACCTAGGTCCCTTCCCCTTTCGGAAGAGTGTCATTCGTAACCAGGATATCCAGCTTCAAAACTATCAACAACATTCTCCATGCAACTCGTTGAACTGCCGAAGCACGAATGCATCAGTTATCGATGACGCTCCGGCTTATTATAACCACACTTATTTAATTCTGTTGCAGGTAGCCTCGATTTTATGTCGACACCACCTTGCGGATTTTACTGAACTAAAGTGAAAAGCTGGCGTATTTTAGCAAAACTTTAAGCTCATTTATTGCTATTGTTATTAAATTTTTTAAGATAAAAACTATACTAAAACCATCTAGGAAGTATCATGAATCAGTGTGCAAAATTTCAACAAAATCGGTTCAGTAGTTTTTGCTGTTAGCGATTACAACGGTTTTAGCGACTTTGCTTTATATATTAGTAAGATAACAGACCGATCATTTGTTGTACATTCATAACTTTCTTTAATTTGGAAAGTAGAAAATTTTTTTGGTTTTTTATTTTTTTTTTCGTGGGAACATTCCAAAATAATTCAATTTCAGGACTCTTTCGATAGAAAATTTTGAAATATATGTAAGCATGGTCTCCAAAAAAGGTTATCCGTACTATTTAATTTCACTGCTGTTCCTACGTCCATTGTTAGCTCGAGCCATGCAATCATCATATGCTTTATGATCATTATCTCACAAATCGATAAGAACTTTTTAAAAAATCAAGAAATTATTTACATATTTTTGGAGTGATTGTTAGTTAAATGCGTTTGACACAAAAATAAAGAAGATGATCCTTTAAGTTTCTCAGTAATGCATAACTCACAAGATAAGGAATTAAATTTTTTATTATTACGCCTTCTGTTACTGTTCATTATCTATCATTAAAATAACAAGATGTAAGAACCAAAAGATTTTAAAAAATATAGGAAAGAATGGATAAGTTGGCACCTTTTTACTCTACTTCGTAAAATTCTTTCAGATTTGCGAGGTTATCTTATTACGTTGCTAAAAGTGTTTCCAAGAAAATACAGGTATCTTAACTTCTCCTGTAAGGAAGGAATTTCATAGATCAAAGTTGATGTAATGTATACAAAATGAGCATTACAGCATTGGCAGTATGGATTCAGGAAGCAAAGGAAATAAGTAAAGTGGATACGAGGAAAATTTCTTTGAGGAAAGAAAAACCCTGAAGCTCAAATATCTCTAAATTTATTTGAGATAAAACTTATTTTCAGGTAATAAACTCGTAGCTAAAATTCCTTATTAATATTAATTTTTTAGATACAGAAGAACCGTCAGCTGATTTTCGCTGTATTTCCAAAAGTAGATTGTCAGCACATTTCAACTTGAAACTAAAAGATTTCTTTACTCCCTCGTAATTTCTAAGCAAGTTTAAGAAATATTTTTTTTGTCACCACAAATCATCTGACTAACGCTTACGCTATTAAAACTTTCAGCCTATAGTTTAGTGGATGTAGCTGCACTTACAATTTTACTGCCATTATCGCTTGTTTTTCAAGCCTATTTCATACACGCTAACTAATATTATAAAAATCATACAATACTGTATCGATGGTGCATTTTGAATCGCTCTACTATTTCTTGTATACATAAATATTAACATGAGGGAGATATACGTGGAAAACTTAAGGCACAAAGGTATCCTCAGAAAAAAGTTTTATCGACAAAAGGAAGTGTACACATAGGTACAGGACAATTCATGAAAAAACTTTCGCTTACAGATACTTGCTCAGTTATGAAAAATGTCTGAGCCAGAAGTCACTGATGACCAAAGTTTGCGATTTTTTTGTTTGATTTTATGGAGAAGTTACAAACAAGCTCTACGAATATATGCATGACTTTTGATAACACTCATTTTTGGAATGCTCCATAAATTTCATTACAGCTTACTTTTAAGAACTTAAAGTTTTTAAATATTTAAATAGTTTTCTAGCTTATTCAAAGTATCTCAGAAAAGACTTTGCTTTCGTTTTTTTTTTTTTTTTTTTTTTTTCATGTTCACCATAATACTTTGATACTTGGTAAGTTGGATCCTAATAGTGTGTCCCAAAAAACTTGCTCTCTTGAAACTTTAATGACACATGACGGAAGACTTAATAATTATTCTATTGATTTGCACCTATTTGAGGGAGACACGCAAACATAAATATTGTTTTACAAAGCTTCTGTTTCGTGGAGCTAACTTTCGCGTTTTACGTAGTTTACCTGAAAAACCTTCAAGGCTACCATGTTCAAATTTTTTATGCCCATACCCTGATACAACTAAGCCCCCTCCCCTCTCTCTTTCTTTCTCTTTAGTCATGTCTGTAAAATTTTTGAGAGGATCATCCTTCCGTGGACCACATATTTCTGTAATACCTCGATACCTCGATGTGGGCAGACTAGATGTTCCTTTTTTTACTCTCTCTCACGTTCTCTCCAGAACTTCTCTAGCAATTATATATATATACACACATAGAGAAATTTCCCTTTCCTTTAAAATGTTTTTGCAAGTTTTTGTGGCACGAAACTTCTGTTACGCTCCGAATTGACGAGCTAATGCTACTGTGGTCGTGTAACACGCAAAAGCTGGATTTTTGTGCGTTCATTTTGTAGAAGCTGCAAAATGATGCTAAAATACGCATGAAATTGCAGGCTTTTTACTTTGTCATCTACATGACATGACATGCATATTGTACTAATATTTCCAACGTACACCTATTGCAGGGTTTTAACGTATCCTATGTCCCTAAATCTCTACCCTTTCTTGTTCTTTTTTCGTAATTTCCATCCTATTTCCCCAAAGGTGTCAGTTTTTCGTGCGGGCCCCTTGCAAAGTTCCCCTTAGACTACTCGGTCATCCATCCTTATATCCAACTGGAATATTTGTCTCATTTCTCCATTATCTTAACCCTAATTAAAATGAGTCAAGCCCCCCTCTGCCCCCCCACACAATTTGTCTTACCCTTTACTGTATTTTCTCTGTCTAGATGAGGTTTTGTTTAAAAATTAACTATAAAATACGATCCCTAACCCTACATCTTCTTTCAGGAAACACTTTTACATAGTTCATCAAAAAAATTTTGTTATCAACAAAAAAAATTCTTATCAAATTAAAAAAAATTTATTTTTAGAATTAAGCTGTTTTAAGACTGCTAAAGAAGTAAATAGATCGACCATATGTATACTAATAATAACATGAAGGTACATGATAATTAATCTCTAATTTTTATTACCATAAAGTGAGTTTTATAAGACAATAAAAATTTTCACTCGTTAGTGTGAAGTTCAGGCGTTGATTTTTTTTTATTGTAAATGACATCATATAAACATCTACCTTAGTTTATAATAGCTATAAAGCAATAGAAACCGCAGAAATGTGATTTACTTTTACAAGTCATCTTGTAAAGCCCTAATAAACAACAAAGAATTATTTTTCGATCAGTCTCCTTTTAATTACTAAAATAAGTCAATAAATTTTATTTTTCTAACCTCCACCGTACCCATCTATGTATTATCTAAATAGTCATAAAATAATTATTTTAATATCTTTAGAACAGAAAATTTAATAAATTGAATAAAAATTTTGGTTTAAAAGTATTTAATCAAAAACCTCTATCCAAGCAATGTTTTCTTTTCTTTTCAATTTTTCTAACTATTCTTTCACCTTCTATGTTATGTTTAAATAATTCAGTTATTCACAATCGTGTACCATTATACAAATCATCTGATATACTTAAAATTAATTACATTTTTTGACTTAAAAAATAATAGAAGACTTTCAGAATCATTTTGATAAGGAAAAATATACTTAAATTACAAAAAAAAAAAAAAAAAAAAAAAAAAAAAAAAAAAAAAAAACATGCATGCTGTGAATATGTTTATCAACCTCATTAACATTTTAATGATTTATTTACTTAGTTATCATCCGGTGAGGCCTGAATCTGATAGTTACGACACATGGGGTTCCATTAAGTAAAAATTTCAAAAATTTCAAAAATAATTCGAAGCGACTTATATGGTTAAGTTTCTTAAAAATATTGATAAATAAAAATTTGTAACAAGGTAATTTAGAAAAGTTTTTGGAACTTTTTACTCTAAAAATATTTAAATGTAATAAATACAAAACTAACTTTTTTTTTGGTTTTTGGTTTCAGATAAGAAGATCACAAGGACCTTTAAAATATATTTCCAAAAATCAGTAGTAGATTCGGTAGACATCGCATAGCTATTGCACTGTGCAGTTTTGAATGTAAGTTGGATCCAAATAAGTTTATGATACGTATAAGTAGTTAGTACCATTTCATTTTAAAAAATAACGATAACTTGATTTTTGTCTATACAAAAAGTAATACAAAAAAAAAAAAATGTATTTTTTCAAACTGCTGCTAGAACATTGCGTCAAAAACGTAGAAATGCTGTTCTATGAGTGGTACTTTTAATTTTATCACGAAAAATGAAACAAGGGCATTTTTCTCCTAAATTACAAAAAAAAAATAGAATTAAGTTACGAGAAAGTAAGCTGACTAATTAGTGTCTAAAATCAAATTTTAAAGAGGTTCGGTCGTTTTTCCTAGGAGGTGAGCGGTTGTGCGAGGGCTCCCATAAGACACCTTGTTAAAGTGAGTTGTACTAACCGTACATGAAAACGTCCGCCGATCGCATTACGGTTAATTTAATTGTGTTCAACTCGTCAGTGTTCAAAAGTTAAACCATTAAATGTTATGAACAAATTACGGTACATACTTTAACGCAGCTTGTGTCCGATAGTTCGAGTAAAAAAACTTAAAAACATGTTATTTGCACGATAAAAAATAACCTAAAAAAAGTAAGAGGAGACTCAACTTTCGTCAACAAAAGTGTGTTATGAATTTTCAAAAAATAAGCTTTTTTTGCATAGCATTATAGTTTCAAGTCTTAAGAAAGACTGGGCCAAGTTTCAGATTATGATTTCTAGTTTAACACATTCTAGAAGCAGTTTCGTAAAGATGTTTCGCTCTATGTGAAAAGAGCAGCTGACAACAGACGATGCTCGGTTCTCTCCCATACACTTAGCATAATACCTGCTCGCGACTTTCTTTACGTTTGTACAGATATTTCTTCCAAATGCCTGATAAGATGCACATTTTTTTATACGAGTATCTTCCTTAGAAGTTAAGCTATCCATTTGAACTTTTTCCTTATCAAGAATAAATCTCTAGCCTCGAAATTTGTGCAGCAAAGGCTGAATAATCGCTCTTGCCCTTAAGAGCAATGTTAAATCATACAATTTCGAGAATTTTTTTCTTGAAAACACGGCTGATAAAAATATTGAAAATATTGAAAAAATGCATATGTACTTCCAGTATGTTGAAGTACAACATTTATTTTTTCCAGCGAGTGAATAAATCTACTAAAAAACGACCAAACCTCCTTAACAACTACTGATGATACAGTACATTGCGTTTGAACAGTATGTACACCCACACGATTAAACATCTACAAAGTAAGTTCCTCTACCTCCTATAACTAATTGAATAATAAGGTTAACATTAATTTAGAAACTCATGAATTGAGATATGAATGATTTCCTTAAATCAAATGATCGAAAAAAAAAACATTTAACATCTCGTCAAGACCTAACGACACGTTATTCACTGTGAAAGGCTAACGCATTGTAAAATATCTATGGTTTCAGAAAATATATTAGGATTATGAATCGCTGAGAATCGAAGCCATTATAGCCCCATTTACTTTAAAATATACGAGAGTGAATTAAAAAATGGTACAGTATTTATGATGAGCCTCGCGAAACCAAGTAACACTAATGAAATGATTGTTGCTCAAAGTTTTCGTAGCGGATGGGCACCGTCTTTGTCGTCGTCGTTGTGGTCTTTTCGCTCTCGCCCACCACAGCATAATAGTAACACCAAGCAAAACTGTGCAAAACTTTAGATCGTAAAGTTTTTAGGCGGGTATTTCACAGTCACAACAGCTGGCGCCTCGCTGGCGCGCTTTGGCTTCCAGGCTAGGGTTCTTTTCTCTCCTCTTTTTCTTGTAAGCTCGCGGAATAAACGAGGCAGAAGAAAAACGACGGTATAAAGGCTGTATAAGGGGAGAAAATTTGTCATCGGGACGATTCTAACGTCTTAGGTAGGGAATGAGCATGCAGAGAGGATGATAAAAGCTCCCCCCTCGCTTTTGAATGACAAAGTTTGATTCTCTGTGCTTCACGAGGGGACAAAGCCAATGTGACTATAACCGCTATTGTTTGGACGGCAAAATTTTTGATTAAAGTATTAAGTCAATATAATTACAAATTATGTTTCATAATTTCTTTTAAATACTTAATTTATTTACATTCCCATTATTCATTGGTAAATCTCATACGGTTTTTGGTGTTAGGATTATTAATCATTTCTTTGTTCTGCTTACGAAAAATTTATGGAAAAATAAGGTAACCACCAATATTACATATTGAACAGTTTGATCAAGTCATTATTAACTTAGAAGGGTGAAACTTATGTTGCGCAATAAACAAACAAAAAAATTTATGATAATGTTACATTAATTGGAATTAATGGAAGTTCATTAGTCTACCAAAAATGTCCGCTGGTACAGGTCGATTATAACTGCATATTTTTTCATAAACTTCTTTTTTTGATGAATCAATTCATCTTCTGTAATTTTGGGCTAAATATGTCTCTCTTATATTCGGATTATTTGTTTAAAAAATCTTCACCTGAAAAAAAGTATCAGATTCTACATTTTTACCGCATGTTGTGGTACTAGAAATTGTTTTTGAATAAATCCTCTAGTCAGCATGTTAATTGTAAAAAGCCTCCTCATGACCGTGTAAGTATCAACAAACATTTTATTGTAGTCAATGTGTGAAGTTCCACTTCTGGTACCTGAATATTGGATAGAAAGTGCCCAACCCTGGGTTACACTGCGTCCTCTGTGCCAAAAACGATTTTTTTGTGCTTGAACAAACCTTCTATACATCAAATCTGCATATTCTGAATGTCAAAACTCAATCTAAAACGTCTTTGAGTGGGATAGTTCTTTTGACCTTTTAATATAATTATTATTCTCGCATTTCTTTTCGGGTGACGATACTTGCACTTACACAAAAACTGCATGCTTTTTGCACTGTTTATATGACAATAAGGTATAGAAATACAAGTTGATCTTGTATAAGGTACGACCAATCTATTGATCTCCACAGCAAAAATTTTAATTGTAGCTATAGGATTTAAGTTAAAGATCATTCTTATTCTTTAACATGATATCCAAATAAAGTTTATGTTTAAGTTCTGCCAGTAAATGTAAAGTGAAAAAATTACACAATGTAAACAATTTTTTTCAGTCTTTTAAAAATGATTTAAAAAATTTGTATTTTAAAAAGAGACGACTATTTTGTTTAACATTTTGATAACGATAACATTTTAATGTAAAAAATTTAGATGTTATAAAACGAGTATTCAGAATTTTTAAAAATGATTTTCACCGTTCAGAGAGTCAAGATAGCACATTAGCGAAAAATTCTAGATAGGTTTCAGACATTTTTGGAAACGTTTCAATTTCTTATCAAACTTACCTGACTTTGTATTTTTGCTAAGAGGGGAATTTTACGGGGGTTCTAACATACTAATAAATGTATTAGGGTGGCTTGGGCGGTTGGTACCGTACCTAGGGTAGGGTGCTGTAAGGGTCCCTAAAAAATCAATGCTTTTTGACAGTAAATTTTTCAATGAACATAGTTATTCCGACAAAACCAAAGTACAAGATCAATAAATTGCCAGAAAAGTATCGTGAAATTATAATCGTGAAAATTAGGTGATGTTGCGAGACAAGCCAGATTATTATTTCATACTTTTCTTCACATTTTCTCTTAAGTTAAGTCATTGACCCTATATTTTAAAGATATTAATAGATTCTTTGTAAAAAAATACACAAGAACTATTTGAAATTTTTTAGGTTAATCAAAGATTTACGAAGATATAGTCGATTTTGTGACCACTATCCATAAGAGTAGGTGTTAAATCGGTGAATTTTTGGTAGTGATTTGCGAAAAAATTAAGTCGTTTAATCCAGTATTTCCTTGTCGCAAATGAATTTGGCATACTTTATTTACATAAATCCAGAATTTCAGAGGTTTTAATCAATCCAATAAAAATCCCCCAAGCTACCTTAAATACAATTTTAATGTGTTTTTTTTTTTTTTTTTTTTTTTTTAATTTTATCAAAGATAATTTGGCATACTCACTTCACATACTTTTTAGATGTATACATTTATGAAAATATCTTTATTGTTGAATATTCTTTTTTCTGTTTGAAATCAGGTTAAATTTAAACACAAAAAGTGCCGTTTCGTATCAAGCAAAGCATGCTGGTTTTGTGCGATTTACATTTTAACACCTATTTTATATTTGAATACGTTTGTTTCGTGTTATTTAGTGCTATGTACACTTTTTTGAAATGCAAATTTCTTATAGATAATGTAAATATTTTTTGTGAAAAAACACATTAAAGATAATTAAATTTTGGCATGTAATTACTTTAGTTTATTAGTATTACTAGTCTTTTAATTTGATTGAAGGCAGTAGTTTAAACAATATTGTTGACTCACTCTTGCACACGGTAGATTTTACTTGTATTAATACTTGTAATCTCGCTTGCAATATACAGAACGTTGAATTTGGATTTTTATAACTTATGGTATTCATAATGAATGATTGAGGCCTCATTGCATAAACTAAATGAAGAGGATAAAGAAAAGTAGGAAGGCGAAAAAACAAAACAAAATAAATACAGTAAAACGAGCACAGCCATCGATCAGCCTTGGCTTTTAACACGCATCCAATACCATTCTTGCTATTAGTTTCAGGCTCTCTGGTTTGCTGTCTCGGCTAGCCCGCAGCATGGTAGCATCACGTGCAATCCTAATTCTGAACAATAATCCAGAGCAATTCGTCGAGCCCAGCATGCACGTGCTCGTGTAGCACGTACGCTTACTATCACACGGACGTATGAACACATCCTCCAGTGCCTGCATATGTACTGTGCACTTCACTCTGTTTTTTTTTTCACTTGTCGGGCTAACCTGCCATGCTTCCAGATTCCCATTAACTTCGTGTGTCGCGTTTACGTGTAACAAACCGTACGCGTGTGCACGTGCTCGTCGCCAAACGACACTCGATCACCTAATAACAGATCTGCCGATGACCTCCTTCACTAAACTCTGGCCCTCTGTTTTCAACTTTGTCCACACTGGTGTGTGACAGTAGATAAGTTAGTACGGCAAACGCCAAAATAAATACAGAGGCAAGTGAAACGTTATAGCCCCTTCCCTATTCCAAATATTCTCTTACTGTATACATCCTTTACTTTTTTTTCAAGCTTGGCTAACCTGTTCGATAGTTTCAAATTTACCATGACGTTGGAATCTCGTTTTTTTTACTTTTGGGCCAATTGTATTGATCCTAATACTGTTCCCTGGCTGCTCACATTTTTTTTTTAACAAGGATTTTTTTACTTTGTGAAGAGAATAAAGAAGGAAAGGGCTTAAACACAAATATATAATTCTCTAGAGTAACTCATTATTCACTCGTTTATTTTGTTAAAAAAAAAATGTTAAGCAAACTATCAAGATAGCTTTTAAGACCAAGCAAAAATATCTTTGTAGAATTATGTTACCAAAATATTCAAAAATATCATTATTATAAACAATTTGGAAAAAACGAGAAAATCAATAAAGATGATTATTTAAAAGAAATTTCAAGATTTCTTGAACTAATTTGTGTTCAACTGTGTCTTATTATTGTTATTTTATAAAAATTTTCACTATCATTATATTACGAAGTTTCAGCTTCATTTTTTTTTATTTTAACGATTTTCCAAATTAATTTTTTTTTTAGTTTATTTGAAATCTTTCATCACCGTTTGGAGGTATTTTATGTAGAAAAATCTGTAATAATATAAAATATCTTACCATAAAACGTGTTTGAACAGAAATGAAAAAATTTGTGTGAGGGTTTTAATTTCACATTTTTTAAATTATTGATTTTTTTGGAAAAGCAACCTCTTTAGTATAATTTATCATAATTCTAACATACTCAATACTTAATTTCAGATACTCTAAAACATTGTAAAATTTCTCATGAAAGGAAGTGTTTTGTTAATGTATGTGTGGGTGTGACGTAGTGGGGTGGATACATCTAAAACTGCCATAACGTTAAAAAAAATCATTGAAAAAAATTTACTGAAAAGCATTATGTTTGGTTTTCTCATCGAAGAAGCGTTACCATAGGCGAAAAATCACGTAGTTTTTGAGAAAACATACAAAAAATATGTTTGTGTACTTTATTGTAAACTACTTTAGCGAAGACTTCGAACTCTGTCTTTGTGTGATAAGTTATCTTTTAGGATTCCGATGACTGGTTTTTATCCAATAAAGCTCATTTTTTGATGTAATTTTTTTATTTAGCATTATAACAAAAAGTTTGGTTTCTCGCTGACTTATTTTTTTATTTCGATGTTTGCAACTTATAAATTTGTTTAAAATATTTTTTGTATAGTTATAAGTGTTTTCATCATTTCACATTAGGAAACCATACAATGTTAAAAAATTTTTTCTGAAAAATAAATATTTTGATACAAAAAAATTTTTGAGGGTGTGTGTTAGCGTATGTGTGTAATGAGAAAATGCTATGTCCATGTCTCTTTAAGATTGAATAAAAAACATGATTATTACTTTGAACTTGATCAGTAAATATTTTTACTTATCTTACTAATATATAAAGCAAAGTTACTAAAACCGTTGTAATCGTTAAGCACGAAAACTACTGAACCGATTTTGCTGAAATTTTGCATACTGATTCTTCATGATTCCAAGATGGTTTTCGCATAGTTTTTTTTCTTGAAAAAGTTGATAACAATAGCGATAAATAAGCTTAAAGTTTTTCTAAAATAAGCTAGTTTTGCGCTTTAGTTCAGTAGGATCCGATAGGTGGCGTCGAGGTAAAATTGAAGCCACCCGCAACCAAAGATAGTGAAGAGTGGTTATAATATGTTCCATTGAGTAATTGATCATCGCAGTCGATCATCGGCACTACAACAAGAACAGAAGAGTCCATCGTGCATCTGGGCATCCTGGCTACCGATGACACTCTTCTTTCATAGGCAAGCGAAATAAATCAGTTTTTACCCTGGATCCCCAAAATAAACGAATGCCATGAAAAAACAGGCATTCGGAACGTCAACGTCTCCGGTGGAATACTAGGAAACGTTTCTAGCTAGAGCACAACCTGGGGCTCTATCACGACTTTCGATATCTCGCGAAAGTCAGTATTTTATTCGATAATTTACATAAAATTATGGCTGTGCGCACGCGCAGTATAAGAATCATCGAAAAAAATACTGACTTTTGCGAGATATCGAAAGTCGTGATAGAGCCCCTGCCCCAGCACTTCAGAGCTTTGTGGCCGTTCAACCATCCGACCTGGTGCCGTCAGAAAATTTCTATCTCGAATGCGAGCCAAGGAAGACAGCCCTGAAGAGTACGGGCAGCCCGGCCTCCTTACTGGTCGTCCCAATGGCATATCTAAAGAGAAGGTATTCTCCAGGCCCACTTTCCTGACTACCGATGAATGCTTGGTTATCCGGGGAACGACTTGAAGACGGCGAAGCCGAGACGGAGGGGCCGCTAGTATTTTGTAAAAGTAAGGTTACTATTTATTTTAATTTGTTCACAGTTACTCAATTGTGTATTACTCATACGTTAAAACATTCATATAAATAATTAATTTATATTATTAACTTCTACGGTCGCTCTGCACTTTGTTTAAAAAAAAAAATTGATTAGTTCATATGGAAAATCAAGCACTACTTGCCATACCGTTGTTTTATTGCCTTATTTTTTTCATGAAAGTTTGCAGTCTACTATTAAAGAAATGAAAATTATTCTTGAATCAGCTCGAAAGTAAATTTTTAACTTCAAAATTATTAACTAAGCAGGGACCAAAGTTTACTTTGATCTAAGCAAAGCCGCTCTCTTCTTGTGTCAGGCAAAGCAAATTAGTACGAATTAAGGCGAGCTCATTCGAAGCAAAGTAAACACAGTCACAACTGGGACTCGATGGTAGTGGTTTCGACCAAATTACATATCTTCTAGATTCGAAAGAGCCGCTGTTCTGTCATACCTGCCATTCGCTTCTACTTGAATTGCTGATTTCTGACTTCATTTCACTCACTGCTTGGAGAAAGAATATATATGCACGTATAGAGAAAGGTGGAGTAGAGACTGGGCAAAGGAGCTGCAGGCCCCGCTTCGAGCTTAGCGAAGATTTCGGTCGAATACGAAAGTAAGGCCGACGGCTTACAACAAAACTCAGTCCACCAACAGTTCTTCTTCTTTTCTTACTTTCCCCTCTATCTTTTCCAATGTAGAGTTTCGTGGTTAACCCAGTGCACGTATATATGTATACGCACCAGGAGCGTGCAGCACGGGACGTAAAATTTTGTGGCCGTTGGGGGTGGGCTAAAAAACTTTTATGGAGACTCAGGGCGTCTTTCTCATTATTTTGCGAACAATGTAGGAGAAGAAAGGCTATTTAAAGTTTCAGAAGGAGATGATTGAGAATAAGAGGAATACCTGAATACGTAGATATTTTGAAGTAAAAATTCTCTTCAATCATTATTATTTTTTTTTTTTTATTGCGTTTGATTATGTTCCGTTGGAATTAAGATTATTCAAGTCTTCCAAAAGTCTAAAAGTATGAAGTTTTTTTTTTTGGTGAGGATGAGTTTTTATAGGTAATGTTAAAAGTACAAAAATAAAAATTCTTTTAATATGAATAAGTTTTTTAGAACTTCTTTTTCCATTGTATCAATTTTCTTTAATATGCATTTTTGGATACACTATTTTTTTTAGCTCCTACTCGTTCTAAGATATTATTTGTCCTTACTTCTATGGGATACTAATATTTTTCATAAAAAAATTTATTTGCATGGAAATAAAACGATTTGTGTTAGGATATGTCTAAACGCTTATCTGTGTTTATAGATGCTTTTGAATATAGCAGCCTGTCCACAACGATTTCATCTCGATTAATTTTTTTTTTTTAATATGGTTGTCAAACAAAAAAAATAATTGAATAATGTTACAATAAATCTATGTATTTTATGGAGTCAAACGAAACAATATAGTTTGGATATTATACTATATTAGTTCAGTACATATTAAATCGACATAGCCTTGGAAAATAATAACTAAAAAATAATTAGAAGAAAGCTTTGTGCCAATAATTTTTAATGATTATAAAATTATTTTTATACAAAATACATTTTGATGGAAAATTTTATGATTTTTTAGGTATTGTAACATAATATTTTTGAATGTTGTAATAAAATTTTTGGAAAATAAAATTTCAAGACCAATGAATTCCTTACCATCGAAAAATCGCTGTGAATTTACAGGCGTAATTCCGGTTGGTGTGCTTCCTGCACATATACTTTACTGTATTCGGTTGAAATATTAATGACACTTGTCAATATTGATTTTTTTTTCACTCGTCGACAAAAGAACAAATCTGAATTTTTGTTCTGCCGTATTCCAATACTTACATCGATATTGGCTGGAATAGTGTTGTCTCCGAATATTCTGTTATTGAAGAAGGATCTTTGGTGCATGGAAATCAAAAACATCATTAGAAATTTAGTAAAAACAGCAAAAAAAAATGTTAATTACAAAATGTGTTATTCTTTCTTATTGCTGCTTTTTTTTTTTTTTTTTTTAATTGCTAACGTTACAACTGCCCATGCCCACTGTTAGCGCACAAGTAGGTTTTCGCTGCTTTTGTTAAGAAAAAGGGAGGATGTTATTCTTGGTTATGTCACTTTCTACGTACAGTAGTATCGGACTGACTTTCAGTAGACGAAGTGACCACTACTTCTTCTTGGTATCTTGATGTTGTACAACACGCTCGTGCGGTTTTCAAATAAATCTTCGGATACTTGCAGTTCCCTGCCCACGCTTCAGTTTGCACGCTAATGCTCACACATTATTGTTGAATTTATTGCAGGATTTGCAGAACCATACACAGGTGTCTCTTTCGTTGACAAATGTTTTATACCTGAGCAGTAGTGTTCTTGTGAGCTTCTACTTTAAGAATAATTGATGGTTACGAAGAACGATAAAACCATGTACGAACAAAGTAGCTACGCATTACTCTACTCTGATGATAGCTTGATCATTCATAAGGGGTCACACTCAATAGCAGGGTTTTCCCGCTTACTGTGCTCTATAATAAAATGATAAATTAGAAATCATTTATTTGAAATCCATTCAAATTATGATCACACCATACTGTTGTTATTATCAATTAATTTGCAAAAATTAAATAATATCATGTTTCACTCAAGGACTGAAAGGATTTTTTTTTTCGATCAAGTACATAGTTCAATGTAGGTTTTTTTATGTACTGTTATTCCTTGATCACAAATTCTTACGTTGGAAAGTTAAAAGCCTGAAAGAGAAATCAAATAATTGTTTTTGGTAACAAAACTAAAATGTTTTCATTATGTAAGATGATACTTTTAATAAGTTAGTCCATTAATATTTCACAAAAAATATAAGCCAAATTCTTAAAAAGAATTTAGTGTGAAAACTTCTTTGATATGTAAAAAAAAAGAAAAAAAACGTTTTCTGTTTAAAACTTACGTGAAAACGTTACAGTCTATTTTTATCGTTCGTTTTATTTTATTTAATATGTTGTTTACAAAAATTTTTATTACTTTTTTATTCCCTAGTATTTTGACTTTATTCCTCTTAAAATTTCAATTAACAGATAAAAATCCAAAGAAAAAACTTTAATGGAGTTCTGGATAATCTGGCCCTGAGGTCCACTAGCCAAAGATTTCCAAAGAAAGAATCATGTAATACATTTTGCTTTAATAATACTTTTTGAGAATTTTTTTTAATTGATAAAGTTTGACAAAAATCACCTGTTTGAATTATACTGTTATTCCAGAAATAAATACTTGTACTGTACATGATTGTTCAAAAGTTCATCAACAGTGCTAATAGGCGTGTAGAGCAGCATATTTCGAATCAAAATCAGCTGTAGGAAATTTTTTTACAAACTGCTCACAATTGAAGCCCGTTACACGATTGCTCTATGTCAACCCGTTTGGAACGATTTTTGAGTAGCGTGGACTGCCACAAACTGTGGTTTGGTGAGAACAATCAACTATACATCAACGAGCTTATTACGGTAATGGTATGTAGCCTAATGGTACGGCAGCGTAAGGGTATGAATAATCGGTATTATGTCAAAAATTTGTTTGATTGTAATTTGGGCGACAATTGAACAGAAACAACATAGGACTAAACCATCACATAGTAAGTATCTACTTTGCTGTTTATTAGTAGGTTCTTGGCGGGTACTTGAAGCATAATGGGTGGGTACTTGACATGTATTCGGTGGATACTTGACGAGAACCTGGTGGGTACTTGATAAGTGCTTGGCGTGCAGGTACTAAATAGACACTTTGCTGGTATTTGGCGGGTACTTAATAAGTCCTTAAGGCGGATGCTTGACCAGCACAAGTACCTATATAGTGCATGCTTAGTTCCTGTCAAGTATCCACCAAGTAAGATCAGCCAAGTTCACGCCAAGTGCCAACCAAGTACCTACTAAACACAAACTAAGTGCCCATTGAATACCAGCCAAATACTTGCGAAGGACCCACCTATTATGATGTTGTAGTACTGTTATTTTTGATTAATTTTCGCGCCAATAACCCTTACGTTAAGTATCGGCTACTTACTGGTATATATAGCTTGATGCGTTTAAAAGTTTTTGGTATGCACAACCATAATTTTATTACTAGAAAATAATCGTTCTTAGGTTTCATTAAATTGTCTTGTAGTGAGTGTTTATGAAAACCCTTAGTTGCTATGACTGCTTAATCATAAAAGCTGAATGTCTTGTGACGTTGACTTGTGGTGATTGACAATTATTCAACATAAAGTGAACATTAACATGCTTGCTTAATGATAAAAGATTTTATTTGGGAACATACTCAATGTCTTGCATTACAAAAGTCCCAGATGCTGTGGTAGTAGTACATATCAGTGACTGCTCAATTTGCAACGATAACAGTGCGTTATGGCTTGGTCTTTCGAGCTGCACTATTGGGCGACTCACCAATAATAATTTATTTTCTATGCAGTCGCTTCCTCATACCTAACTGCAGTGGGTGGAAACTTGCGCTACTAAAAAATCATTTTAAACAAGCCAAAATCAATTAATCTCGTCACAGTCCTTGTTTAAAAACGAATTGTAAAGAATTCTCGCATGAAAAGCAGTTTGAAAAAAATTAAAGTTTCCTACTTTATCGATATGGTCAATTTGATGTTTTAGCCTTATCACATTATTTTTTTAATTATTCACTATTTTATAAGAAAACAAGAAGTTGGCACAAATTCCTTATATTCCTTAGAATAATTGGAATCAAGATCCTGAGAGATTAGTTGAAAACTAGATGAGAAAGATATAAAATAAGATGTCGAACCAACAGCGAACAACGTATATCCTGATTTTTTGTCTTTCTTCCTTAAACTGTAGTTGATTGTACTAACGGTAATTTTGAATAGTTCTAATCATAATAACTGTGAGTGAAATTAATTATCTGAAGATTGGTAAGGTAGAAAACTAGTACATTTAATGTAAACTAATTAGAGGTACACTTACCGTACCTGGATTCGCAAACCGCGAAGTTTGAAGTCTTAAATTTATTGATGACAAATAAACATAAAATACGATTTTAGCATTGTTCAATAGTTATTAATATGATAGTAGTTTATCTAACTTCTAGTATAATTTTTTAATACGATAAATTACTTCAAGAATTGAAACTTCGTGGTTTGCGAATCAAGGTATAATGAGTGTACCCCCAGAAAGTGGTGTTACACTTATAATAAACTTTTGAAGTTATACTTCTATAGGCGTCCTCTGCCCTACGGAGTAAATCAATGATTTCAGATTGGTGACTTTGAGAAAAGGTGTAATGAAAGTAAATTTTGCTTTGATTCTCCCCCTTCGCCCCGCCCCTCTTGACGTACTTCCGGTCCCCAGTACTACACCACACAACGTCATAGCACCACACCACGCAACACTATCCCACTCTACGAGACCACACATTTTGAATTTTTCTTATTTTTTCTTCTAACCAATTTAAAAAAAAAAAAAAAAAAAAAAAAAAAAGAATTTAAAGAGAATTTAACCCTCGTCCTCTTGGAATACTGGACAAGCGCCTTGTACACTTTGGCTATGAGTAGGCCAGACAGTAGAATACTGATTACTTCACTTTATCTTACACTTTGTATCATATTTCTAATATAAATTTTTATTTACTTTTCGTTTAATTATACATTAAATAAATAAATAATTTATTTAATGAAATGTATATTTTGGTACCCATTTTTTTTTCAAAAATTTGGAAATCAGTATATATTAGCAGAGCAGCTTTCATATATATTAATAAACATTTATTCATTTATCATCAATTTGTTTCTTTTAAAATAAGTAAAATTGTTTGTACAATTTTTCATATTTTTTCATAATTTTCATAAAAAAAAAAAAAAAATTTTCGGTACTGTATAAATACAATAATTGATTTTTAATGCGTTTTCTTCTTTCACAAAATTTCCTTCATGATTGAGAACAAAATTTAGAAACGTGGGAAAAGCACAAACATATGCAACAACGCTGGAAATTAATTTTCCAGTATGGATCAGCTTACACACACGCTTTTACGTATACTTGACCCCTTCTTTCTTGTGTTATTAAACAAAAAAAAATATATATGTATATAGATCCATTTGAAAATGAAACAGGTTTATCTAAAAGTAATCTTTCATACAATCAAAAACTAGGAGGTTTATACAGATATTATAAATGTAAATTTAAGTGATTTTTTTATAGTGTTACATGTTAAATTGCAAATTTTTAAAATTAAACATGCAAAAGAGGGTACAGTTAAATAATCTGAAATTTTTTTTCGGTATTTCTTATGGTATTCTTAGTATACTTTTGATGCTTGAATAATATCTGTCAAAGAAACCTATGTGTGATGAACTTCCTAAAGGGATATTGTTTATATTGAATTGTGCCATAATATATTTCTCATAATGTTTTAGTGATTAAATATTAGAGTACTTATTGAAACCACATCCAACTAACGTAGGTATAGTTTTTCCATTGATAATTGCACCACCTTTGTATTCAATATCGTTTTATGGAATATATATTTATATTAATAATTATATTATCTGCCATATAGTTCTATAGAAGTATAACTTCTTACTTGGGTATCCAAGCACCTACTGTCCACTGGTTTTTAATACAATTTATTAACGATAGAAAGGTTGTCGCACATTCTTGATTTTCTTATGAATGCTTAAAGCTTAATCTTAGTAACATAATTTATGATTTAAAAACAAAAGACAAAAAATCAGATCATGCGCCATTCGTTTCACATCGGATTTCTCATCCAATTTTCCATCAATCTTGCTGAATTTGGGCTATAATTATTCTTAGGAATGTCAAGAATGAGCGTCAACTCCTTTTTTCCTATCAAATAACTAGTCATTTAGTCAATAATGTTATAAACCTGGAAAATCAAATGGACCTCATCGATAAGGTATGAAATTTTAACTATATCTGTTCTACCTTTAAAAGATAATGCGGATAAATCATTTTATAAGTATAGGAATTTTATGTAAGAGTCAATATTTGTTCTCAAAATTATTTGTATTAATAGGACTGTTATTATCTCATTTATTTGATTTCAATATGGTTCAAATAAGAATAAAGATGATTTGCTTATTTTATAAAAAATATTAGGTTTTTTAGGTAATTAAACACATATACACATGGAAGATAAACTTTTAATTATAATGAAAATTCAGCATTTAATTCTTTAAAATTCAGAATTTTCAGGATGTCGTTTTTAAGAGTACAATATAAAAAAGTTGAGTTTATACATACTAGTCAATGCTAAATGTGGGATTTTTCTAACGCTGGTAATAAATTTACGAATCATTTTTCACTGGTTGCTGTCAGGCTGGCCAGTACCAGGCTCTCCGCTTTCATTGAATCTTCCAATTATTTTCAAACCATTTCTTATAGTTATAAAATCTCTAACCTCGTGCTTACACACCTGTTACATACGCTCACATATACTTTTTTATAGTTGCGTGTATATTTAAAACTTAGATTCAACATTCTATTGTATAACTTTATCTTAAATGGGATGGTATTAAATACCAGGGAAAATAACCCAAAAAATCACCTTATTCACGAGTGAAAAAATTTTTAAAGGAGGACGCTATGAAACTCGAACAATTTATTCATAGAAATTTGTCAATTAAAGGAAAGCAGTTAAGTAAAAAAAACTATAAGAGACAAAGTAGAAGGTTTTTCAAAAAGAATCTTCAATTTGATAAAAAAATGGTAGAAGCAATGAAAAACATAAAATAAGAGGCAATATACAGGCAACGTAACGGTAATAAAGAATAAGATCCTTTTAAGAGGAGGATTTATTGTATACAGTATAACTTATTAGAAAATAGAAATTAAAAAAAAAATGCAATTCACTAGACAAAGATAACCCATAAAAAATGACATGCTCAAAAATTGGATGCAAAAGGGTCCTCATGAATAAGTATTGTTGGAAATAGAACCTATAGGCTAAATGAGTTTACATCAGCAAAACCAGTGGACGGAGTTGTAGGTACAGATAAAATAGATAAGAAACGTGAAAACCAAAAAAACTTAGAGTTAATTCAGAAGAGGCAAGGTAAAATAAGGGTTTGACAGTTACGGCATGTGAGTGCATTAGTTGTATACATGTCTAAAAATTATGAATAAGAGAAAATCAATTACCTACCGAGTACCAGAAAAGTTAACACAAATACATGTAAACGCGTTTAGTGATCGTGATACTACATTTTGAAAGATTTTTAATTTTAATTTCAAAACAATTCACAAAGCTTGGAAACTATAAAAAAGGATATTTCGTACCTAGGGTTCAAGGTTCGAGTTTGTCGAACCTGTCAGAATTTTTCTTATTTAATTTACCTACTGAAAACGATTCGTACGATTCCCACCTGTGTCGGGGTCAGACTTGTCTAGACACGACGACCTTTGAAACAAGAAAGTGATTCCTCCTCTCTACTAGATAGGCCAAGAAAATGAGCTGAGAAATGGGAAGGGAAGGGACCGAAGGAAATTAATTTACCGCCTCTCGCGTGGAAACGAGATTCTCTGTGGACGTGTGGTGATTGCGCGTAATTGAATTAACTCGGTGAGCCTGTACTCCTCGGAGCAGTATTACTTATACCGACTACACTACCTCCCCAATTTTCACCCATATACGTACATGCCCATATTTACTTGTCTAATATTTGGTGCAGTACTGTGTGTACACGGTAGGCCTATGGTACGAAAGGTTGGTATATTGATGCTGTAGAACGAGACTTTTTTTCATTTCTTATGTCTCTTTTTCTTTATGTATCGACTAAGAATATAGAAAAATTTTGTGGTTTTTTATAAAATTTTAACGTGAACCACTGGAATTCAAGGAGACCACGTCGTGTATGTCAAGGCTAGTAGGGACGCACGAGCCAAGCTTCATCGACGTTGAGATGCGTTACCCTTCAAACAGATCATCTGACGTTACTCAGTTACGTGCAGCTAAAAGTACAATACTAAACAGCTAGTATTTTAGATTTTTTCTACTGAGGGTGCAGTAAACGTCCAAAGGTTAAAAAAATTGACTATTTATTAATAAACTTTTTCTCTCTGTATATTCGAAGAATTTTTAGGTTCTGTAAAGAAGGTAGTGTTTCTTTTTACTACCTTTTTCAAAAATATGTTATTGGAATATTTTTCCATACTTGTCATGTTAAAAAGTCAAGTTTTGCAAAGAGGTTCAATCCCTTTCTATATTCCATGCGACGCTCTCTATAGTTTGGTATGTCATCTGATTTTTCCGCTCTCTTGTGACAACACAACCTTTTGTAGTTTTACCTCGGTCATTAATTAATTTCTTCTCTTACGAGTACCCTCGAGATGGTCAATAAAATTAAAAACGACCATTAGATATTTTTTTATCATTGATAAGATTTTCATCTAAAGTTCATTGTTAAGGAGGTTCGGTTGTTTTTCCCGGGAGGTGAGCGGGTGTGCGAGGGCTCCCATAAGACACCGTGTTAAAGTGAGTTGTACTAACTGTGCATAACTTGAAAATATGTTATTTGCATGATTAAAAATACCCTAAAAAAAGTAAGAGGAGACTCAACTTTTGTCAACAAAAGTGTGTTATGAATTTTCAAAAAATAAACTTTTTTTTGCACAGCATTATATAGTTTCAAGTCTTAAGAAAGACTGGGCCAAGTTTCAGATTATGATTTCTAGTTTAACACATTCTAGAAGTAGTTTCGTAAAGATGTCTCGCTCTATGTGAAAAGATCAGCTGACAACAGACGATGCTCGGTTCTCTCCCATACACTTAGCATAATACCTGCTCGCGACTTTCTTTACGTTTGTACAGATATTTCTTCCAAATGCCTGATAAGATGCACATTTTTTTATACGAGTATCTTCCTTAGAAGTTAAGCTATCCATTTGAACTTTTTCCTTATCAAGAATAAATCTCTAGCCTCGAAATTTGTGCAGCAAAGGCTGAATAATCGCTCTTGCCCTTAAGAGCAATGTTAAATCATACAATTTCGAGGATTTTTTTCTTGAAAACACGGCTGAAGAAAAATATTGAAAAAATGCATATATACTTCCAGCATGTTAAAGTACAACATTTCTTTTTTTCAGCGAGTGAATAAATCTCCTCAAAAATGACCGAACATCCTTAGTAAGTGAGGCAAATGCGATAGAAGCGCTTAAAAAGGCGACAGCCCATAAGCCTACATGTTAAAATTATCTAAATATGAATATTAATTACTCGGCTCCTAGGAACCCTCGTGCCTTTAAATTTTGACAGTGTCATCGTTATGACTTTATTCATTTGTAAAAAAATTTTCATCCTATTCTCATTGTTAATTCGTTTACCGATAGAACTCCCTTAAGCGCTCGATCATGTACGTTCGCTTGTTAAACTTTTTAAAACGAAAAACAATTGAATTATCCTAATGACGATGATAATAATAAAAAGAAAATCACTGTTCCTTACTTATATGAAAAAGTTTTTTCCGCCTTAAAAAACCAGCTCCCTTTCATCTGCAAGAGCGCCCCTTCACACTCCTGCTCAGTAGTTTCCTTCTTTTATCGAACTATCGGAATGTTCGGTGAAGGAAAATAGAAGCTGATAGAAGCCTTCAACCAGCCCTTATTTGACTGGCCATGGCATGGCCTTGCACGGTTATTACATGGAAAGCATTTTTGACGTCTTAAAGCTCAGAAATATTGCGACTACTAGAGGTCAGAAGCCTTCAAGCTTGTGAATGAGTAACTCTGACTTGTCTTGCTTCGAATGCTTAACTGTAACAGGCAAGATTAAAGTGGCTCCTCACTAAATCAAAACACTGGAGTATTAAATGATATTTTAAAGGATGATTCTTGAAGGTGCAAGGAGTCTTTTCCCAAAATTTTAGACCTCGTCACTACCAAAATTGTTGATAAAAACTAACTGGAAAATAGACTCTGTAACATAGCGTCTTATGGAGGGTCGTCAAATTGGTGGCGCAGGTTGTATAATATCTTAGCAAAGATACTGTAGTTCTTAATAGAAAACTATGTAGCAGATAGAAGAAATCAGAATCTTTCCAACGACATTCAGGTACTTGGACATTACCAAGGGTTTTATAGGATATTTTGTGAAAATAGTAGATAACTGTGCAAGTCACGGAACAGATGAAAAGTGTGGGGCGTCTGCTGTACCGAAGAGCGGTAGCCCGCGTAGTTTGAATTGGTCAGAAAGTTGTACGTAAAATGAATAGGAGTTGTGGGGAATCGTAATTATAATAAAAATAAATGAGACGCTGAACTACGAAAATAATTTAATGCGGGGCTGACTTATGTACTTTTTGTATACATACGTCTGCCCGGGTTACTGTATTGTACGATATAGGTCAACGGTGTAGATGTGACTAAACTTTTTTTGAAGGGACTATAGGTACCTATCAATTTTTAGTCAAGAACCTTCACAGCCAATAAAAAGCTGTGTTGCAGTATGCTTACTCTTCTTGAGGGATTTATAGTGAGGAGCCACCTTAAGGACGTTCGGTAGTGTTAGCGGGGGGAAACATTTGCGCGGTGAGGGGAAACCAGCGATGAATGAAGATTTGGCAACGTCGTACGGGTCTTAAATGTGTGAGTGTTCATGTACACGCATCAGGTGTCTCTGCACACTCTACACTGTCTGCTCGTCTGCTGCGTGCTGCGTCGGTTACGACAGCGTTCGTGTATCAATGTTTTTGTGATAAAGCTGTAAGTAATTAACCGCTACATATCTTTCATGGGATGATATTTCAACGAACGTGTTTTCCGTAAAAGATGTTCTTGCGAAAATTCAAAGAATTTCTGATGAAAAAATGTATTCGCCAACTTTTTCCCCCATGTCGTCTATCATTCCCAAAACAGTGATTAAAAATCTAAGTCAAAATAAAGTAGATTTTAATATTATTGTTGATAAATTTATGGAAGGTAACGATGGTTTAAGATCGTTTCTAATAAATGGGCAAAGCCCTTTAATCAAAAGAGCTACCAGTGTAAATAAAATACTTGAATTTTTAAATGACTTGACAAGTCTCATACAGCATGGGATGTCAGATAAGTAGGATGATTTCTAAGATGAGTGATTCAAACTATGAGCATGTGATTTTGTAATGTGCAAAAAAATTGTATCTTAAGAAGAAATAATAAATTTGAAATTAAAAAAAAAAATAAATAGCGTGTTATTAACATTTATTGTTTTTTATGGGAAGGGGTGGGCGTTCTGTACATACACTCACGCACACACGTAAGCTTGTATTTTATGCGTGAATGCATAAATATCTACAATAATATTGAGATATTTACTGATCAACATCCTGGAACATTTTGAATTTCCCGCCACTTGCGACGTTGCCGTTGCGTTTCGGTCGAGCTTTTATTTAATTTTTTATTTATAAACGAATCAGACGATCGTCGCAAAACTTGGTATACATCAAATTAATAACATTATCTGTAACATATAAAAAAATTGGCCAAATTCACTGGCCCAATTTGCTTAAAACTGTGATTTAGTCAGTTCTCCCATAAGCGACAGTGTTAAAATGACTTAACTTTGAAATTCAATATCTCGAAAACGAAACAGAGGAACCTCTTTAAATTTTGACTGGTTTATTGTAACAACAATAAAAACGTCTGGTCAAAATTTCAGAAAAATTCGTTGGAAAATTCAATCACTACCGAACGTCCTTAAGAACAGCACGCAAGCGGTCAAATATTTGCAGCGCTCACCTCGAAATTGGATATACTACAGCTCGGCGCTAGATGGACTGTAGAGCGTCGAGAGTGGGGACGCCACAGCTCAGAGTTTGGCACCTGAGAGGCGAAACTTCGGGCTATCAGAATTTTGAGTTTTGAAAACACAACTGTAAACAAAAGTATTCCAATACAGTCTCGTGTGTAACCTTATAATAATAAATAATAACAAATTATGAAATGTATTATTATATAAATACATACAGTAAACGATGGAATTCTATATTTATCGATGGATTATATATACGTTGTACTGTAGACCTTATAAAAATACGTTCACAAAAAATTTTCACCTCCGTGAGTCAGCATTCAACACGCTATAGTTCGAAATCTTGCCTTGTTTTTCAAGACAATAGTCGAGACAAGACATGATTCAAAAATTCTAGACAATAACAAGATAAAGTTCTCAAGAATCTTGGTTTTGACAAAATTCTTGTGCATTTTTGTGTACAGTAAGGGAATGTAATGAATAGCAAATTATTTGAAACGAATACATTTAATTAATAAATAAAATTTTTGGGACAAATAAGTACCTACAAGGAATACGTTTTCAGAATTTTTTTCTTATTTATTAATAATAATTTAGTTACATTATGCTTTGACAATATTAGTTCCTAAATCAATTCTGAAATACTGTCATATGATGAGATCAATGAACCTTAAAATCAAATAAATGAAATAACTAAAAATTAGACAAAAAATTTACCATTTTATAAATCAACTTGACAAATTTCAAACTTTAAAGAACTTTTAGCCCACGAATTTAAACAAACTAGTGACTTCATTTTATCACTTTTTAAAGAAGTTCTCAAATTAGTCATTGCTAATGAGCTTTCTGAAAATATACGCTCAGCAGAAGACGCAAGTATACCAAGAATGTCTCTTGCCATACAAAAAATATTCGGATATATATTGGCGTGATTTTTCCACCATTCCAAAATATCAATATCTCTACTTGCTCTTGGAGCTTAATAGTAGTTGTTAACTTCAGTTTTCCAAGAATTTAGTTTTTCAGGACCATTTACATATATCAAGTCAAAACACATAGAATCCTCGTTAATCTTTTCTTCAAATTTTGACGTACTCGCGCATTCTATATTAGGGGCAGAAAAATATTTCTCTTGAAATAATTTTTCGAACTTATGAACACCAGCATCTTTCATTTCCTTGCCCCAAGCTGTAGTGTTGAATCCTTTAACTTTATGTCGAGGATCTAAAATGAGATGCTATAAATCCAATTGCCTAGCAATCCACTTACGATAGTGCTTCAACAGCTTATCACGTCCACTTTGGATAGTTAGAAGAAGAACTACATCGTCATCAGTTCTTTGTGCTTTGGTATCTAAATCAAGTGCAATGAATTCAATTTTATCAACTAGCACATTAAATGCCACTACAGCGCTTGAAAAAGTTTCGTATGTTTGATCTGATACAAGCTTTCCTACTTTTTTAAAATACTTGAGAACGTTTTGGAACTTTTCTATAATGCATCATTCATTTTCAGTGATTTTGTAACTCTTGACTTCAGTATACGTATCAAATAACATTTTTAAAGGTAATTTTAGTTTTGAAATACTATTTAACATGTCAAAAGTACTGTCCTACCGAGTTTTAACATCCAAACCTAATTTGATAAACTTAATACTATTCGCAGTATACATCAATTTTAATTTAATTCTTAACGGTTCAGAATACATGACTTTTTTACATAAATTCCGTACTTTAACGATTAGTTGTGCAAAAGTTGCTTTCTCGTCCTGCTCTTCATCGACACAATCATCTTCATCGTCACCTTTACTGAGATCATCATCAGAATCGTATGCGCAATCAATCAAAATATCAGATACTTAAAGTTACTTTAGTTACTTTAACATTGACCAATTTCAAAATATCTTGGACAGCTAAATTTATCACATATGCAAGGCATCGGTAATGTTAATCATCTAAATTAAATTCAATTTTTTTTCATCCATCAAATTTGTTGACGCATTATCTATCGTTATTCCTAAAAATTAGAAAAAAGGTCTTTTGCACAGAAAAAAAAAGTTTTAAGGTTGTTCATTTAAACAATATTGTAAAATATTTAACGGAGTCATATCAATGCCTCAAGTGAACACCATCCTTTTTTTAGATTAAAGAGAAATATATCTTTTGTACTTATATCTCACACAGAGAACATTAATGTCCCAATTTGCGAGTGAAAGATCTCTTCTCTTATTTGCAGGCAAAGACACGATTCGGTTTTTGAATTTGATATTCATTCAATAGTGTTTACAATTTTAAAAAAGGAAGCTGTTTTTTTTTTTAAAGTACAAAAGTGACGTTTTTGTCTAAAAATTTTGTACCGAGGATGTCTTTCATCTAAGGTGTCGATGAATATAGTAGATTTCGCCAAGTGAGTCCCATCAGTGCCACAGCTTTCCTGAGCCTGAGGGTTCTGCAAAGTAGAGCTTGAGCGATTGTTGGCTAGCCATGGTTGGATGGAACTCATGTAACGAATGCTATTTTTCCTACCGAGGGTGCATTCAACAATCGAATCTCTGGAAATACGCCTGAGGTACGAAAATTTCTTTAGGGCTAGGTGTGCCCTCGGTAGGAAAAATACGGTTCGCACCTGGTGCGCATCCAACCAGGGCAAGCACAAGGAGTCCCTCGGGCATGGTGCTAGCCCTAACGACGTGCTTCACCAGCTACGAAAACTACTATGTCACCCGTTTTTAAATGAAAACCAAGCACTCTGTAAACAGAATGCTTATAAATTAATCTCAATATTTCAAAGAATTAGGAAAAATTAATAGTTGTACTTTGCACTTTATGTTCTATTTTATAAGATTTCAAGACCTTCATAAAAATATTAGCAATATCCTTTCCTGTGTGTTTTTCTTTACATGGAACTAAATCAAGAGCTAATGAATGATTATTCCAATTTTTGTCGATGAAATGAATGGTTATGCCATAGTACGATTCATTACTCTTAGCTGTCCAGGCATCAATGGTAAATCAAAATTTAGACGTATTTTCTTGTAAGAGGAATTTTAAATTAAGTTGAATTTTTAGGAATTCAGTTTTTATCTTATCCATCATACTATTTCTCTTAGGAATCTTTACATCGGGATTCAGTAATTTGAAAAATTTCTGTGTAGGTTCATCATCAAAAAAGCTTAACGGTGGATTTTTTATAGCTAGCCATGTGCAAATTGCTCTATCCCAATCAATCGTAGTATTGTCTTGGTGATATTTTTTCTGCCAAATAAAAGTTAATTTCTATGGATATTTTCGTTGTTGTATGCATATAATACATAAGTATAAAAAAACATAGCTTGTAGGCAATAATTACAAGTTTTAAGATTCTAGTCAGAATGTTTTCCTCCATGGGAGGGAGTAATGAGACACTTACCCGATTTTTCTAATCAACTGAAATATAAAATTTTTTCAAATGATCTACAAGAATCGTCAAGTATAATGGAATTTTATTTGTTTTTATGTTATCTACCATTGCAATATTAATTTGAATAAATCAAGCATGAAAACTAAATTATTCAACCGATGATTACTAATGGAATAACTCGGCTAAAAATTAGAATCGTAAGAAGTAAAATATTTAATAAAATTATTAGTATTCTTATTTCACACATTTAATTTGCATATTCAATGTTTATACTTGTACACAATAAGAAAGTATATAAAACAGAATATCTTAAGACATGAACTTTGAAACAAAAAATAAATTTTTAAATATGATGTTTGTAATTCGCGCTTTTTTCAACAAAATAACCGTTTCACACTCGGATTTTTAAAATGTTGGCAAGTATTTCGAAAATTTACTAACAGCAGTGAAAACAAAAAAAAACAGCAGTAACACTAACAAGTTCATGGATACACACTAACAAACTTAAGTTTTGGAAAATTATAACGAAAAAGAACTACAGTGCACAGTGAATGGCAAATCACATGCATGCAGCGACAGTCAAAAATCCATCGGCAAATGTGTGCGTTGGATTACAGAAGAAATAGAATCAGCTGACAATACGAAGCCAACATTATAGACAACGTAGGAGATCAGGAGATCTTTGGTATACGGTATCTATAGATTTGCTATACTCCCCACTCCTATACATCTGAATTGTTCGGGTGTGAAAGAAGTTTGCGACGTGACGTGACGTGACGTTTATGAGAACGTTTTACCTCTCACAACACGTGTATGTTATGCGCATGTTACATACTGCAATGGTGCATCTTTATATTAAATAATTCAACTAATTTTATTACTTACGTTCACATAAGTATTCAACGTACTTTGGTTTGATGGAAATTTGTTTGTCTTCTCTCCAAATAAATCCTGGAATTCTCTTGAGTGATCTTTTTTTAAATGGAAATTTAATCCCGACGTATTGCTGTTTTTCATTTTAATAATTTTATCTGTACACAATAAACACACGCCAACTTTCTCATTTGCTTCGTTAGTCGTGTAACGAAAGTATGTTTGGTAACTTCTTTTTTTTGTTGGTTCATCATCACACAAATCATCTGTTGGCACATCTTCATTTTCAAAATTTGTGGCACTTTTAAAAGGGTGACTTTCTATTTAACCATTCTGTTCAAGTTTTGATTTTTTCAATACCTTACTTAAACTTATTTTAAATCACCACTAATTTTATCGATTATTATAAAAAAAATTAACGTGAAACTCAGTAGGAGTTCTAGTAAATAATTATACGATTCCTTACACGTTATAAACTTGCGAATGGTATGAATTAAAACACTTAGCACGAAAAATAAAAAATAAGATATCAAAATAGTCAGGTTGATACCACTAATCATCAAACGGTATAGAGGAGGTGATGTGTAACCTTTCTGCTGTAACAACAAAGAAGAATCATGCGACAAACTGTATATAAGACGACAACGGAGACGGTACTAAGTATATGCATCCTTCATTACAACCGCGATCCTTCTAAGGAGGCTTGGTAGTTCTAACGAGGGGGGGGGGGAAGAGGGAGAACAAGGGTCTATTTTCCTGCTACTGCTTGCAACGAGCGATAAAATTGGTGGTTCATAACGCTATATGGATTGGGAAGTGGGGGAAAATTCAAGGTTTATTGACAACCGGCATAGTGGAGCAGCGCTGTTAAGATGGCTTGTCATCCTTGTACTACCCGTTTGTGTGACATTAGACTATCACACCTGAATACATTGAGTAGCAGGTTCAGTATATATACCTATAGATACGAATCCGCTTGTTTACGTGCTGAGGTTAGCCTTCGGTTTGGGACTTTCAATATGTCATACATTTTTCTATCACTCGGCAACCTTGGACTTTTGCGATTTTATTAGAAAGAAGATTATTTTAACAACCTATTCTTAGTTTTTGTTATATGTGGCTCGACTGATAGCTTAAAAAAGCTAAAACTTTTGGTGAAAAAATCAAAATGACTCATAAGATCAATGCTAAGTTGTCACTCTCCCAAGTATTGAGTGCTGCGAAAGAACGGGCGTATGACACTATGATACATTTAAAAAAAAAGCTAATAGATTGACCACCGATTTGTTGTTGCTTGTCACAAGCGAGTAAATAGACTTTTGGACACCGTGAAAAAGCTAGTTGTAGTTTTATTTTTAAAAACGTACTGCTACTTTATCATGGAGAATTTGGTTGTGCTCAAATCGCTTACGCTGAAAAATTGTTCATAAAGTATTTAGAAAAAATTTTGCAGAAAAAATTATGTGTTAAAAAGTATAAACTACTATGTATATTATAATTACTGTTTTTTAGTACTTTTTGTTTTTGGTACATAGTTGTAGTAAATCATTTAAAAAATCGTAACCTTTCAATGAAATCATTTAAAGTTAGAGTTAAAATTATTTTTTGTCACCAATTCTTAAAGTGAAGTACAAACCAAAAATTGTTTTACATAAAAAATAAACGAATTATAAGTGGTTACACTTTTTACCCCGAAAAAATTATTAGTACATTTTACGTGCTTAAAAAGTGATGGTAAATCGTAGCTTAGCGTATTTGAGTACTTTCAGTTCACCTTACATCAAAACAAACAAAGTAAAATAGGACTCGTTGATTATGGCCATCGAATTTAAGAGCATCTAAACGTAGAGAGACCACATTAAAAAATTTCTTCTTCTGTTTTATAATAAGCAAACAACTATTTTATACTTTTAAAGGGTTAGAACTAACGGAATTAATATAATTTGAGTACCTACCAACACTCCTCGATAAAACAGTTCTTATTCGAGTTTAATAAACGTAATGTAATATCATTAATAATTAAACACGTCTTAAAGCGACAGAAAAGAAAAAAAGGAAAAAAAAAATAATGGTTTTATAAAAGGGTCAGCCCGTTGGTAGGTGGCTTGGTAACTTGCTCAACCAAAGATTAGATCGACCAATCCTTCGTAGCCTTTTAGCCTTGTACTGACTCAACTAATCACAGGATAAAAAGAACAGTCATGTAAGGTAATAGCAGTTTTAAGAAAATCTTCACAATAAATTAAGTGCACTTCGTAGAGTGTGCCAAAATAACTACATAGTCCAACACTTTTATTTGAGTGGTATACGTTTATTTTGATAAAGAATCTTCCTGTAAAAAAGGATATGTGTGTGGATATGTAAATGGAAGAGTAAGGGAAAATTTGCAAAAAAACTGTTGACATTGTGCATCAGAGAATCACGGAGCCCAGAAGAAGAAAAGGTAGCGAAGGGCAATTTGATCTGGTACTACGTATATATTATCGTTCAAAGGCTGCATAAGAGCTGAGGAAAAAGGTTCGATCAAGGTGAAAGAAAAAAAAAAAAGTGAAAGAGGAGATGAATCTGCCATAAAAAGGCTGCTGAATTCAAAGTGACGCGAAAATTATGCAAACTGTAAAGTCAGTGCTGCTATTTTACTGTCTGGTCTCAAATAGAGTTATGAGAAAGAAAAAAAGGTGACTAATTCTAAATTTTCAAAGATTTTAAAGAATCTGAATCCTATTTTCATGTAAATCTAGATTTTGGTTTTGATTTAAAGATTCCGTCTTTTTTTACACAAGTGTACCGTGTACCGGAAGAAGGCTTATATTTTTTACACACACACACGTTCGGGCATGCGCGACACAAACAAGATTTTCTTCAGTCGATGAACCCGTTTGAGTGTACTTCAAAACTTTATGGCACATATTTCTTTGTGCGTGTCTTTACTCTTCAGAATAATTTTCAAGGTATCGTGGAGCAATTTCATTGGAATTCGAATTCATTGGAAGAACATTTACTTCATCCAACTCTGGATTTCATCCTACGATAATCGGAATATCGTTTTTAGATAGCTTATATATAAGTTTTTTCAAGGCCACAGCAGCAGATGTTTACAAATTTTTTTCTTTTTGTGGAATACGCTGATACAGTAAATTTTAAGACGGTTTTTTCGGACAGATTGTAAATATAACGTGTTGTCACAACAATATTGTCGACGGAAAATGTGTCGTAAACAGGAATCTTTCCTCATTTACTTATAAGTAATGGAGATAGTTATACCTTTTCTTCAGAGACACATATTTTCTAAATCTAAACATATTTAAATATTTCCATTTTGGGATACTCTTGCTAACACCTAAGCTGATTGGTTCTTTCTTTTCTTTTACAGCTGTGTTATAAGTGTCTCCTTAATATTTGAGTTTCTTTTTTGCTTCTAAACACACTGACTCGATCTAAAATTGTAATATCAACGAAAAAACTTTTAGACATAGCAAGGGTCTATAATGGGGGGCCTTGATCTTGTATTAATAATGAAAAATTCTAAAGAGCAGCCCTTTTAAATTACCAAAATCAGCAATATTTTATAGAAATAATTTCTGCTGATTATTAGCATTGGCATGCTCATTACTTACTGTCGCTCTATCTTTTGAAAATCACAACACGTAATAATAGTATAAGCTATGAAAATATTTTTTATAATTAATACATTTTACATTCACAACATTGAATGGAACTTTGTTGTTCATAAAATACGCGTGGACAAGTAGAAACGCAAGCTGAATATAATATCTATGTATTTCTTGATCAAACCATGCACAAAAATACACACTTTTATTTTGTTGAAAAAATTGAATTCGTAATATGTACTGATATGTAACCTTTACAACGAATGCATGACAGATAATGACTTTTTTGGTACCGTACACAATTACAGTACGTATAATTATAGTACTTAATTACTAAAGTAGGTAAAGTATGTTAGTAATTAATTATTGCTTACTAACCATTTTATCCATGCGTCTACTGAGGTAAGTAGCAGAACTATTACGCACTATATTACAACGAAAATAACAGGTTGATGATTAGAAGCAAGTTTTTAGTTTTGGAGCCAAAGAGATTTGTACATTAGCCCTACTTTGTACTGAATAGACAACTAGTAATGCTTTTCTTCTTAACAGAAGATGTATTTATTTAATGTAAACTACTGTTTGTTGGTATTTATCAAACAATATATTTGTTTTGGGATGTATATATAATTTAAATATACGGCTCACGGCTCAGTACTACATTAAATATTTGTATAAAAGGTGTTGAGAATATTTCGTCAAGATTTACAATTACTCAAATCATGAAGTAGGTAGGTATGCAGGTGCGAGAAAAAAAATTTGTTTCAGGACAAGACTTATTCAAATAAATACTATACTGTCTACGAGGGAATACTTAATAACATGAAATAATCTTTTTAAAGAAAAATTCCTACGTATGATTATTTCAAAGTATAGAGTTGGTTTTACTGAAATCTACAGGACTATTCATTCATGGATGACAAGGATACACATTGTATGAAAAATCAAAGCGTGATAAAAGAAAGTGTTAACTTCACACCTCCCAATAAAACAAAAGCTTAAACAACTGTAAACTAGCCAATGTAATCATCAGGTTTTGTGCCATAAACAGTAAGGTAAATGAAGTTAAATAGCGACGCAATTTCATGAAAAGTCATAATCGTGTTATTATGTGAAAAAAATCGGCTAACTTTGGTTATTGGAAGAAGAAGAAAAAGGAAACACAACATTGTACTAAACAAGTTGTCTTGAGTTGAAAGATGGAAGTGCCGTCGAGAGCTTATAATGCGGTACGTCTATATTTGCGGGCTGAGTAACGGAAAGTGAAAAGCTGGTATAGTTGTACATTCTGACAAAACTTCCCGTGCCTTCACATGTAAAAAAAAGATGCTGGTGTTTAGTAGAGGTTCTACAGTGGAGAATAGAAATACCTCATTGTAGTCAATGCTTAGTAATACCTCTGTCAGAGCTCTCGGTCAACATCACGTTTTCAAAATTTGTCAGTGACATCTTGAAGGTTTTGTTTGCTTGTAAATACATTTTTATCTTATTCTTACTATAAATCTGTCACTAACGTAACTCCCTGAAGATTATCTTCAAAAAATGTGTGCATAGCTTGGAAGCGAGAAAAAGAGAGAGAGAGAAACTTGAAAAGCTTGTATCTGGTAAGTTTTAACGCTGCGCGGAAAGTTGAGGCTTCCACGTACATAGTCCCATTACCACCTGTTATCCTCTACACCTACTGCTTGCTCTGAAACTTCACCCCACACAAAAAAAACGAGAGCTGGGACACGAAATCTCTTTGCGCATAAATATACTTCCACTAACTACACTTTTTTCTCATCTATTTTTGGTTGACGTGTAGACATGTCCTTCATATCATTCGAGCTTCCAGAATCGTAGTGAGCTCAAGAGTCCGAACAAGGGTTCTTGCATTTCAGATGATACTGTTGATGTTGTGCTGACACTATGTAAGGCATTGACCCCTGAAAGCTGCTGTTGATGCTTATGCTACTGTTTGCCGTCAAGAATCGACGCTGCAGGCGGCTATGCTGGGGTTTCATGAAGCGGCAGCGCACCACTTGAGAGAGGAGGGCATTTCTTTAGTGATCAACTTAATAGGCCTGATTGACTTATTGCTAGAGTAATTGACTGTGCTATGCTGAAGTTACACATGGCTCTGCGCAATTTGAGATCCAACCCTGACGCACAACATTGATGGAGTGCCATCATCTCTTGTTTTCAGACACAAATTTCATGTTTTTTTTATAAACTTTTGTTGAGTTTCATGGTATTTTTAACATTTAAATACTGGTATAAGCTTTACTTACTTTGCTGACTAATTTATACTTCAAAAGGTGTTTTTCATCTCAAAATACTGGTATTCAATCAAAATATCATGGTAATCTAACCGTAAGTAGTGTCACTGAGTTTGATTCATTCCTCACGTGCGCAGGTGTATTCATTTTGATATATTTTACAAAATTTTCGGGTGTCATGAAATGGTTAATTTTTTAATGGTATTATCTGCTCTGATTTTGTTTATCTTTCGAGTAAATCACTACCATCGAATATTAAGTATATTACAATAAACACAAATACATTAATTCACCTATAAGACTCCATTGTGCAGGAGAACTATGTACGTGAAAAGTTTTAAACTACGTTTCCAGTTTTTTGTTTTGCATTGGCCAATAACCTAACGTAACCCGATCGAAGGACAACTTATTTTATAACATCAGTGATAATTCGTAGTTGATGATTATTCACATGGATTATTTTTATATAAACTAACAACTTTTTTAACCACATTTACTTAAATGCCCTTATTACAAAAATCTCACATACATTTTCTTAATTAGCGCTCGTGATTCGAGGGATTATCGGCCCAACAAGTTTTCACCCTGCCACCATTAATCATTAGCTTCGGACCTTGAAATAATAGTTAGTTAGTGAGGAATAGAAATAGCGATTAGTGGACGAATCGACCTTTGCTAATTCGTTTCAGTGCGTAATTTGTTTCATACCTCGATAATTTTCCCTAAATACATGTAAAGTGTATATAAAGGTATGAGAAACCCAATCACTCGCCTTTTAGTTCTTTGTAGGGCTATTTTGCATATATATTTTTTTGTAAGTAGTATAAAAAAGTTTATACTAAAGTTAGTGTTAATTAGTGTAGCACATGACACGTTAAAACTTGTCATTAAACTTCCATCCAAATTGGAGAGGTTTACAAGTTCTTGATATTTTTGGAGAACATACAAACAAAGCTTTTTTTGTTATACAATGGTAAGATAAGATAAGAAGATACATATGTGAACGGGTTGCGCCCCTACGTATTATATTCTCCATGGAAATGATTAGTGCACGAAATGCAAGAGGCAGTCTAAAATAAAAATGAAAGAAGATAGAAGCAATTGTCCACAGAAAAGTGCGATTCTCACAATAAACTTTACCACACTTCTCTCCAGTTTTTTACTTACCGTAAAATAAGTACTCGCGAGCTGGTTTAGCTCACCGATTCTTCTTCGTTCTCATGAGGATTACCGTCCCCTTTTGAGTAATTGTCATGCCAACCAGACATCGTATAGTATAGAAGTGAAAAAAGAGCGGTTGAGAGAGGAAAGGAAGAGGGAGGGTAGACTCGAGCCTAACGAACGGCGCAAACATGATTTGAAGCGTTGATGTAGCGATGGATTATTAGTTTCTCCCAATATCGAGAGATTAAAACGTTTACTGAATTGCTGTTCAGACCGTCGTTGCTAAACTGACTAACCTCGCCTTTGAGTTATGCCGATCTAATCATCCATGTGGATGTACGTCAGACGTGATAGCTTCCCTTGCCGTCAGCTACGGGACTCTTGCCGTCTCTACGGAGCATACGAGCAACAAAAAGTTTGGAAAGACAAATCTTTGAAATGAAACGGTATCATGAAGGAGATTCTATTTTTGATGACACCAGCCATAATCATAATTATTTCCAAATTTAGTACACGTACGATTGATCATTAGGTGCAGCTAAATTTTAGAGATTGATGAAGCGACGCACGATGCCAGTGTGAGTAATAACTGAAAGTGTACTATCAATGATGATGATCGAGTATAACTCCATATGTTACTTTAATCCTGGTTAAAAAAATTATAATACATGTATAGTTATGGATTTGAAATTTGTTTGATCTATTCTAATATGTATAAGTACTGGTATATCGATAACTGTACCTATATCGTATGTCAGCTATTGCTTGCACCAGTTCAGAAATTAGTATACGTGGTCACTGGATTTCAAACAATGTTAGTTTCCTTCACAGATAATCCAAACGTAAATTTTTTTTCAATTAATAGAAAAAATTTTTTTTTGGATGTGCCAAGCAGAATGATTTAAAGAAAATTCTACTGTACCTAATGAATATCCGTATATACATTTGTTTTGTTGAGCAGTAGGAAGCCTAAGTTTGATATTATTACCTTGCATAAAGTCATAAATAATAAATGTTGATCTGATCTTCAAATTAGCAAAGTTATTTTCCAGCTGGAAGCTGGCTTTTGGTTCGGAAAGTTGACTTAGACATTGAAACGTGATTCTAACCTCAAAAACGACAACTTCCTTTCACAAATAACACAACTAGTGAAAGAGGGAAAATAAATACACTGATCATTCATTTGAACATATTTTTACCCGTCAAGATAATAGTTAATAGAAAATAGAAAAAATTTTGAGAGAAGACAAAAGAGAGTGTGTGAATAGAAATACACCATTTTTTACTAATTTTTCGTTTCTACTTTTAAAAGTTATTTACGTAAACAAAACCATTGTGAGGCATACATAGCTTTCCGAAGTAAATGTTGACAAACTCGTCGATAATGATGGAATTTATGAAAACATTTTTCTCCTGCCTGATCTGGGCAACCATTATTCAATTATATCCTTAACGTATTTGCTGGCAAAAGCATCATAGGAAGAAAAAGAGTCTCACTATCATCAAGTCCACCGACTCTCTATGCTAAATTCCTTTTTTTCCTCTCGATTTTCTATTAAAAAAGTATTTTACCTTTACGTAATAGGATTCAGTGTGTTAGTTTCCCGTCCTCACTGATCCCGAATGTAAGTTTCACCCCAACGACGTTTTTATGGAGCTTTTATTATGAGTCAATCTTACACTAGCGGTGTAATATAAAATCAAATATCGTTCGCTTCAGTTTCAATTATTACTAAAATGAGGCCAAAACGGGAATATGAACACGAAATCGAAAAATAAATAATGGATGAAGCCAAATCGCAGGCTCTATAAAATTTAGTGTTAGCTCAGGGCAGCTTCCAGGAGTAGATGAATCAATATTTACTGGTTTGGTATGACTTTCTTAACTTTTTCTTTCTGTTTGCAAGACTTTCTAATTCATCTAAGATTATTATTTAGTTTTCTAATAGTGCACATAATTATACTACTTTTTTTTATCCTTTTGACCATTTTATTTTCTATACTGTACTTATTCATTTTTTAAAGATTTTAAAAATATCATTCAATTGAGAAAAAAAATTTTTTTTTTATCAAACAATTATATAATTTTTTTTTTTTAATTGTAGTAATCATTGTAGCCTTACATTAAATTGATCTTCCAATCTCTTTACCCTCGATCCAATATTTTTATTTGACATTCATGGAGGTAATGTTACAAACAAAACTTTTGGATTTTTCTGAAATAATATTTCTTGGATCGTATCTTTTTGTTTACACTGTTATCCTAATACTTCAAATAATAAAGAACGTGTTTTAAATGGTCGAGAAATCGTTTTATGTCTGATATAAAAGTAATCATACTAGAATAGAATTTTATAATTTAAACTACACTTCCTGTACTTGCATCTGGTTGATTGATCGTGACTCAATTGCAAAATCGTAGTATTTAGCATAAAATATGCCACTTGTTTACTTTCCTCCAATGAAAATACAGTTTTTTTTCGTAATGAAGGTTGAGCGTGCAACGTGAGCTTTCATTAGGTAAAAACTGCTTACTCTGCTAACTAGGAAAATATTGTAACTTCCTTAAAGTATAAGAATTTATTTCCAAGCCGAAGATGAGAGTGGCAGTTACGGGGAAGACGAAAAAACGTTTTCGTATGAGCTGTAAACAAAGCTTTTCGCTCGAAAAGTACTATAACATTTCTCTCCCTAAATTCAGAATCAGCATCTCCCAGTGTATGCAGCTGAAGTTTATCAGATACATTAACAGCTGTATTGCTACGAGATACATTTTTCTTAGAATTTGATGATGACTATCTTGATGATTGCATCGGTAGTAACGATGAGAATTCTTTTTTCTATCATTCCAATGCTATATATTGCTTGTCTGATTGTAAGTGCTAGCTTTAAAGACATTTTCCTGGATTTTTTAAAATAAGTCAACGTTGAAAGAGTAGTGGACTCTGATCAATTTCACATTGGTAGTGGTATTGGCCAACTTCTGGAACATGATGGGTTAAATAATTGGGTTTATTCTACCTGTATGTAATAGTAGTAGTTCCAATCAAGAATATAAACTAAAAACCGATGCTTCTTAAACTTTTTGTTAGAGTAATATATTCAAAGGGATTTAAATATTTTATCGATGAACTTATAACTATAGGACTATCTTTTTGTCATTCTTTAGATAAATTGATTTTGTAAAAATTGTGACGCAGTTTGATATTAAGTATATTGAAAACACCTTCACGTATATCTATGGAAAAAGATTCCTGTATGTTTATATGTAAATTTTTCTTGGCTTTTAATGTATATTTTTATCATAGATTGATGTAAAGAATCGTCGTAAAACTGGTTTTTTCATCGGAAACTCGTAAATAGAAGTTTTCGTTGGATAAGTGGGCACACCAGCCTTTCAAAGACGCCCAAGGAAGGAAAATAAACATTTTTCTATAACCCATAAGTAAAAGTATAAAGACGTTGTTTTAGGATCAAGGGTCCATAAAATAAAGTTGCTGTTAAGGTTGTTATATTCACTATTGAATGCTAAAAATCATATTCTAGAGAAAAGTAGTACAGTCAAAAAAGAATAGTTGGATCAGTCATCATGTTCAGATGAAAAAATGGTTCGCAAGTAGAAGACGCCATCGTGAGGTGAAAAAATTTGTAATTCATTTTCTCATTTTACCAAAAAACGGTAACTTTACTGGCAAATTCAACGTTTATAATTAATAATTAATTCGACTGGAAAATTCGAACCTCATTATACTTAGCCCAAAAGTTGACACATTCACTAGCTTCAAACTTTTTAGAACACAGTAGGTAGAGAAGGAGGATAAAAAATTTTTATTCAATGAGATTGAGAAAAAAGTCTGGGAAGGGCAGGAGAGGTAGAAATGTATCAAAGTCGCGATTGGATTCCCGACAAGTCCTACTTTTTGAGGCTGGGGGACCAAGCGAATTATACGTAACATCCTCGCCTGCGGAAGAAGGAGAGGAGAAAAAGAAGAAAACTTTGCAAATGGAAGGACCACCATCGCCATCGTCTCGTCTCTTCAAGCATGGAATAACTTGTACAAGGCATCGGAAGAAGACGTCTATATTTGTATTCCTATCACGGTTGAGCAGACAGATTTATAGGTATACTCAGTTATTATCGTGGGCGTCGGTTCTTCTGCATCTGTTCGCCGCTGGCAAATAAATTTTCGTGAAAAACTGTACAGCTCAGCACACTTATTTCGCACTCGATACATTGCCAATGTAGGTCGTTGTAGTAGCTGCCACCATCCTTTTTGTCCCTTTCCTACGCTACTCCAAGCAGCTTTAAACTTTACTCGCCCTCACGAATATTTCTCGATCCCCTACCGAGAGTCTCGATCGTTCATAATGCACGCTTTAGGTATATAAGCTAGCATAACGTGACCAAATTTCTGCGAGACTCAAGCTGTGAATACGTATGTTTGTAAGCCAAGGAGCTTCAGCACTAATCACTTTGGGGTCCTCCTTTTCCTCCATGTTCTCATACTTTTACTTACAGAGCATTACTTTTTACTTGGACAAACGTGAAAAGAGTTCCAGCTTACTCCTGATATTTCTTCAAGTTTTAGTTCCTAGCAATTTAGTTTAGACCCGTCTGCCCTCGGTTACCAGAGTTACAAGTTTTTGAGCGAATCGTAAACGTGTGTCGAGACGATGTGCTGCTGGTCTTTGCTACTAATCTTCTTTGACGAGAGCCACTCTTTCAAGCATTTATAATCGATTTCTTTTCGCTCCACGAGCACAACTTTTGCTTCATCGCCATCGAGACGACCTGTCCGAACCAAAAAGGACATACCAACTTTATAACACATGTATGCAAAAGACTCTGAGAGCTCACCAAGGGACCACGTGGAAGTATTTTGATACAAGATCCTCGAGTGCGTGGTAAAATTTTATAGCGGTGCGTATCAAATTCAATCGATGGAGCACTCAATGGGCACGAAGAAAACCAAGAATGTATTTATCGGGTAACAATCATTGAAGTATCGGTCAACTTAACAATGGTTCTGGAGCCTTATTGGAAACGAAATCTCGGCATACAAAGTAGGGAGAGATAATGCTATTGGAGGTAGTGGTGAGCTGTGGTAGTAGAGAATAGTCTGTGCTGGACCTAGATGTAAACGCACAATTAAAAGATGGGGTGTACAAAAAGTTGGAGCGTGCATAGAAATAGCATGAGAGAAAGAGAGAGAACGGGAACTAGTCGAAATCGAATTAAAAATTTATGTGTCATTTTGTCAGGAATTTCGGTATTGGTCAATGCGCGTTTATTAAACTTCAACAATGGAGCTGCAGGGTATTTTATTACTTCCACTCACTCGAATTTTCATTTTCAATGATGGCCTCGATGAGTCGATGACAAAGGGATCATGAGAGATAGGTAACAAGGTACACCGTCAAAGTAAGTTGTAAAGGGGTATTTTAACTGTTCGTCGTTTTCCTGCAAAGCATTGAGTTGAGCTTAGCTAGAAAACTGTAATACCATCAGAGAAGATACATAGATGTGGTTGCAAAACAAAACAATATGAGCAGTAGCGTCTTATAGCCTGTCATGGTTTTAAAAGGGCAGAAAGAGTGAGACTACTCTGGCTGTTAATCCTTTTTGGTAACGTATTACTCTAACAACTAGCAAGTGACAAAATTCATGTCATAAATTTTTTTATTTCTACGTGAAATCGCTATACGAAACTTCATTTTACAGTTTGTCATTAATACAACTGCGAGTGTTAGTGTTATATTTAGAAATGTAGATGCAAAAATTCTAAGAATGCTCAACTCTTTTTGATAAAAACTTCAGTGCAAATAAAACACTAGAATCAGTAATTGATACTTCAGACCACCATGTTCAATAGTTTCATTTTCACGGACCGTGATAAGATGGTTTTCAAATTTTTACATTTACAAGTTATAACCTTTCTACAAAACAGATCAAAAGCTGAATGGTTTTGTTTAGTGATGTTAAAATTATTAATTCATGCCAGAGGTTTGGAAAATGAACTTTCCCATTCGCTGCACAAACGGCTATATTCACTTCTCAGCCGCTGGGTCATGCAAAATCATGTACAACCCATAGCTGGAAGTGAAGAAGCCTTGGATTGTCTGTTTGTCCGATTAGAGACTTTCTTGACTTTTTCGGCTTAAGGTCGTAATATACTATTTTTGTTTGAGATAAACTTTTCCTGTCGTGTGTACCCTATAATACAGTGTTTTGCGGTAAAAATTTTTTAAGTAGTTGGTGCGAATGTATATATGTATACCTGTTCAACTTCACGGTTATTGAGTAATTTGCTACATAAATTATTTATGAATTACATAATTTCTCATCGAAACAGCATAAAAAACTTATAAATCACATAGATCTCGAGAAATATTTTGAAATTTTGATAGAGTTCAAAAAGGTTAGGAAATTTTCAACACTACATGGATGTACTGAAAGCATTAAAAGACACACAAAAATTCAAATATTTAAAAGACGGCACGGCCAAATAATCTAAAATTTTAATATGTTACAACTTAAAGTATCCGTAGTAGCACATTCGTTTTTTTGACAAAATCTGTTGAGCGGTTTTTTTACATTTGATTATAATGTCTGTTCTTCACGGGGTTAATCTATACTTCCAATTGTAAAGAGTCCAACTTTGAAGCTTTGTATCTCAAAAACGTCACGGAAAGTATTTTCAAAATTTTAACGAATAATGTAAGGTTAAGTACCTTATATTCAGACAAAAGTGTTTTTCGGACCTATATCCAGACAGCAGCGATAATTACATAATTTTTTTACAATTTCTGAATGAAAAAATTTATTTGTGATCTACAGTATCGAATTAATTTAAGATAGTTACAACATATGTCGAATTAATTTGATAATTCATTAAAAGAAATGTTTTTTCTTGCAAATCGAGGTCTTTTGTGTTTGGCTGCTGTCCGGAAATTAGATACTACGGTTCAAACTGTACCTTATATTCGGACACACATAATCCAGCAATTCACTAGCTTACAAGTGCAAAGAAATAGTATACAATGTAGTAAAATACAATAATAATTTGTTTTTTTGCATTTGTTTAACAAATTAAAGCCATTAAAGTAAAATATAACTGTATATAAAGATCTGCCATAACCTCATTTTCTCAATGTTCACCACTGTCCGGATTATGGTCCCTACGTCGTAGCGGGATCTATATTTGGACTATTTAGAAATGCATTGTCCGAATATAGGGGTTTTGAGACTGAATCTTTATAATTATTTTAAACAATGATCACGTGGTCACAAAGAACTTTTTTTTTTCAAGTGACAGAAAAATTACTTTATTATCTACACGTCAACCATCTTTTTCGCAAAAACAGCTAATTTCTTTGTGAATTTAGAAATAGTGGATTACCTAAAATTATGTATCCGAATAGAGGGTACTTTACCTTAACTCTTCACTTTCACCTGGAACCTTCAGGATTTATGAGTGCCACTAATGAAAAATTTTTTCTAACCGATAACGTCTTCGGCGGAATACCAGGCGACGTGTCTAGCCAGATCACATCCTGCTCCAACACTTCAGAGTTATGTGGCCGTACCACAATCTGGCCTGGTGCCGTCAGAGAATTTTTTACTACAAATATAATCCAGGGAAGACAGCCCTAAAGAGTACGGGCAGCCATAACTGCCAACTTCTTAGTGATCGTTCCAACGGCATACCTACAGAGAAAGTATTCTTCAGACCCACTTTCCCAACTATCGATGAGCGGTTGGTTATCTGGGGAACGACCTGAAGACGATATATATTTTGGTCAGCGGCGTATCTCCCTTATTTACGGTCTCCGTACACAGACTTCGAAGGTAAGAGTCAAGCTACGTAAAGCCGACCACTATTAAACCAAGATAGTCATTTACTGGCAGACGTCACGAACAGAGTTGTTCGTCGCAAGGCTGGGAACCCCGGGTGACCGACGACCCTATATTACCCCCCTCGACTCTAAGCATGTAACCAGGAATCACCGATCCTCTCCAAGGTCTGCGCTGGGTGAACCTAACAGCTATGAAGGAAAAAAAAACTTGAGCCAACGAGAGTCTCCAACGGGCAAGCATCATGAACTAATCTCTACTAATTTCTCCACCTTAGATCATCAAAACAACTGACGTTATGCCAGGAGACGTTGGGAAAGAGCACTGCAACTAGCCCCAAAGCTTCGGACTTGGTAATTTTTCTCTCGATCAGTCTGGGTCTTCAACAGCAGGCCAGAGAAGATCACCCTGAGGTACTCAGGCAGTCACAATTGCTGTAAACTTTAGTAAAGCAAGAGTTAGCTTAAGAAACTCACCGGTCTTTTTTAGGGCAATCGGACGTCGAACTACTTTGCCAACAAATATATTAGAACTTAACAAAAGTGACAGAAAGTAGCCTTTAAAGGTCACAAAAGTCGCAAGAGGGTGAATTGGAAGGAAAACTTCAAATGTATCTAATGAATACAATTTTAGGCATCAAGAAACTGACGCAGAAAATTTACCGAGATTGGAACAGCAGCCTCAAAATCGACAAACAAAGAATCCATTACGTGAGAGATCAGCTTTTCATTTTATCCTCACAGTAATCTCTTGAATCTTTAAAGATCTAAATCCAGGTTTTTAAATAAGAAGAAAATATATTTGTATTTTTGTGGCAATAAAAAATGTAGAGCTTATGCTCCAGAAGTTTGTTGCTTTCGTAATAAAGTTGTGAGATAAGAGAAAAAAAATTTTTTTTCAATACATATTTTTTGGGAGTTTCAAACCTAAATAGCTTTAAAAACAGCCCTGTTCGTAAATTCCGTAACGGGAGAAACTGCTAATCAACGGCTCCTTATGACCATCGATTATTTTATGGCATAAGAAACGCACGGTACTTTTCAGCATAATTATATTTTTTTTAATTTTTACAGCTTATTATTTGACCAAATAAACTGTGTGGATTGCGAACAAATACGTTTTTAGTAAAAAGATTTTTGTTCTGAGAAGTGTCAGGAATAAATGTAAAATTTCGAACTGAAAACGTTTCACATTACATATCAACACACTACGGTGTTCTATTTAGTAAGTCTCGGGCGAAGCCGAGACGGGGGGCTGATAGTGGTTTATAAAATACATCTACACTTGTAGTATACCCCTTCCTTTTTTTCACTTATTTTTTTTTTTTTTGTCAACTATATTGACTCCAGAGTCATTCATAAACCTTTAACTATCTCAGTTTATTCAAACGTATTAATTAATATTTACTTTTTTTTGGATTGAAATAAAAATTTAAACTGTACAGTGAATTTTGCATTGTATGCAAGTTATATCATAGATATGCCAGCCTGGTAGTTAGTAGGAAATCGAAGTCATCAACTGTTTGCATAAGTAAATAAACTTACGTAGCGTCAAAATTAATCTATGATTTAACTGTACTATCGTTTCTCTCTTTTACGCGTACATTTCATTGAAAAAACTAATTTTATCCATATTTTCACCGAAAGTATCGTTTTTTTTTTCCTGATTTTTAGGACGAAAGTGCCTTATTTGCTCCCAGGTAAAAAATCACATTCATTGCTTACAGGAATATTTTTAATTACTATTTTTTATGTGTTTGCCACTCTAACATTCGACTCGGGAAAAAATTTTCACATAAAAGACGTTAACATTATTTTTGGGATAGTAGTAAATACATTTGTTACTTAATAGATTCTGTTACACTTTCAACCCTGAAGCCCACGAAGGAATGTCACATTTCGATTAAAAAAGGGAAAAAAATATACGTGACTTCGAAATAAAATGTCTGCATCCTATGCAAAAATACCATATTTCGGCCTTTTGTTACGTAATATAGTTGATTTAGTTTGATCTAAGTTGGTTTTATTTTGATGCTTATAAATGATGACTTGTTTTAATAAATTTTTTTTTTTCACTCGTTTCAAAAGGTGCACCATCATACAACTACTGGACGATAAAAGGCTTCTTAAAAATATAAGTACGTAAGTGTTAGTTTTTTGACACAATTAATTTATTCAATAGTTATTTTTTCAACTAAAAAATTGACTGAAGTACAGAAAAGTCAAGATACAGTCGTAAAATTTAGAAAATAAATAGTTGAGTATTATGTTAGATGTGTATGACAGTTTTTCCATGGCTTGCTAGCCTGGGAGAGCCTTGGTTAACTAAAATATATCGTATACAACGGACACATAAATTTTAATGATAATGTTCATCGTATTCTATATTTACTAAAATATTGTATATTTTTAAAATCTACTAACTCAGTGTTAGTTCTACGTCCTATAATCTCGACAAAAAGTTAGACATAAGGTTGTACTACTCTTCCGCCAATTGAAATTAAATTTTTTCGTGTAGATCATACGAATAACACCATAAGAAAAGCTTCTAACATAAAAAGGTGAACTTTGGAGTTAAAAGAAAAAAACAAAATTTTTTAAAATTTAGTCATAACACATTTTCTAGCTGTCTTATATTTTTTCTTATTTACATCATACAGGGCTTTTGGTAACGTCATACAGTAGAGCATAAAGAACCCTTAACTTTGACTTTTAAGTATGTTAGATTAAATTCATAATCCATTTTCGTTAGTCTGAAAACAAATTTTCAGAATTTCCAAGTATCTTTTTTATCTGTAGTGTTTAATTGCAGATAGCTCTTACCCCCTCACTCCAAGCTTCTATATCTCCTTATCTACCCTGCTCTTCTATTCTTTAGGGCCCAAACTAGGAAGGGTTCACAGATGCATAGCTATATGCTATCGTACATAACAACATTATAAAAGAAAGCCTATGTTACTATAATATCCTATTTTATACAGATGTACTACTTCTTTTTTGGACATACTTGTGTCAAGTATTTGTTTAAAAAACTTACAGATAAATAACAGAAATGTCTTATTGGACCTGTGCCGTAGAAATATCGGAAATTTTTCATCGTCGACAAACACCACCCTTCATGCAAAATAATATGTTTTTGTGTAAAAAAAATATCAAGCCTACTTAATTAGATATTCAAATTTTAGATAAAACCTAAGATTTAATAATGTACATACATACCGGTTTGATATATTATATATTGAAAATATTTTCATCAACTCCATAGAAGTTTTAACATGCTTTTCGAGTACAATAAATAACTTACTTCAAGTTTTTTTTTATGGTGCAAATTGAATGTTATCTTTTAATAACACTTTATATATAACTTACATCACAAAACATGCTGTTTCTTTCTTTAAATACAAATTCAATGTATGTGACGTTTAATTTAGTATGTGACATTCTCGTTATTATTTACGGCTAATTACCGAGGAGAAAATCACGTTGTTGACTATAAAGGAGTCGTGGGTTCACGGTACTTACCTAGACTATAACATTCTATCTAATGCATGAAATAAAACTAAGAATTATCTCCCGCCCTTCTAATGCCCCATGTAGAGATGAAAAGAGAGGAACTATGGAAAATTTAGATGTTTGTCAATACTCAATATATTACGAGTATATCAAACATCCAAAGGAAAGGTAATAGGATCCCTTACCCGCAAACCTATAAATTATCTTATGGTGGCTAACGTTACAACTTTGTGAAAGGTGTCATAGTTCATATAAATAGTTTTTCAACGCAATTAATATGCGAAATAACGTGTAAATCGAAAATATCATGTATTCAATCAAGTTTTATACACAGTAGCGCGTGGCTCGAATTACATAAACGGCATAAGACGCTCGTTCGCATGAAAACTTATTAAAGTGTTTGAACAATCGTAAAGTTCAATACGCTATTCTTGAAACAAATAAATTAATTGAAAACCGTTAGAAAAGAATAATCAAAAGAATGATTCAATAATTAATGAATAACAAGAATATAAAAAATAGCTGGCGTAATGTGTACGCGAAAAGCTCGGACACAATGCCTCACCAAGCACGTCGCTATAGTCCAGTATTGTGAGATCAGTCTAGAAGCCCGAGAAGCAAGGTACTTTGACCTGCTAGGCAGAGAATCTAGAGCTAGAATCTGATGTGGCTGCTGTGTCTTGATCGTACAGCAAACCTCGGTTTTTCGGTGGCTCGGCAATTGCTTCGTGAGGGGGAAATTTGCGGACTCTCATCATTGGTAGAATGTTGTTGTCTCTTTCCCTCTACTCCTGCACTTCACGACGCACACTATCGCTATATTTGCATATCCTACTTATCGGTGGCAGCTTTAAACACTAAATAATAATTTTATGTTTTTAATAGTCGAAATTGATAAAAAAAAATTTTACAATTTTTTGGTAGGAGTGACCGATGGTCACATAGCCCCTTTTTATTTTGTGGCAAAATAATAAAGTAATTTTGAAACAAAATAATCTAAAAAAACAAATAGAAGAAAAAGTAATGTACAATTCGTTTAAGAATTTGTGCCTCGTACAATTAATTCAATCGTTTTGTGGACGAATGAGCAGAAAAATAATATAAAAATTTAATATTTTATAACTTAGGCTGGCTTTATTTATGCCCCTTTTAGTATTTATTTAACATTCACTTAATGGCTCACTAATTAATGAAGGATTTATCCTTCCACACTACCAATTTACAAATAATGCCCCTTTTAGCTTTCGGTACAGTACAGTTTATGTATATGCTACGATCAAAAGAAAAGTGATTTCACAACTGCTATCTCGTGCTCCCTTTTAACCGAGGGCTAACGAATAATGCAAATACCTGGTATCTCAATGCTATCAAAAAAGGCTTGATACTTCTCCATACTCATGAACACATCGTCCTGGTTGGTAGACACACCTCCAGTACTATATTGCAAACCAAACTCCTCAAATAATTCGTCATCTAAAGAAGACGAGTAAAGGACCTTAGAGATCCAATCCGATGGAGAGGCACTGAATAAACATTCCGTCGATACAAGAGAACGTTTCGCTTTGAGTAACTTATCATTTTCTGCATCACCCACACTAGTTGAAGGCACAGCACTTCATTTTTGTAAGCGCATACCAGGTGGTAAATTTGCGTAACGTATTTCTGCATCTGGTAATGTAATTTTTTTTTTCGATGGTAAAAACCGTTAAATCACTTTGAGATTCTTGTTTTCGTATTTTTTTTTTCTATAAGGTGTTTTCCGCTGGCTTTATAATGGCGGGTCCCTTTTTAGGAGTTTGCGTTGCCTTGTTCCGTTTGTTGGTGTTTCGAAAATATCCCTTGAAATCGCCAAGCACAATCTCTTTCACGTTCGTGCTCAACTTGGCGTGAAATTTTCGTGGTAGTATATAATTAATTAGATGATGGACCCGGGTATTGAAGTGTAGGAAAAGAATGAACTCCATGGCTCACCACACTTAAAATAAGAAAAAGATAGATACGTTAACGCTGACAGTGTTTTCCCCTTCAAAACTTGCTCAGAAAGCCACTTCTTACTGGTATGACGCTTTCACCTGTATTATTTAACAGACTTTCGAATGTATTTAAATATTATTTGTCAATCAAAAGAGGTACAAATGGTACCAGTAGTAATATATGAAAAAACAAGAGTTCAAAAATATAAGTATACACAGATTATGATCTGCCATGGCTTAAAAATAAGCAAAACAAACTTCAATTTTACAGAAAAAGAGTATCATACATAGATACTCTCATAAGGGCATAAGATACGGCTGTATTTTATCTCTCCTTAGTCACTCATGCTTGTCTTCATATTTTTATGCCCGCATGCGTAAGTAAGTAATAAGTATACTTTGCAGTATGTAATAGTGAGACTGACAAATCATATTTCCACTTCACTTGCATCATGTGCAACGTAAGCATCAATGAATAGCTAGCTCGCTGCTGAATCGTCAGAATCTATCCTTGCACCTATACCTTCATGGGATGAAATTTGATTAGAGCTTATACCTACGACAGGGTACGAGAAGCTATGGACAATCGTCCCCATAGATTGCTTCGTACGTTATTATTGGATTCAATTGCTGCATTTCAACCTTAGTGATTTTTATAACGAGTATAACTTGTGATTGACAACTTGAATTATACATTTATTGACGGTTTTGAAAAAAGACTCATGTGGTAGAATATATGTTCAGAAATTCATTTCTCATACAATATGACATGTTATATTAGTGATTGACAGAGTTTAATAGCCCATATCCTATCAAACATTTGCTAAATGTGTCTGTATTAAGACACAACAAAGTGTCAAGTAAATATACCTGTTATCGTCCATTAAGATGGTTTTTTCATGAAATGATAATTAACAAAATAACATGGAATCTTAAGGAATCATTTATTAAGTTACAATACACTCCTCCAAATTTTAGAATTGGCTGACGAGTATAAACGCAACAAAATGATAAATAAAAACTAAATTCTAAACATGTGCTCTTATGGCAACTAAGCATTAGTTATCTGAAAGTTGTAGCCTAGTTATTTATTTACTGAACATAATTAAGTAAGAAGTTGACACAATACTAAACACACTGCCATCTCGAAATATATATGTTCATGGACTTAATGAAAAGATATTCAAATAAACACAGCCATACATTTTCGTTTCCTCTGTTGAAAGCATAGGCAAGCATCAACTGCTTGTATTTTGAGGTTACGTCCAAATTTTACATAATCATTCCTACAAACTTTCACATTGGATATCATCATGTTTTAAAATGTTGCATCATTACTTAATTTAACTCAATAAACGATATTTACCAAAATTCGTTAAAAATTTAAGCAGCGTTCGTAAATTTCAACTTAAGGGGGCTCCTACGACTACTGCTGAGGTCAAAGACAAACAAAAAATAAAGTTTAGTTTTTCAATAAACAAATGTGTCTGAAAATCATTATGATATTTTTAATAACGTATGAAGTGGGAAAAATGATATTTATGTGTGCAGTTTAACTTTGTACGAAAAATTAATTATTGTTTTGACCAGTCTAGTGCATGCGAGGGTACACCACCAGACGACCAGACCAGACCACCTGTGTTGGTGTAGTATAGCAATGTAATATATAGGTATATGGTATATATATATGTCGTGAACAAGTACGTCTGCTACCCACGTGACCTCCTGACCTCCCGGAAACTATTTATTTATTTCCATCACATATATCTTGCTAAAATGGTCCTTTATCCACAATTTTTAATACAGCATATTACAGAGGAAGACTTTATCTACAAAACGTATATATTCAGTCTGCTGGGACTTTCAATTTAGGTTTATTATAAACGAAAACAAATTGTTTTTCACGCTGCCCCATAGGAACACGTGCTAATAGTTACAACTTTGAGCTCGGATTTCTCAAAATTTTGACCCATTCGAAATATAATTTAGACCACCATTAAATTCAGTAGACTTTTATTTACAAGAAATAATATATCTCTGTTTGGGGACTTTCGCGAAGGAGCCCCCTTAATAGTCACACCTTTGACCCAGAAGTAATGAAAGAACCTCCTTAAAGTATTTTGAAGAGATATAATGTACACATCAGTGAAGATATACGATTATGAGTTTTGGCGGTTTCACCAGATACGGCCCATTACACATCTGACAAATGTATTTGTGTTGACAATAAATACTAGTCGGACCGTCAGTCTTGGAGACATTGGCGATCAATACTGCTGTCGTGCTGTTCTCGAGGGACCTATTGCTCTAATTTGTAAGGTTTTCCCTCACAGTATTTAATCTTGGTGTTGGCGCAACTTGTTCACATTGTTATGCAATGCTTAGCCATGCGTGCCATCAATGTGTAACGTTTTACAATTGTTGGCTCAATTAAACGTTATAAGCATGAAATAGAAAAAAAACCTTGCTGTATTCGTAATGAGCAAGCTCCTAAATTTATGAAAAACATTAGGTCTTGCTTTTCAGGCACGACGAATCCACGGATTACCAAAAAAGAAAGTGTAATTTTAACTATGAGGTTGTAGTTAGAGATCATTTTTATAAGTTAATACTATGTCCGAGTGGCTTTTATATTTTTTCTTCAAATGTCAAGTAATAAAACAGTACTACATAGTTTAGGGTATTTAACAACGATTTCTGTGTTTAAAGTGTTGGGATGATAACAATAACAAGAATGATCAATACAAAAAATAAATTGTTATAAGATCCACAACTTTTTCATTTTAAATTTTACGTACAAGTGTAGGATGGAAAGTTAGATGCTGTAAAACGAGTTTTTAGCCGTTTTGAAGGGATTTTATCATTTTTAGCATTAAGACGGTACTATAGAATAAAATATAAAACTTACTGCACAAAAAAGTCTTGTTTTAATGAGCTGTAGAAATTTTATTCAGAGAGATGAGAGGAGCGCCAATATGTAGCAGTACTGACAGTTATTTTGCTTCTATGAATTTACCTGTACATACGTTTTTATATGTACTTAATCCCTCCTTTCTTATCTTTTTAAAAAAACAACTCGTGGATCCATTTGAAAATGTAATCTATTATACAAAAAAATTGGGGAATTTCCACACATCATTTTCTTATAAGAGCTGTCTTACCTGATTCTTCACACACTGGCAAGAGGTAAGCGTCCATATGAGTGCGATAAAAGTGGTTGTGGAAAAAAGTTTACTTGCAAAAGTCATCTGGAAAAGCATATAATTTCTCACGCTGCCGTGTTTCCATGTAAATGTGATGAATGTGTAAGGTAAAAGCACCAGTACGTGAACACTTCCTAAAATTGCACCAGTAGATTGAACAGCTTGAATAAACTATTTTCAATTTAAGTGGATAAAAAAAAAAATGTTTCTGATATCCTTTGATCGTTCTTTAGATAAAACAAAATTTAAATTTCAGTAAGTCTTTATACTCAACGAGAAAAAAATTATTTATTCGTGCAACTTGTATGAGGTGGCTTGTGAGACTGTTCAGGTACTGGTACCATTAGGTTTTACCTATACCCAGTACTCGAACACATAAAAATGATTGAAATCACTGTTAATCAATAATAATAGTATGCCAAGCCAGTAGTTATAGTTTTCATAATATGTTACCAATGAAATTAGAAAGAAATTTTTCGATTTGGTTATTTGCAATACATAATAAAAATAGAAATCAGTAGAAGGCAGCTAACATAACCTCTCTCCCATTTAATTAACATGGGATGTTCAAGTACTCGGTCAAAAATACGTATCGGTACCAATACCTGAACACGCTGTTCATCTACTGGGTCATTGGTAAAAAAACTTTAAAATTAATTTATTAATTGTACACATGACCTAGAAAAACTTTTTTGTTTTTTTTTTAAAGGAAAAAATATAAACTTACTGGCGCAATGACTTTTTTGTTGTTATGCAAATCAGAAATTCAATAAAAATGAGAAAACAAAGACTTTATGGAAAAAGTGTTCACGTACTGGTGCTTTTACCTTATAAGATTTTGCTCGTAAAGACAATCTTGTTATTCATATTCGTGTTCATACTAGTAGACGACCCTACTAATGCTATCAACCCATATCAACCTAAATGTGGGAAAGCTTGCATAACGTGGTATACTCTCAAAAAACACATACGCTCGCACATACTGGTTCGCCTGTATAAATAATTTTTTAACAAGAGTTGGCTTAACCAAGTGTTATCATACTACATTGTGATACTTGATATTGATTGAAATGTAGTTCAAATCATGCGGTTACAAAAAAGTTTCTTTTTGAAAAGTAGGTTACAGAAACTCGAAATTTCATTGACTTATTAAATATGTTATTATGTCAAGGGCATCACCATGAAATCACTTATCGTTGTAATATTGTACAGTTTTCTAAATTCTCATGTTGAATGCTCAAGGGATTTTTCATGAATTTATTTGTATTTGTAACACTTTTTATGTAATTAATTCTGAATCAAATCGTTGTTGAAGCTTCGTACTATCCATTTGATAGCTGTATTCAAATCGCCATATTTTAATTTCGTTTATTAGTTTGTCTGAAGTAGGATTGTAAGTGTTATGAAATTGTACTGGATTTTCTTGATTGTGTATATAAAGTGTAGTGAATGTATGTTTGTATTTGTAATTTTTTAGATCGTTACAACGAAAATAAAAAAAACATTTACTAAAAGTTTCAAATTATTGAAAATCAATAATTTTATCATTTGGAAAGCGGAATCAAGCAAAAACCCGAGCAAAAGCCTGCAGAATTATGAAGGTATTTTAGGGATTAAATGTTCAAATATTTTTTCTATTTTCCTGGAAACTAACAATCCAAAGTACATGTATTGGCTAAAATATAATTCAAAAAAATTTTAATTATACTTTTAGTATCACAAAACTCAGAAAGGTTCAATAGCTTTTCTAAAATACGAAAAAGAAGCGAAACATTAATGAAACGAAGCTCTATAAACGTTAGTACTGCTTTCATGTAGTTCACTAAACAAAAAAAAACAAAACAGTTCAGTACTCACGATGGTTCAACTTCGTGAGTACTGTATTTATGCACGACGTTCTCACGAAGTTAAACCATCGTGAGTACTGAACTATTTTTAAAAATTTTTTTTATTTTATTCGTTTTTCAAGTTTTAGTGAACTACATGCATGCAGTACTAAGGTTTACAGAGCTTCGTTCTTCCTACGGGTCTGGTGACCCCCTTGTTATCTGAGAATTTGTGTTTTTATACTCATGTCATGTTTAAAGAACTTCGTTCTTACCGTGGGTCCCATGACCCATTTATCATCCCTGGTTTGTTTTATCCAAGTAAAACACAAGTTGGTGAGAGTTGCTGTGTAGATTGATGTTATAATATTAATAGGAAATTTTCATATGAAGATTCCCCAAAGTTTCTTCCCGACTGACCAAAAGTTTCAGTCCATGAAGTTAGTCCAACATGAGCATGTATGCATGTGTATGCATATACTTCAATATAACACACTGTACAACTGATACTCGTACATTACACAAGTGTGTTGACCTATCCTTAATCTAAGTATACGGTAGTTTAGTAAACTAGTTGTTTAAGAGTGCGGATTATGTAAGTTATAGGAGTAGTTGATAAGATAGTCCGCCAAAACAAATGAAAAGTAACAATTCCAAGTGTTAAAAGATTATATCAGTAAAAATCACATTATCTAAGTACCAAAAATTTGGAAAGTAGCATGCTCATGAAAAAAAATAATTTTATGAAAAAAGGCGAGAAGAGGACAGACAGGAAAAAAAATTTAAATAATGAATAAATGTATGTATGGTTTGTGCTATCAGTAAAGTCAACCTTTAAACAAGATTTTTAAATGTAATGCCAGTTTCAGGGCTTAATAATAATTCTCGTCACTGGTGCGTATGCCAGTGTGATTGACAGTTGTGAGGGCACTTTCGATTGCCTTGGCTGGATCCACGTCAAAGGTAAACGTTGTTTTATCTTCTGAAGGCTCGGTGAACTTTCAAACTAAAAAAAAGCGACCGTTGTAAGCATCTTTTTGTGTACATGTCTGTTTGAATAAATGTAAATTTTAAAGGACGGAAGTCTTTGTGAGAACCCGAACTTGGATGAAACCGGTAACGAGTAAAGAATAAAAATTATAGTATCGTACAACTAAATTAGGTTTAACTTAGTGTTTGCAGCAGTAAAAGGATGGAGCTAAAACTATCCTTACGCCAAAGTAGCCTCACCAGAGACGAATTATTTCATGCAAAATCCATATTTTCACATTTTTTCAAAAGGTAATTTTTTACATTCGAGTAATACTTTTTTACCGAGATAAATGTGTACGTGTACTATCTAAAAAAATGTAATAATTAATCCGTTTTTTTCATATGTGTAAATGATTATTACAATAACTTTTCTACGTGGAGTAAATTCTTTAAGTAAACATCATGCAATGATGTGTATTACAAGTAACCATACAAACGCAAAATACCAAGTCGAATCTACTAGTTGAATATTGTACTTTGCAGGTTAAAAACGATAACCTTCTTCTCCCCCCTCTCTAACTTTTTAATGCACATAGAAGCTATATCAATAATGAAAGTCATGGTCAAGCTAAATAGTATTTACAACTAAATCATTTAGTATTCTATTATGTCAGTGAAAAATCTCCATATCTAAATGACTGTTAAAAAGTCTTTGATCACAATACAAATGCTCTTTAGAGTATGCAAGGCGTATGTTTTCGTAGATTAATACAGTGATCGATGCTACTGGCAACGAAAGATTATGAGCAAAGTTGTGATTATTAGTTACTTCATGCATAACAGGAAACTTGAGTATGTCAACAATATAAATTAGATATGGGACCCACGGTAAGAACGAAGTTCTTTAAACATGAGATGAGTATAAAGACACAAAATTTTTTAGGTAACAAGGGGGTTGCCAGACCCATAGAAAGAACGAAGCTCTATAAAAATAAGTACTGCATTCATGTAGTTCACTAAAACAAAAACTTGAAAAATGAATAATAAAAAAATAAGAAAATTTAGTTCACAGCTCAAGATAGTTGAACTTCGTGAGTACGTCATGCATAAATACGTCAATTCGTATTTCTCTTATAAACTAGGCACAAAAATTCTTCTGCCATTTTAATTTGATGTTCGATCTTATATTCTAATTAATCTGTAAAAAATAATAAATATATAATGATCATTTTTAATACATTATTCAATTAATAATACAACTTTTGTATAAACTTTTTTTACCTTTCCCAAATTCTGCTTAATATTTTTGCGGATTCCCTTGTAGAGCCGATAATTTTGTACCGACTTTACTTGTATAATCAGATCCTGTGAGATGGTGAATTGCCAACAATACTGAGCATAATTTTTCTCCAAGCTTTTCCACCAATAAATGCAACGGTATGTCTCTAATACTGTCAGACGCGCCTGCTCGAATCCACATGTACTAAAAACATTTTTAATAATAACATAGTGATTAATAACAATTTTCAACAGTGATATTAATAAATGAATAAAACTTACGTACTCGTGAACCCTTTTCGAAAAATTTCCTCATAAAATGTAAGAATAATACAATAACATCCGTATCTGATGATATAATGTAAATACTATTGAATCCTTGATTGATAACATGATTCATATGAAGAATAATTTTCAAATCAGGTTCTTCTACATCGTCCTTTTGCAAAACTTTTAAGTAGGATTCATCACCTTGAAATTTATTTGTCATACATTCTATTTCATTAATTCTACTGAAAACTAATTCTAAGTCTTTCAATTCTTTTTGCTTTTTTATGTAATCGACCATAAATTTCTTCTTGTTTTGGTAAACTCGTAGTTTCATTGATATCACTATACTGTATGGAATTCGTCTCACACCACCTGAAACGCTCAGATGATTTCAGAGAAAAGTCAAAATATGAATAAAAAATAAAGTCTATTCTTTCGATGTTGCATTGGCTAACTTTACCAAGGATGATTTTGCAAAAGTTATCGGCAACATCTCCGAAATAACTTTTATTTTTCCAAGAAATCTATCTTAAAACTAGCATACAATCAATCAACAAGCATGTTTCTATTTGTCTGTCAGGTAAGCCGGGATTAGCATTGACTAGAACTTTTTCCAATTCTCTAGTGAGCGAACTTATATTAGTCTCCTTTTTTATTAATCCACTTGAATTGAACAGCTTATTTTCCTCTACCAATTCGTATTTTAACAATTCTTCTAGAGAAAAATTACGTTAGTTTGCTAGTGCAAAAATACGCTGTGTATTACTATGACTAACTATTTTTTTTTTCTTTGATGCTGATGCATCAGAAACAGGGACAGTTTTAAAATTAGGAAAGTTTTGTCTCTTAATGACAGATGATAAAGGTATTGTTTTTTTAATAAATCTCTCTTCCCTAAATTTTTTTTTTATTCAATTGCATTATTAAATATATTTAGGATATCATTTTAACATCACTATGTACAAACTCTTCTGTACTGTAACGGTGCCCCACCGTTAGGCCACATTAGTGATTGGGTGATCCACCGATAACGTGGATATCGGCGACCCTTGGAGGGAGATAATTCGACGTCGCGGTAAAGTGTTGGTGCCGTGACCCGGCTCCTGAACCAGCGGACAAGGTTGAGCCAAGGCCAGCCCCGACGACCTTGACCTTCGAACGCAGCCAGTAGGGACGCCTACTGGCCTCTGCGTACTCACTCCAACAGCGTCCAGTTCCGCCTATTCAAGGCACCGACGAGGAGCGACCCCCCGCATCGCTGTAACTACCTGCCAACAGGCAGTTTATTGTAAAGGGCAGCGGCCCTAGATTAGCCCGCGTAGGTCTGCCCGGTTTGCGTTTTCGCGCCACGAGCACGTCGAGCAATCGCGCTCGACGTGCGAGAACACATAACACACCTACACCCGCGAGTACGATTTGTAATCTCTTATATATTTAATTGAATATATTTCTCGTTTTAAACTTACTCGCGAGTGAACACATAACACACCTACACCCGCGAGTACTCCTTTATTGGAGGTGTCGCCGTATAGCTCTGAATTGTTACTTTATATTTGAACATGGTTATTAAATTCAGATATAATTTCAGATTTTTGCAATTCATGGATTAAACTATTATTCTCATCAAAGTTTTTTGTTTCAAAATTTTCTCTAAGTAATAAAATAGATATTAAATCATTTTCGTACTTCTTACAAACATCATTTCTAAGAAAATCTTTAATCTATAGTCTCCTTAAAGCTTCGTATAAAAAATTAAAACCTTTTAAAGAGCGTGAGTAATGTGTTCCTTTCAAAACTTGATTGGTAACACTAACGCCAAATAAACCAGTTTCAACGAAAATATCTTTCGCTCCACTGTTTTCCACATATTTACCTACGCATCTAAGAGCAACTTTGATTATATGAAAACCTCTGAGACGTACAACTATGTTTTCGAATTCTTTTGGATTTTCCAGTGTAATATGCCTTGCGATTGCGTAAACACCCTCGTCGCAGAAAACGGGTAAACTTTTTTGATCTAATTGTTTTAACAAATTTTTAAAATTACATAGTCTCATGTATACTGCAGAAATATCTGTTACAGGATGTGATAGGACGGGTAAATAACCAGGAATCTGTTTTTTGCGATTATCCTCAAATACCAGTGAGTTATAAGCACTCCAAGTCGGTACAAATTGATTTGTAGGTTCAATGTTTATGTCGTTATCAGATAGATCCAATCTTGCCAGGAACAAAATAAAATCATTCATTTTTAATACGTTATCATAAGATTCCATGGTCAAACATAAATTTTGATTGTTTATGTAATGATCTCCTGGAATATTTGTTGTTTTAGATAATTTTTTACAATTTTTTTAATCCTTGACATGGCAATATATTTAAAAATGATCTGGCACGACAATCAATTGAAGTTTCGGAAATTGTTTTTTTCTTCTTTGATTTTCTTCGTCAAAATCTTGAAAAATCACCGCTACTGTATCATGTGTTGAGTTTAATCATGAGATCGTTGCTTTATTGTAATCAAAATTATCGAATGCCGCTGTCACACATTTATTTGTATAAATATGTGTAGGTAAAGGGACGTAACTTTGACAATTTTTAGTAGCGTAGGCAGCCAGCCGTGTGCGAATTCTCAATATCTTGTCGTATGATATCGATACTCCAAGTCTGTTTAAAACGGTAATTGAATTTTTACTTTTAGTGGCATTGTATATAAAAATACCAATTAAAGTGTGTAAAGGAGTTTTTTTGTACCCCTTAGTCATAACAAAAAAGATCATTTGATAAATCATTTTTATTTTTAATATTTTTATGGACCGTGATTTGCTTTTTGAATTATTGTCATTGTTTAATGATTCATTAGTTAAGTCTTTGCAATCAAATAGTTTAGACAAGGCGAGGAGAAACTCCTTTGGAATTTTTGCATTTCCCATGAATATCGTAGATCGCTCTCATCGCAAAATCTATCATCTAAATCGAAATCAACGTTTTTTAAAGACGATTTTAATAAATCTGCACAACTATTTATAATGTTAATATTTTTCTCATCATCTAATAAAGCTGAGTCAGTGTGTAACAAATGAAAGGGCTGAGGTTCGTTGTTTTTTTTTTGAATAAATAAAAGATATATCTTCGTCAAAATACTCAATCAAATGTAATTTTATTTTTTGATTTCTTACTTGTATGTCTAAGCCATTTTCATCTCGAATTATGTTTGATACTTGTATTAATGTAAAAATTTCTCCCAATCTTAATCTTGCTTCTATTTTTCAAATAGTTTCTGTAATAATTGAATCTAAATTTGAATGCGTGTTTGATAACTCTTCTGATGATTTTTTAACTTCTCTTTCATACTTTTTTTCGTAAGAACGTATACAATCATCATGATACCGTAATTTCAAAGCTAATAAAGATTCTGCAGAGCCTGACGTAGAAGTTTTATTAAAAACATCATCTTGAAAATATCGGCTGACTTTAAAAAGTAATTGGGTTTTTTCTTTGCTAGATTCTTTCCGTAACTGCCGAATATTTTGTTTGATTCTTTCGGATCCACAAATAATACAGGTTGAGAAAAAACTTCCGATCTATGTGATGTATATAGGACCACAAAAAAAAAATAAGTGGAAGGGTCCCTTTCAGCAACAATGCATTTCTTGTGTATTTTGAGGTGCTGACTTCATTCCTATTGTCTAAATTGCTCTATCACATCACAATTTTTTACAGTTGTTAACATGGGGACTACTTTAATAACTGAAATAAAAGCTTTGCCGCTTATGGACACGTTTTTCGTTAATAAAAAAGAATTGTGATGTAAAAGAGCAATTTAGACAATGGGAATGAAGTCAGCGCCTCAAAATACATAAGAAATGCATTGTTGCTGAAAGGGACCCTTCCACTTATTTTTTTTGTGGTCCTGTGAATCAATCGGACATTCGACTCGTTCTTAGGCTCTTAACAATATTTTCTTCATAATGATCTTCTGTATTATTTGTATCTTTTTAAAGGGTTAATTTTTTCAATACATAAGCATGAGTATATTTCTTATAGCACGTATTACTGACATAATACTTAAACACATCTAAAAATTATGGTACACATTTGTAAGTTTTAATTATTCTTTAATTTTGTTACAAAAATTATTTGGACTTTTTAAAAAAAAAAAAAAATCTCTTTCCAAAAAAAAAATTCAATTCACGAAATATCATGAAATGAACAAAAATATAGTTTTAAAGTTAAATTACTAAAGATTACCTGACTCGGATAACAAATTCAAACTATGGTACACTGCATCTCGGCGCTTATCGGCAAAAATTTTTATGCGATTCCGTCCGTTTTCGGTCGAGGTCAACTTGACACTATTTTCACTTTGACATATTATACATAACTCAACATTCAGTATACTACTATTAAGTAAATCATTCATGATGATTGTCTGTTACTCTTAACATTCTAAAAGAACACGTGTATGTACTAACAATCACTTCTGGTACAGGTGATTGATTGTACAGTGAAGAATGTGTACAATTTAAACGAGCACAAACTTGCAACTCGCTAATATATAGTGCTATGTACTTTAAAAAAATAGTCTGCAGAAAAATGGCGCGAAAAATTTTGAATTTGCATTAGTACAATGCTATATCATAATTCTTACTGTACGAAATTTTTTTAAGAATTAGTCATTCCATGTTTGTTTAATACTTTTTTTTACTATGATATCCAGTAGCTTTTTATTGTTTAATTCAGATATTTTTAGTCACATCAAAGTAGGCTAGCAAGTGAGTAATTAAAAAAAAAAAAAAAAAATTTTAAAACATTGTAAATTTTTTATACGTCATCTGAAGTTTTAGCGAATTTTGCCAGAGACCTTTTTGTTTTAAATAAAAGAGATGATGTGCAAAAGAATTTTTTTTTCTGAAAAAACGTAATTTTAAAAATTGTTTATAAAAATTGTTAATAACTTTTTCCGCCCTCGGGTGGTTTTGGGAGGCTGGTACTTCCTCGGGCAAAAAAGCAGTTTTCCGGAACTCGTTCGAAAAGTCTCCTTTACGAACCTCGTTACGTCCCTCGCCTTCGGCTCGGGCCGCAAACCTCTCGGTTCGCAAACAGAGACTTTTCAAACTCGTAGGAAAACTACTATTTTTTGCGTGGTTTTTCGAGGTTTCACGCTCGAAATTCTAATTCAGGAGATAAAACTACATAAAAAAAACCTTGGTGGAATCCTAGAAGGTTCAGAGATACAATGTATCAATACAGATATATATTATACAATCGATCCTCCGTATAGGAATGTTGTATACGTGTCAAAACACCTGACATTTAAAGCTCTCTGGGGAAAAACGGAAAGTTTTGATTGGAAATTTTTTTATGTATTGTTAAAGTACGATGTTTGACGAATATTTTGAGCTCTTGTAGAGAGTCAAAAAAATAAATAGTTATTGTTTAACACGCTGTTCAAATATGAAAAAACGCGTTTTTTTAAACTTTAGAAATTTTTTACTCGAATTCTATGGGGTTTGGGTATATACATCTCAATTTGTTTTTTGTTTAAAATGTGTCAAAGAATAAGAAAAAAATTTTTTTAATTGAAAAAACGTAAACTTAAAAATTGTTTCTAAAAATTGTTGATAACTTTTTTTTGCGTGGTTTTTCGAAGTTCCACCCTCGAAATTTTAATTCAGGAGATAAAACTACATAAAAAAACCTTAGTGGAACCCTAGACCTCAAAAGGCTTTGGGAACCCCCGTGGCGCCCGGACTAAATGGTAGGCAAAGGTGTGCAGGAGAGTAGCGCAGCACGGTTGGTAGATATATTGTGGGGTGAGGGGAAATGTGTAGGGAATTGATGGTGAGGGTGACGAGGTAAGGGGGGAAATACAATGAATTAGGAGGAAGAGACTTCCAGTAAGCCACTTCCGTTTCATACATATCTGTCGTTTTTAAAATTCCACCTCCCCCTCCCTCTCTCCGTACTCGGCGTAAAGAACTTTGTTCTAAAAATACTTGTTCTCGGAAAATATTTGAAAAATGTTAGTGGTTGGAATCATTTCAGTGAGACAATATAAGCTTCTTATTTTGTATGTTTATTAATGCATCTTAAACTGCTAGAAAGATCAAGTCGCCAAGTTTCCTCACCATGCAGGTGCTTTGATAGGCTCGACTATAACCTGGCGAATAAGTACCTCAGTACTTTTTTATGATCACGCATTGAAACTTTATGTCTTAATTTTTAATAAATACTGATAAACTTTTGCTCGAGTCATGAAAAACTTTCTGTTGAAGCACTGAGTGCCTTTTTAAAAAATATTGTACATTTAGTGTGTGAGAGAGAGAAAGAAAAAGTGGGAAGGAAAGAGAAGGTACGAAAGCCCAACCAGGTAAGGATCCAATCACTTGTGCGAGGTAAAAGTATGCATACTTTTTTTTTGGTATTATAGTGTACTAACCTCAAAAGGAATGTACAAGTATATACACTTATTTATACCGTAGAGTTGACAATTAATTATTCTTGAAGACGACGTGACAGTATCTTCTCCACCGCTGTTGTTGTTACTTTAACACTTCCCTCTCCTGACTCTTCCACATGCTATGCTCGACATGGACAATTGAGCTCATAAAATTTAACGAGAGTGCTCACGTTTCGATCCCCTCCTCTTTATTTTCATTCCTTGGTCGTATTATATTTTTCGGCGCGCATTTTACTCAACTTCGTGCCATGCGTGGTGCTGTTTACACATCGTTCACATTAAAATCTGTCAAAAATGGCACTTTTTCTACCTTTTGCTTCCCTTTCTTTGATCAGCTCTTTGTGCACACATATCACGCGCTCTTTCGATGTTGTGTGGATATCGTGCGTACGCAGCCAGTCGTACCCCTCGCACACCACGTTACAGCTCTTCCTTTGCCCTCACGAGCTTTTCGCTTCAACAAATGATAGTGTAATATTTAGTAACGTATTTCCAAATCGTATAATATTATTGAGCTCGTTGATGCCTGAAGTTGAAAAAAATTACAATAATTATTCAAATTACATGTTGATCTATGTGCGAATTATCACTGAGAATATTTCAAACTTAAAAAGTTATTAACAATGGCACACATCGACATTACATCTCCGTATTCATTACCGTACATTATATAATATTATTAATAATATGAATGGGTTATTGCACTTCCTTTATTTCACATAAACATGTGCCATATCTCTTATTGGTCGTGGTGGAGAAACGCCCGCTTGATGAAATTAAATCGGCTTGATTGCCCTGTTGCTAGAAAATTTTTAATGCTCTTAATGCTCGTTTACGTTTATTACTTAATCGTGACTTTTGTATATTACAACAAAACAAAAAATAAATGTTTATTAAATTTTATTCATTGTTCTGTAAAAGAAAATACGTTCATGTAAAATTCATACTAATTTTTACAGTACTATCTCGTAGTCAGAAAATAACTAATTTTCAACTTCTTGTTATAATAATCACTCCTCGGGCGATCAACATTATTGACACTTTCTTCATAATCCCATAAAAGTAATTGCTTATTTCACGCTTGAGTGATCACATTCCATACTATCTAAGGAGAAAAAATTTTCTTTTCCTTTTTCTCTTTTTATTTTTATTTTTTCTAACGACCGTATTACATTTAATCTATAAAAATTCTAAGTTACTATCAATCATATGATTTTTCCATAACTTTCCATGTAAGTAAATAAAATGTAATCAAAAAAAGTTTCAATAAAAATGCATGCTTTATGAATATTCAGAACACTATGAAATGACAGCTTTATGATATGACGTATTGGCATAATAAACTGAAACAAATACTTTTTTTTTAGCAATTTCTTGACAAAGGATAACTAACTGTAAACAAATGCAGTTACTGTACATCAGTTCAATATCAGACTGCAAAAATTACACGAATCTGCCTTTTTTCCTATAACTAACCTATAACGAATGGAAAGTCTTCAGTTGGGTAAAAATTAATCTTTTAGGGTAGGAAAATCACATCTTAGATGATTTAACAATATAATGAAGTCCTAAAGAGTAAATGGAGTATTAAATAAAGATTCATGATACAACAAAAACGTTTTTAATTTACTTTACTCCTGCTAAGAACTTGCATTTCATAAATATTACTTTTTTTATTAATAGTAAAAAATGTCAATAGTTAATAGTCCAAAATATGAATAGGAACGTCCATGAAAATATCACTCTTTTCTTGTTACGAAAATACTTCATGTTTTTGAAAAATTGTTTGAAAAATTTTTTGACGTAATCGTATTCAGCACGCTGTGGCGCATTAAAAAAAAAGTTTTTTTTAAATCTTTTTGTTTTTTGTGACGATACGAATGCAATTTAATTACGGCCAGTAAATAATACGCGTTGCAATCCGTGCCACTTCGCCTGGAAAGGAATGCTTATTTCGCTACGTGTCCCATGTAACATGCGTCCAAAAATTCATTTGTAGAAGCAGTTGAAATGACAAAACTGAGCGGCAATAAATTTTTGGCCTGCTCGGCTCAGACTCAATTTATCCGGGAGCGTTTTACAAACGCCTCGTTTATTTCGTTATGTGACACGGCTGCCGCTGTTGCCGTAAATGTTTGTTATCACCAAGTTAAAAGCTTTACACGTCACAGTTCACATAGCACTTACCAAGCTTGTTTTGCAAAGCTCGCACGTGAGATCTGATGAAAATTTGTGCCTGTATTTGTGCTCAGTCAGCATCTCACTTAGATTGCCATTATTTTCACCACATAATAAGTAAATCATACTTTTATATGAATTTACATCTGCATGTATACAGTATAACTGTTTACTGGATATTTCGTTTCGAAAAATTTGAATTCAAAACACACCTTTATTCATCATTTGTATGTATAAACTTTATTTAGTGCATTTTTTTATTTCGCACTGTTAGTTATCACGGACAAGCTTTGCGTGTTTTCATATGCCTTACACAACAACCGAAAAAAGTATACCTTTTAAGGATTAATCGCATCACTTTCGGGCATTCGTGCATTCGTGAAAGCCCTCACATTGACATTAGCAATGAAATAATTGCCAAACGTTTACTGTAATCTCTAGGTGTGAGCAAAATTTCTAACAATTGTTATGGCAAGTTTATTCTGGTTCAAACAGTTAGCTTTCAACTGACATTCCATTTGGTATAAAAAGCTTTTTCGATGGCTGGATTGTCAAATCCAAATGGGGTAAATTATGAATCTTGTAGAAGTCGAGTAATAATCGGATTGCTTGAAAATCGATACAACTTCCTCTTCTTACAACGTAATCGGATGGAACATCAATTTAGTGCTGCAGTGGTATAATCGATATTGTATCAGTTAGTTGGAATAATGTAAAAACTACGTTGCCGCACGATAACTGTTTTGTACTGAAATACGTCCTTAGTGGAGCTTATTTCAAGAAGCATGGCCGTCTTGATACTCCTCTAATTGCTACGCTTTTGATGCCCATTATCGTCCATTTTTATTGTACCATGCATGCAATTTTATTGAAATCTTAATACTGAGGTTCCAAGTGCAATAAGTCAGCCAATGCAGTTGAACTATTACGAAAAAAATCAGACCATCATAACAACACAAAGCTACCTTAGTCAAGAGCCTACATGAACTTTTGAATATATATATATATATATATATATATATATATATATATATATATATATATATATATATATACGAATATTCAACTGCCTTGACGAGCGTAATGTAAGGGGATGACGAGTTCTGAGAGGACAAAAATGAAAGCACCACCATCACCACCGAAAAGTTGGAAGAAGAAGCAGTAGCAGCAGCGAATCACAGCCTGTTTATGTCATAGGGTGAAGATAATAAAAGAATATGACGAAGATGATGACGATGATGTTTGTCGTGCACTTTTGAGCACTTTTGCAATCAGTACAACTCCCTGCCACAGCAGTATAGCACTGTTCTTTGCTAGCCTGCATGTGTGAGAACTTGCTCTTTCCCTCTCTCTCTCTCGGCGTCTGCTTGGCGTCGTCGGCGACGATATCGATTTGTAATTTGGCTGGCTTGGGAGTGAGCGAGCCCTCGTACGTAGATTGCCGTGATCGAATGAATATTTACGAGAGCTTATAATACCCGCGACGCCGACGCCACCTTTACCTTATACATGTATTCGTCGACGTCAATGATGAAGAGGGCGTTTGCATGTTATTTTTTTATTTTTTTTTATTTTTTTTTTCTTCCACTAGTAGTGGTTTGCGTAGAGTCATTGAAATGTAATTTATGTGCAATTCAATTGTAGAAATGGTAAAACTCTCAGCAGATTATTTCTCTCGATTTGATGCTCCATCACCTGTTATTTGGATTGGCTTAAGTTTTGGAAACATAATGCGTCAGTAATGAGCCGTGTTCAAACATGTTTCATATTGTCAAATTTGAACGTTATTTACCATTATTAATAATTTTGTAATAATTTTTGTTGTTTTCTTGATAATGAAACACAATTTTTTAGTGCGTGTAATATGCAACGTGCAATTATTCTCCATCTATTGTAGTTGTTTTATGGACTAATTAGTTTTCAATGACAAAGCGAATTTTCAATTTTGATACAACTGTTGCACTGCAACTAAAAACTACAAATATATTTATTTACAAAGGCTTTCCTTAGCTGTACAACATTTTAACGAGACTGAAGCATATTTATTAAAACTTATCGAACTAACAGTCTTTCTACTTTTGGGATTTATGAAAGAATTAGTGCAAAGCAGAATTAGCAAATACTCTTAGTTTGAGAGACGCAAACTGTAAAATGCTCAGGATACTTACGCGGTGAAAAAGCAAAACTTTCGCGTTAATAAATACGGAGTACGTTCCGAAAGAGGTTAAAACGAAAAATAAGTTTTGACAGATGTTAAAAAAAAATTATTTCATAATTTCATTGTCCTGACCACTATATTAAATTCCAAAGAGGTCAACCTTATACTTAGTATTCGAAAAATTAGATTGTGAAATCAAGTACATGCTTATTACAGGCTGTTACGGAATCACTGCGCCGTCGCGAAGTAAATTTTCAACTGTCACTTTAATAGTTTCAGATATAACTTATTAAAAAACCATTCGCTATTTGAAAAATCTACTTCATTTAAAAGAAATTGTAACTCACTGTGCAGACGAAATATTCTAATTATATCCACACTTTTTGAGCCAAGAAGGCTATAAAGATTGTGCGTGAATTTTGTTTTAAAGTAGATTCAACGTATTTCACTGTACCTATAAATACGGAGTTTCTTGGACAAAACGTTGTGTGTATACACTTGATTGTTCGAGGTTTATAACGTGGTTATAAAGTTGTAGTCAATGTATTTACGATTCATGTAAGACACCGTGTTAAGTTTGTTTTTCGAAGGCAATTTTCTCAAAAGTTATATTGATGATCCAAGTATTTCTTTATTATAGTCACCAGTACGGAATAAGTAGTTTTAAATAATACTGTGGGATAATTTCAAAGTTTTTATGTTAACTCCACAAAAAGTGTGCACCCACTACTACGGGTTAGCATATTGTCAATGAACACAATTTGGTAATGAATGGGTTACTTGGTTAGTGTAACAATTAACACTTCGAAACAAAGGTTGTGAGAGGTCTATAATAGCCCGTGTACTAAGCTTAAGGTGACTTCAGCGTTTCGTATCGTGTTCAATATTTAATTGGTAGCTGGTGAAGCTGGTACTTACAGTCATGACGTATAATATTACGTGAGTAGCTTTTTTTCACTGTTCTAAGGCGTAAATAAGTGAAAATAGTATAAAAGATAATCTTTCACCAAACTCTAATTTTACTTTAGACTACATGCAATACTATAAATGCATTACCGTCTAAATGTAAGTCACGTAGTTATAAACTACTGACAAAATTGAATCTTATTTTCATCATTCATTACGTATGTAGTGGCATACAACGTATTATACTTTATTGTCGCCCTGCCAGAAATTTTGACTATAAACACACCGGATTCTGGTGAAACTGTTGGTGAATAGCCATCGTTCTGATCATCAACTTACCAGCATCTTAGCAAAGAAGCATGTCTACACAATCATTAGGTTTTAATCGCAAGATGGTTGGACAAAATAGTGAGTGTCACGAACCCTTACTTAAATGTATATAAAGAAACGCTACATGACGGACTGATATAGAAAATACATACCATGAGGTGACTTTTTTCAAACACAAAATGATAAGCCTCAAAAGCGTTTGTTATTTAATAAAATATAATCGCATTTGTTGAGATTAACTGATGTATTCTGGAGAGCATGTGACGTGTTTGAAGATGGTCATGTATCGAGTCGTACACCCATACGTTGTGCTGTTATGCGTCGACTGCTCTAGAAGTCGAACCTAACCTAAATCTTAGGTGTAAATGGTGTATGATAGTACGACCTATTTTTGGGTACGAGGAAAAGTATCGAGGTCCACAAGCATATCTCGTCTCTCGGCTTCGAAAATGTGCAGCATGGACGCTAGGCTCGACATCTTCAATAGTTTCACTCATGTTGTGCTTAACTGTAGGGAGTCAGTAACTTATACGTATCGAGAGGTACCAGCAAGTTCCAGCTCTTGGTATTAAGGATGTATCAGGACAATTTCATGTGCAAGGGATCATCACCACCCTAAGCCTGCAATGCACACCTATATCTAAGCGCAGCCTGCCAGGTGATGGCGCTGTCGGCGTTACTTTACTAGCGTATACCACATTGCAAAGGTATTTAACTAACATTAGGAATCCTTTTCTATTCCAATTTTTAGCAGTTCCTGCAGAAATTTTGATGAGCTGCAGATCTCGTGGTATTCATTGTTTTTGCGTTATATAAAGAAACCCACAAAAAATACCTCGTCTTCGTCTCTGATTTTGAAATAAATTATTTTCGAGGCATACCCTTAAAACCGAACTTATTTGACTCTCTATCTCATGTACTATGAGGAAATAGTATACTACGATACTTGTGCGCGAGGAAGGCGATTGACGCACGCGTGTCAATCACCTAACCTCTCTCAAGTGTGGTGGATCGTCTATACAACTTTTCGACCCATCGTGCGTGGGGAACAAGATTATGAGCCATTTAATGTGGCTCTGCAAAGATCGCGACGTACTCGTGCGAGTGCGTGCGTAAATCGAGGTCTGTAGAGCCACAATAGATGGCTCATAATCGAGGTCTCGCGCATGGTGTGTCGAAAAAATTATGAACACGGGTCTTAAAAGATGTGATACCCTTTTTCCGCAATTTATATACTATTATATATGTATATATATTAATATGTAAATCACGGGAGAAGGGTGTCCCTCTCACTGAAACCCGTGTTCAATATTTTAAGTATGATCCCCGTTTAAAGGGTGTGCCTCAAAAAAAAATTTTTAATTAATATGAGAAACAAAACGGGATATTTTTTGTGGATTTCCTCATATTCTTTATACAGTGAGGCAGTTTAGTTATCCACACTCCTGTACTAAAAATTTTGCCTGAGAAAAACATCTAGGGTCGTACATTTAATGAGGGCCAGGGCTAGTGGCATACATTACAAAGATTTGGACTAAGCAAGGCATGCAAAACATAATATACCAAAATGTAAAAGTTTCTTCAATGCTTCTTTGGGCTGCCATTTTTAGATCCAAATAAAATTGAAAATTATTTTACGCATGAATTAATGAGTATCATTGAGAAATTCGGTATTGGAAGATTTTTTGATCTAATTGTATACAATTATATCTTTAAAAAATCACTGCATCTTTTGACAATCGATTGTTATCTTCAAATACTCTGTCACTCAACGAATAACTGTGACTCTGTCCAATTGCAAATAACTTGTGAGTTGTACTTATCAGACCCAAATACGTTGACATTTGTAGAAGCTTTTCAATAAGTCTAAACAGAAATGTATATAAAAATGCAAAGTACTGATACATAGTCCAAAGGATACAAGTTCATACTAAACTTGAAGGTGAAGAATTTAAGACCATGCTTGGAGTAAGGCCGATTGATATGATGTAAAGTCATGAAAGCAATATATTCAAGCAATATATAACGTTAATATCACCAAGTAATTAGAAGCCGAATATTGCGTGCGGGTCGCCAAACAAAGCGTCGTTGAGGTAGCGTGGGCATTTGGTACCGTACCAAGCAAGGGGCCCTTTAAGGTTCTATGGACTATGAAAAATATTCTTTGTACATTGTGATGATAATTAAATATCCAAATCTCATATTTAAATTCAAGAGTTTTATTGACCTTGAAAATTATAAAACATCAATAAAAAAAATTATAAAAACTCATCATTTTACTCTGCACATGCGCAAAAAAAATAGCAAATCACTTTTCTTTTAATTTTCTTAAAATCTATGTGGTTTAAATAAAATGTTAAAAATTCTTAAAGATTTATCATGAATAAAGGTATAAATACAATTTATATTTGTAAAGGTTTGTAATTAACTTTTACAGCTATAGTCGCTTTAGTAATGAATCCCATAAATCTGCGTGTTAAATTAGTGAGTTTAAAGTAGCAATTTTCGGACAAATAAAGTGGTTGACCCTAGTATTTTTTATTGTAAATGAAGTATGCACACTTTATTTGAATGATTTCAAAATTTCAGAGTTTCTTGTCATTCCAGTAAAAATCACCAAAGCCACGTTAGAAAATGTACGTACTGCTTTTATTCTAGCGGACAGAGTATTTGCAGACAATACCGTGTAAGAGGTAGCGCTTCAAAGCTTATTGGTGGATCAACGTGTACACCACAACCGATGAGCCTAAGTATAACAGCTCCGAACTCACAACATACCGACCTTGTATTTGGTACTGAAATAAACTTTGAACATAGCAGCTAACTTTAATTAATTATCATCAGTTGTTTGCCTTTGGTCGCTTTGAACCTCATTAAACATCGTAAATTAGTACACTGAGAGATATTTTTTATAAATTTTATGGCAAATGCCCATAAAAATTACCGTTCAGGTAAACGTGGGAGTAGGTCGTCACTCCAGACGTTTTACCTAACCTTAACAATTTTTACCGTCACGTCCAGTAAAAATCATCGGGCGCCTAACAAAAATTCCCCTCATGACTCACGAGCCAAAGTTCACTGTAGGTAAAACCGAGGGTAAAACAGAGACCGTAGTTTAATTGCGTTTTATTTGAAGCCATAAAATTATTATAGTATTATACATTCTTTATTATAGTATATACATTCTTTATAAATCTTATGTATATCGGACAGTCCGCTTGCAATGTCAAATCAGCTAAGGTTACAAGTGTTTGAATAAATTTAATTCATACATTTCAAATATCGTACAGGAATATTTATTTTAAATGGTACAATGTCCAACCGGTTACAATAATAATAAAATTTAAAAAATTCAAAAATGAGTACAGCGAAAGCATACTACAATCAAGTAGTTAAAAAAAAAAAAAAAACATTTTTTGTCGCGTCTTGTACTGACAACAAATACGTTAACTATGATCTCTGTTTTACCTACCGTAAACTTTGGCTCATGAGTAGTAAGGGGAATTTTTCTTAGGCGTCCGATGATTTTTACTTGGCGTAACGGTAAAAATTGTTAAGGTTAGGTAGAAAGTCTGGAGTGACGACCTAGTCCCACGTTTACCATTACGCACGGTAATTTTTATAGGCATTTACAATAAAATTTATAAAAAATTTCTCTGAGTGTAGATTTAGCACCGTTTGTAGGTTAAGATGGCTGCCTCAAGAGTGTATTTTGCAAATAGGGGGGTAGCTCTACTTCTAGATTTAGTCACGTTTTTATATTTTGAGTTTATTTAAAAACATGACTAAAAAACTAATATAGAACTAGTTGATCGATAGGACACAACTGTAGCGAACAAAAATTCAAAGCTTGAGAAGCTTGCGAGAAGTAAGAGTTCGGTTAGTGGGATTGATGTAAGCAAGGTATCAGCGAGAGTTCAGAACGAGGCAAGACGGAAAATGTAAAACACTTTAAAAAAGGGATAGCTTTTGATACGAGTACATTTTATTTGAGTGTTTAGGTTGCGAGTATGAAGCTTAGAGTACTTAAAATTTGAGGTTGGGAGAAGAAAAAGTCAATGCGTAAAAACTCGTGTGAAAAAGATAAGCGATAAGTTAATTTGGATTTTAATATGGAACGCATGGAAATAAGACAGAAAAAAGCAGTTTTTTACCAATATAGGATCGATACAGAGGCGCTGAAGTTGATTGGAAAGAGAGATTTGTGACTATAGACATACGTAAAGAGGAGTTGGACCACAAAAACGGTTGAAAAGTTTATCTTCAAAAAGGCTAGTGATAAGGTATGGGACGATGTAGATTTATCCGGCTAAAATGGCTTTAACTAAGGTAGTACTATATAGTAGTCAATGATAATTATCTGTTTTTGGAATCTATGCTATAGGACAAATTCATTTATAAAAAAAAAAAAACAACAAACCAGGGGGGATGAATGGGTCATGGGACCCACGGTAAGAACGAAGTTCTTTAAACATGACATGAGTGTAAAGCACAATTTCTCAGGTAACAAGGGGGTCGCCAGACCCGTAGAAAGAACGAAGCTCTATAAACGTTAGTACTGCATTCATGTACACTCATGTCATGTTTAAAGAACTTCGTTCTTACCGTGGGTCCCATGACCCATTCATCCCCCCTGGTTTGTTGTTTTTTTTTTTTTTTTCTTTATTTCTTGTTTTATTTATTTTTTTTTCATTTCTTGTTTTATTTTTTTTCATATTTCATTTTATTACATTTTTTTTATTTTTTTGTATTTCCTTTATTTAATTTCTTTCTTATTTTCATATTTAATCTTTTTTTTTTCGTTCCCTTTTTTTTCATATATCATTCTTTTTTTTTCATATTTAATTTCATTACTTTTTTTTCATTCTTTTGTATTTCCTTTATTTCTTTTTTTTATATTTTTCTATTTATATTCATTCTTTTGTATTTCCTTTATTTCTTTTTTTTATATTTTTCTATTTATATTCATATTTTTGTATTTCCTTTATTTCATTTCTTTTTTCATATTTCATTTCATTATTTTTTAATATATTATTTTATTTGTTCAAATTTCATTTAATTTCATTATTATTTTTTTTCATATTTCATTTTTTCATATTTCGTTTCTTTTTTTTTCATATTTAATTTCATTACTTTTTTTCATTTATAACAGTAATTATTAGCATTACTGTAATGCCAAAAAAACCTCAGGTTTAATGAAAATCGGTCGGTATTTTATGCATCAAATGCATAAAATACAAATATTTAATGCGTAATAACGCGCCTTATTATATTTAATCTACATAACCATATTTATGCTAATTAAAATTTTTTTTTTTTTTTTTTTTAATGTATTATTTAGAAAACAAATACACAATTTATAAAACAAATTCATAATTGAATGTCTTATCAGTGAATGCATTTAAAAATGGAATGTTATAGTTACGAACCACACGATAAGTACAAGAAACCGAGTTCCCATAGTCGGCAGCGCTCGTAGCAGAGTGGGTAAGGTACAGGACTCACATGAAGAAGGTCGAGAGGTTCAAATCTCTTTATTGGAAAATGTTTTTTTTTTTTTTTTTTTTTTTAGAATTGTAAAAAAAAAAAATTAAAAGTCAAATAAAAATTATTGTGAAAAAATAATAATTGCTTGGGAGTGTGAGGGGGAATGGTGGATAAAGGTGTGGAGAAGAGTAACACGGCACGGTTGGCAGATATACATATATAGTGGGGAGAGGGGAAGTGTATAGAGAACAGTTGGTGAGGGGGACGGAGTAAGGGGGGAAACTCGAAAGGAAGAGACTTCGGGTGAAACCACTTTCGTTTCCAAAAAAAAAAATCTGTCGGTTTTAAAATTCCAGCCCCCCGAGTAACGCGACATAAAGAACTTCGTTCTAAAAAACAAGGTTGGCATTGGCAAAAAGATCGATCAGGTAAGGAAAGGCCGAAGCATTTTCGTGACAAGAAAGATTTAGAGCTATAAAAAATTATGAGGTACGATAGCTTATAAAATGTGAATACAAGCTGAGAGATTTTCACTATTTCATTTAATGTAATTAAAGTTTTCAGGATGAAAAAATCAGGAGAATATTAACTGTAAATAAAAAATATAAGGGTGTGCCAAGGGTAGTTTCAGTGATTTCCGATAAAACGAAAGGTTATTTAAATGGACTTGTGAAGAGGACGTGGACAAGCTCTTGAGCTGTTAAGTCCGTGTCATAAGTATAAAAAATTGGTGCCACAACAAATATGGTGATAAAAATGTATTTGTTGGTAAGGTAGTTTAAACTTAGGTGGCCCTTAAAAGAACCGATGAGATTGAAGGTTAAGTAATGAACGTAAATACTCATATTGGCCCTGAAAAAGGCCAGTGGTCAAATTTCTAGTTATTCCTTATTATTATTCTTGATGATAGAGAGCCAGCTGTTGGTAGCTTGACCTTCGAAGTCTGTGTACGGAGACCGTAAATGAAGGAGATACGCCGCTGATCAAAATAAATCTCGTCTTCAGGTCGTTCCCCGGATAACCAACAGCTCATTGTTAGTCGGGAAAGTAGGCCTGGAGAATACCTTTTCTGTAGGTATGCCGTTGAAACGACCACTAAGAAGTTGGCCGTTGTGGCTGCCCGTACTCTTCAGGGCTGTCTTCCCTGGCGTACATTTGTAGTAAAAAAATTATCTGACGGCACCAGGCCAGATTGTGGTACGGCCACATAACTCTGAAGTGTCGAAGCAGGATGTGCTCTGGCTAGACACGTCTCCTGGTATTCCGCCGGAGACGACATTGGTTAAAATAAATTTTTTATTGGTGGCACTCGTCAATCCTGGAGGTTTAGGGTGAAACTAGACCGAGGTCACTTGCCCATTGGAGAAGAGCGTTATCGGTAACCGGGATACCCTGCTGCACGACTATCATCTACATTCTCGATGCAGCTCGATGAACTGCCAGTAGACGATTGCAGAAATTCCCGTGACGCTCCGGCCTACTATAACCACACTTATTTAATTCTGTTGCTGGTAGCTTCGATTTTATGTCGACGCCATCTAGCGGATCCTACTGAACTAAAGTGAAAAGCTGGCGTACTTTTGAAAAACTTTGAGCCTATTCATTGCTAGTATTATATTTTTCAAGATAAAAACCATACTTAAACCATCCAGGAAGTGTCAAGAATCGGTATGTAAAATTTCAGCAAAATCGGTTCAGTAGTTTTCGCGGTTAGCGATTACAACGGTTTTAGCGACTTTGCTTTATATATTAGTAAGATAATGATTCCTAGAGTTTAAAGATTTGATTTTGTTAGTGTGAGTGAAATATGAGATATGATTGGAAGAAAAAGTTAAAATTAACTTAACTTTAAATTAACTATTACAAACTTTTTATTATGCGTTTTAATTTTTTCTTCTTATTTGAGCGTAAACGTGATTAACCGTTTTATAGCCACAGAGATACAAAAAATATTATACACACTACGTTCGGAGGTTAAGAAATGTCCTAGATTTTACGTTAACCGCCCTCGGCTTCGCCTGGTGCGTTTATTTACATGAAATCTGCGATATTCTTAACCTCGCTTACTAGATGCATAATATACTATTATCACTTATTACCTAACACTATAAGATTTAAAATAAAATATCACAGAATAAAAATATGTACGTGCGAATTTAATACAGTTTTTATTATATTATGGAAAGAAAGAAAGACAAAGTAGTTATGTAAGTTAGTCAATTTACATGTTATTTTTCATCACAGAACTACATAAAATTTCTGGTTGATGGAAAATGAAAAAATCCCAATAAACACTGTATCTAATGCTTGGCTTTGCAAACATGCAATTTTATAAATACAATAAAGAGTCTGAACCATATTAAAAATTGATCAAGACTACCACCATTCATGAGTGTATTACCAGGGCTTTTATCCAAACCGTAGATCCATGACAGATTGCATCCGAAGATTATTTAGGTGAAAAAATGTTTAAATATTAACCAAGAGTACAAGTTTTACGGATAAGGAACTTGATTCGTCAAACAACAGCGTCAAAATTACTTTTAAACAGAAAAAAGACACATCCTTAAAAATAGCCCTTTGTTTTGCTCCGTAGGTAACATGATATATATCATGTGAACATTGAAATTAAAACGCTGTACATGTCCGTCGTCGTGTGTCAGTGGCATCTGCTATCGCGCATGTGTCCATAGTTTTCAGAAAATCTTGGCTGTTGCTGCCACGGGGATAACACATTTTATAAACACAGAATGCAAGACCAATATACTGCATGCATAAACAATGGCATATTCAGAGAGCGAGAGAGAAAAAAGAAAGTAGCCGTGGCAGTGTCCTTATTCGGCTGATTTACAACTGGGGCGCACTGTATGCACGAATATTTGCTGACACACACACTCGTCCATTCGTGTGTGTGTGTGCGCGCGCACATATTCAAATAGGTACGTCTAGATATCATATTTGATAACAAGCGAGCGAAAAATGCTGATATTATCAGTGCATGACACGTCAGGGCTCGCTTGCACGATAAACTAAAAAGCGTTAATTGTTTGGGCTCGTGTCAGATGTCTGACCTGAACCTGCTGGCTGCCCGCCTGACGTTATTCACGGCAATTTTCTCCATCATGGACCGCAATTAATCTGGAACTCGCCAAGGCTGAAATTTTTTACGAGTCAGCTTGTCTACATAGAGAATAGAACGGGGGGAGAGCGCGCAGGAGGTAGCTGAGCTGGTGGCGGTGGGGCTACTGAAAAGCTTCGAGCACAATCGAGAGTTCCCGCCGCTGCTGCTTGAGTACCACAATATTTTCTTCTCATAGGTTAAACTACACAAAATAATAGTAGCGATGAAAAAAATGGGTATGACGACCAGTGGCAGAACCTTTTTCGGTGGTGCTTTTCATGCGATCGCGGCTTATTGTGTGTGTGTGTGTGTGTGTGTGTGTGTGTGCGTATGTGAGCGCATGCATGGCCGGGCTGGCCACTGACGTTTTGGTTTGTTTTTTTATTTTCTCAGCGTTTACAAGTTATCTTTGTTTTTATATCCCACCTCTGACAGCAGTAAAACATTGGCCGTTAAATGCTGAAGTGGTAAAAAAAAAGAGAAAAAAAGAAACATATTGCGATGCATACTTTTACGAAACTATTGCGGTAGTAGTGTCACATCTAATATATATTTTGCTAAAATTTCCGGACGTTTTTGCGGTATGAAGCTACATAAGATTCAGTTGAAAGAGCTTTTTCGCTATTCTTATAAAAGAATATGTGGATTATATTCCTGCAACGTTCGTGTGATTCAGAAGTTATTTCAAAATTAATTTGCAAAACTTCACAACTTTAAAAAAGTAGTATAGTTTTTGTGAAATTTTTTTACACAATGTCATTTTATTCGCTTCCAAACATCTTTGCATTCGGAGACTTACTAGTTTGTTTGCTTTTTTTGCTTGTTATTGTTGAGCTCATATGTTTTTCTCTATCATTCAAAAAAGAGTAAGATAAATAAGCTGCTGCACAACACTAGCTCTTGATATGGAAGAAGAAGGTATACGACTTGCAAGTGATTAGTTTACTTTTTGGCCAAGGTGCGTTAATCTTTTTAGAACGAAGTTCTTTATATTGCGTTACTTGGGGGGCCGAAATTTTAAAACCGGCAGATTTTTTTTTTTTTTTTGAAACGAAAGTGGTTTACTCTTTCTCTCAAGTTTCCCCCCTTACCCCGTACCCCTCACGGACTGTTCTCTATACACTTCCCCTCTCCCCACTATATATGTATATCTGCCAACCGTGCCGTGTTACTCTTCTGCACACCTTTACCCACCTTTCCCCCTTACACTCCCAAGCAATTGATTTTTAAACAAACTTTAATTTTATTTTCCCACAATAATTTTTGTTTCACTTTGAATTTTTTTTCTTTTACAATTCTTTAAAAAAAAAAAAAAAAAAAAAAAACATTTTCCACTTAAGAGAATTGAACTCTCGACCTCCTGCAAATCAGTCCTTTACCTTACCCACTCTGCTACGAGCGCTGCCGGCTGTGGGAATTCGATTTCTTGTACTTACGGTGTGGTTCGTAACTGAATTATTCCATTTTTACATGCATTTACTGATAATACATTCGATTCATGATAAGTTATATTTGTATTTGTTTTCTAAATACTTAATACAAAAAAAAAAAAAAAAAAAAAAAAAAAAACATGTGGAATAGAGTTGAAGAATGTATCAATGGTTTTTAAAGGCGCTTATTTCGAATTCAACAAACAAATTATGTTACAATATCACATAATTTCATAAATAAAGTAATTCATTAAATCAATCATAAATGAAATGCAATAAATACTAACTTCAACAGCCATTGGTGTTAGTATTTATTGCATTTTGTCCTACCCGCTGCTATTGGAGTCATTATCATCATTCAATCATAAATGAATTATGTAAGATCATGATATAAATATATTTCGAGTTTCATATCATTTTAATGGTTTTTAAGGGCACTTATTTTGAATTTGATGAACAAATAATGGCACAATGTGATTGAGTAATTATATAAAAATAAAACATAAATTGTTTTAATGGGCTATAAAATCGCAAAAAAATAAGTGAAAACAAAAATTTTTTTTTAAATTAATAAAATGAAATATAAAAATGAAATGAAATAAAATTACAAAAGATATGAATAAATACAATGAAATGAAAAAAAAAATGAAATAAAAAAGGGAATGAAAAAAAAAAAAAAAAAAAATACGAAAATAAAAAAAAAAATTAAATAAAGGAAATACAAAACAATGAAAATAATGTGATAAAATTTAATATGAACAAAAATTAAACAAGAAATGAAAAAAAAAAATAAAACAAGAAATTAAAAAAAAATTAAAACAAGAAATTAAAAAAAAAAAAAAATAAATAAATAAATGAAAAAATTATAAAGGAAATTAAAACAACAAACCAGGGGGTATTAATGGGTCATGAGACCCACGGTAAGAACGAAGTTCTTTAAATATGAGATGAGAATAGACACAATTTCTCAAGTAACAAGGAAGTCGCCAGACCCACAGGAAGAACGAAGCTCTGTAAACGTTAGTACTGCATTCATGTTCTTTACTAAAACAAAAACTTGAAAAACGAATAAAAAAAATAAAAACAACAGTTTAGTACTCACGATGGTTGAAATTCGTGAGAACGTCGTGCATAAATACAGTACTCACGAAGTTAAACCATCGTGAGTACTAAACTATTGTTTTTATTTTTTATTATTCGTTTTTCAACTTTTTGTTTTAGTAAACAACATGAATGCAGTACTAACGTTTACAGAGCTTCGTTCTTCCTGTGGGTCTGGCGACCCCCTTGTTACCTGAGAAATTGTGTCTATACTCATCTCATATTTAAAGAACTTCGTTCTTACCATGAGTCCCATGACCCAATAATACCCCCTGGTTTGTTGTTTTAATTTCCTTTATAATTTTTTCATTTGTTTTTTTGCATACACGTGTAAAAAAGGTTTTTATTTTACTGATCCTCAGTAGTGTAAGTTCATGCCGTATAGAATAATATTATTTTAAGTAGTTGGATTAAAAAATGTAAGTAGTTAATGTACAAAATAAGTGGTCCGATTTGACTGGACAAAAGACATAAGTACCCCAAAGTGAGACAACATAAAAGCATTGAAAAGAAAACGAATCTTAAGCAAGTAAACACGAGCACCATTAAATGCATTAAAAATGGCTTTGTGAAGAAAATTCATGACTGTTACGCTATTGTAGGTATAAAATTTTCAAGCATGTACTGTATAAATTACCTTCCTACCAATGAGATATTAGAAGAGTCGCTTGAACAACCAAGTGATATAAAACCTAGCCACATCACGCATATTAGAGGCAGACTGCATTTTTACCGCTACTGCTGGTGGATAATTTTCCAGCTTAAAGGCAGTTTAAAATCAGATGGTAAGCCTCGTGAAAAGTGGTGGTATAATATTGCAAAAGTTTTTCCTCCCGCTATTGTGTGCCTCCTGACCACTGCTTACAACCTGGATTATCCTCCTTCGCATTTCTATTTCATTTTCTCCAACTTTACTTTTACCTTCTGACCTAATTTCTGGGAAACATTCTTTACTAATTTCTATTCTTCTGCCTCGTACGGAGTAATGCAGCTTGGCTTCTTTTTTAAGCCAGATTTCACTAATGCTCCAGAGGTTTGCTGATCCGCAAGAAATAGCAAGAGCCAGTGGGAACGACGCTCACTTTCGTGCAATTATGCAAAGCTGCAATTCAGAGGTGCAACCGTACATTTTCATATGATTGGCATTGAGATTAGTAACTCGTATGGACTACGACCTATCGTGTTATTTAGTAGTGATGGAATATCACAAAGTAAGTTTAAAAAGCAGATGACGTCGCGGTGACATTAGTGATTTAAATTATATTCAGTATGGATGATCCTCGTCTGTAACTTCATTAAAAAATGTTTCGAAGAACCCTGTTGTTCTGTAATAACCACAGATGTAAAGCTCCAAATACTTTAATCAATACGTTTTCAGCGTCAATTTCCACAAATCTCGGAATATTTATACCATAAAGCGAGCTATGAGCAAAATTATCAGTCAGCTTTGCCAATACTACTCAGCTAGCAGTTGGATAAGTCAGCTAAATTATTTATAAAGCGTTGAATGAAATTGTAAACAACTTGCACATCGTTAGTACGACTAAATGAAAATTACTCATATTAAATTGATGTCATGTTATGCCATAGGTAATATAAGTTATCGCAAGCTCTTACACATGGGGGTTAATACGAAATACTTGATAAGTTTGATATTGCCAAACCGAAAGTATTTTTCATTATCTCTCCCTACCATTTTCGAGGATAGCTGAAGGGGTAATTGTCAAACATTCTTCTTTTGGGCCAAACGTAATCTAAAATAACAATCACGAATTAGTACAGTTTGTAAATTTAGTAATGTTATCTTTGAGTTGGCTGGATTAATTTTTCTCGTAAAAACTAATTGAAACTGAGAGTAATGTTGTAAAAACGTCAAAATACGGTTAAATTAAAAAAAAAGCCTGATTGCTGATCTGATATCATTAAATAAGTCTATGATTCGTAAAATACTGAATATTCTACTGAAAGAAGTTATAGATTCTTCAAATAGCCAATGAGAAACCGTTGCTTATAATTCACCGCCATGGAACAAAAAAACTATCGTGAATTAAAGTAAACGGCTGGACAGCCAAGAGCAGCTTTACAGCTAGCCAGCCAGTGCACTAGTTTTCTATACATACGCTTTCATAGAGGGCTGTCGGAGTTGTTGCTTACATTTTCATGGTCATAGAGTCATGAAAAGCTAGCTGAACGCATAGTACGAGACGTGTAAGCTTCCTCGCCTACTCCAGTAAGCAAGCACCATTTCCTTCGATTTGAGCTCGCTTATCTGTATCTGATCTATTGCACGGGCAGGAAAAAAAATAGATCGGATGTACAGTACACGCTTGGGTATCAAGAGACTGTTAGTGCTACTCCAGGCTCTACCAGATTTATATGCACTGATCTCCGTTTTATGATCCGTGCGCGTATAGGTATTCTGTTTACGAATTTGATATCGTTAGCAACCGTACCCTAGATCTCTCTTCCACTCATCCAACCTTGCTTCGGTGTGGCTAATTTGCTGTCTTCGCATCGGTTTTATTGGCATCACCTGCTCAGGACAAATAATCACTACGACCGGCTGAAACAGTACACTTCTTTCTCGATGCTTGCGGACTGTTCATTTAATAAAATATTATGGAAGCGCCTAGTCGCCATCTGTGTGCGAGTTCGAGAGCATGTATCTTTTTTGGAGCAAAGCGAGGCACGGTTGTGCAGTGCAGCAAAGGACTGCATATATATATATATATATATATATATATATATATATATATATATGTACATGCACAGCATTGTTGAAAAAAAAATGTAAATGTAACCTCTAAACTTTTGAATTTGGAATTTTATTGCTGCTGTGTTAATTGATACGTTTGGTGATAAACTGAAACTGAATGATTTTTTATGTTTGGTTGCAAATAAGTAAGTAAAGAAATTGAAAAAAAATAAAACCAGTAACCTTCAGTACCTACAAAACCAAAATGATGTTGATTGTTTAACAAAATTTTACAAAACATAAGTATGTGGCTTTTACAATTATTACTACCATTTCTGTTTTGTATTTACTTACAAGAAGTTATGTCAGAAGATGAAATATAAGAGTTTGATGAAAGTATGATATATAAATAAATAGAACAGCAAAGATAATACTGTAAAAATTCGAGTGGATTAGTTTCCCAGCCTAAAAAATGAATTTCTTATGGAATCATGTTTTATTTCGGAGGTCTTTAATCACATTCATCATGATTCAGGATAAGCTACTGATATAAATTTATCAGTTAGTCATCAATTAATACAGCAGCAATAAAATTCCAAATCCAAAAATTTGAAGGTTACATTTACATTTTTTTCCAACGATGCTATACATATATATATGCAGATGGTGACTTGGCCCTTCCGTAAAAAATGCTTATTCCTAGTAATTCACCAAAAAACAGGATTCATTACCTATAAAAACCTTCAATTTTATGATAGACTGTAAATTGTCTGAAATGGTCACACTTGAATTCCCTACGCACCTGTTAATTCATCACTGACCCAGTTTACAGAAAAGAACGTTGTTCAGAAAAGTTCTATGAAGCAAGTAGTTCGAAATTTTGAACGAAGCGATCTTATAAACGCACGTGTGCGCTCACTTATATACACACATCGATCGCGAGGTACTCGCATTTACTGCATATCAGCAAAGCTGTCAGAAATGTATGGAGGTTTTTGGCGGAGAAGATGATATTTCGGCAGGACCAAGCTATGATGTCTCCGAGATGAAAACCACGTGTTGTTGTTATACAATGTTCTATAATATGCAAAGTGGTGCGATGTCGCATGTTCGAGCACGTCTACTTCAAGTCCTAGTCTCTGCAATATTTTATCCCATAAGATATGCATTTTCATAATTCAAGTCACGCATATTATGTATAACGAGTTATCACTTTTTAGACTCACATGCATGTGTTGAACTGAGGGATATGAGTTGGACAACATGATAAACTTATCAAGTCACATGGCTAACAAAAAATATAAAAGAGCCAAAACTAGAGATAGATCGGTACAGGCAGGGGTGAGGCCAGCAAGTAGGTAGCTAAGACAGTGAGGATACTGATTCTTTTCCTTTGGTAATCGTCGTCATGTGTAAAGTATGTTGACGCGGGAAAACTCGAAAGATAAACTAGGAGACGCCTGTAGAGAGAAAAACTACTGGAAGGAAGTTGAAAGAGGCCTGGAGTCAGGTCAAGGGTGGGACAAGAGATATATAACACCACAGTAACTCCCACATGATACGTATATATGTTTTTGAAAGAGCGTGAGCGACAAGGTCCGAAAACAGTTGGGGTAAGAATAGGGGAGAAGGGAAGTAAAAGTGTCCGTAACAGTAGCCAAAATCCGTGAATTATCGAAGAATTCAGCTTGTCTTGCTTTTATGCCTTTTTTTCTATGTATTCCTTATTATACCCGTACGTTGTGTGGCTCAGCAACTCTCGATGGATCTCTTTCCACCCCCATTTCTCATGGATATGGAAGATTGAGCAGAGCCAGTGACTGGAGATTCGGCCCAAGTATACACGAGGGGTGAGATTACAAAACAAAGAAAGTTTTTGTAACTATGAAACAAACGCGTTGAAACTTTACACATTCATTAAATAAAAATAATTCTTAAAAATACTTGTTTGTGTATAAGGCAAAAACTATACTGTCTTTATTTATACCGAATCACATTAAGCTTGCCCGTGATGTCAGCGTGAACAATCGATAGCGTTGCCACCGATGGTGAAAAGTTTAAGCCCAGTCGCGTACCTAATTCTGCAGATATCATTGATTTTGATCCATACCATACTAGGGAATATATTTGAGTTTAACCGTGCAAGCTCTCTCCGTAGCTGCAGCTAGGGATTTATATTAATGTAAGCTTCTTGTATAACACGCAAGCCTCAAGCTCAATAAGAATATCCGTGGAAAGCCGACCCACAAATGCTTGAAAACCGATCTGTCTATCTCTTGAGACCACTAGTTACACCATATGGTAGCGGCTAAAGCTTTGAATAAGCACATGTATCGGATACGATCGGATTGGTCGGAAAATAATGACTGGGAGCATCTGTCTTAAGGCTCCCAGCCTAGATTGGATATACCAAACAATGAGACCGTAAAGATTCTATGCAGTAACTAAGTTTTCGAAAAGAAGAAGGTATAGGCAGGAACTAAATGTGATTTAGATTTTTCCGTGTCCTTTTTTCCAGTAGTCGAGATGCAGCATTTTTTCCCATTGCTGTTCAGTAATCGGTATACTTCAGAGTCTATCTGCGTGTGGTTAGATCGATCCAAGTTTCCTTTACCCCTCGCTTTACCCCGAGTATTGAAATTGAATACTGTTGGGAGATTTGTGTGCAATAGGGGCAAAGGGTTCCCGAGGGTGAGATATCTGGTTAGTCATTATTGAATTTCTTGCTGAGGTAATACAGCGCGTTATCATTTTATTAGGGATAGTAATTTATTTTAAATTAAACATTAAATTTATTTTACGTGAAAAAAGAATTTTTGCTAAAGTTAGTTACTCGCGCGCGTGTTGTTAAACCTTTATTTTTGAAAATTTTATGGACTAGGTCCTGTTGAAAAATTGTTTGAATTTTTACTTGACGTTTCAAGTATCATACATATATATTCCATAAAATAATAAAAGTTTCTAATAATAATTCTTGAATCACAAAAAAATGAGTAATTCAATACGTACAATAAAATAATTACCAATATTTGCGCGTGCACTGCAATCCTCTCGAAAAAGATAGATTAATGGTAATCCGTAAAATTCATTTTGTTTGAAATCCTTTTGATAGCTACCAAGCTTAATTTTGTAAAGTAATTCAAGAAAAAAATAGTAAAAAAGGCTAATGGTTGAAGCAAAATTCAAAGTTTGCAGCAAATCTCCACAAAGACTGTAAGCCTTAAGCTTTATAGCTACAGTGCCGGATTCTCAAAAATTCATTAGGCTCTGTACCACTCTGATTGAATTGAGTATTAAAAGTATACGCATATCTGATATTTGATGTAAAATATCATAAAAACTATTGTCAAGACCAGTGCGCCGTTTTTTCTCTCCGTTCTCTGGGTCAGTTAGTTTTAAGCAAAATATCCAGCTATATTTTTGAGCGGAAGACCAACGCGCTTCCAAAAAAAAAACCCTGAACTACACACCGCAGCGAATGACAGCAGGAATAATCCTGATCAAGGTATACGTTTGAAGAGCTCAGTACCTAGTTTATGTAAAATGGCCTATATGAAAGTTAAAGGTTGTAATAAAGAAAAAAATTAGTAATAAAACCATGAAAGTGCTTTACATTGTTCAAACATTTGTTTCTCAGTACAGTTGAAATACCAACTGATGATAAAGTTTATCAAATTGAACTAGTAGTTTTGGTCACAGAAGGCGCTTACGTACCGATCATATGCAATATTCTATTACTTGAAATTCTCAAGTTTAAAATCTAAATTTTTATATGACTTTACTATGTTATAAACATCAAAGTGATTCTTCAGACTATTATAATTCAAGAATAAAGTGTATTAAAACGTTATTTGAACTCAAAGTGTTTACCAAAAAAAGAAAAATTACCACAAAGAATAAACGCAAGGAAAGAAGTACAAGAGGACTTTGAGGTGATTTTCTTTGAAAACTCAAGAGCCGAGTATCAATAATACTATGTCGAGTATTTCTATTGTGCAATGCGACACAGTCCTTGCTGGGCCTTTACTGTACTTATACCTTCGCATTTTGTCAGCATCATTATTTTAAGAAAAAAGAAAAAGACTTTAGCTCTAGGACGTGTCCCTCTAAATTTACTTTGCTCAATGGTCAACACAAGGCCTGGAGTACGTAGACTTGTATGCATTGGCAGTGCCACCTGAGATGTGCTCGTAGTCAATACAAACCCATGTCTGAACACACATCAATCAACTAGAGTTGATTGCGCTTTTTCATAACTGCGTGGCTCTCCTATTTAGTATGACTTTTCATTTCTCTTTAATGCTATAGATAATATAATATACAAGAATTGGACAAGCAGTGGGAAAAAATACAGCTTCTGAAATAGCGATGGAGCTTACAAACAATTTATGCTCGAACACATAATTACTATATGCCTAGAAGATGGAAGCATAATACTGCATAAGGAGTTTCTCGGTTTTTAGGAATCTAGTATTTTAAAGAGTATTTGCTAAACGTTTGCTCGTTCTGTAGTGGGTTCGAGGCAGAGGTATTTGTGTACACAGTACTTAAATGCCAATTTTTAATACTTTATGAGCATTCTTCTAAATATTTCAAACTTTGAACACTACATCCAACGTACGCGCTTAGGAACACACTGTTGTAAAGTATAAAATTTGTAAATACGGTGTGAAAGTATGACATTCATCCAAAATACGACATCTGTTGGATCAAACTATTAAAGTAAAATGAAAAGTTAAGTTATGAATGAAAGTCCATACTCTATTAATCTTTCACAAAAGCAATCATGATTTATTTTGTAGTCATATTAATAACATTATAAGTCACTGTTGAAATTATAGATCAGAGCTATTAAAAAAATTCTTCTGTACCTTACGCTTCAGTTTTTTTTTTTGTTTTTTTTTATTTTTTGCAACCCTATTAAGAAAATGTAGAATAGTTTTGTTTTAGCTTACGGATGCTACAACAGCAAAATTCACTACTAATATGCGAGTACTTATTTCAAGCAATACAATATTTATATATGTATAAGAAATTTCATTACGTAAATGACTACAATTATCAAAATTTCTTTAGTCCTGAAGACCTTGAAGTTATTCTAAAAGTAATACTATTTCTTATTTTTGATGTAAATTTTAATTATTTCGCAATGTCTCGTACAATTTTCGATTTGGTGAAGGAAAGACTACACCTTAGTTATCAGCACAATCATTTGGTATTGTCAATCGTTTTCTTCCTTATCTTATACAATTTGTTTAAATTACAAGAATACGATATTTCTAGAGTAGGTCGTTTATAATATACGCCGAAACATATTGCGTATTAACCATTTTATCTCCATTTAATAGCCCCTTCCCTTTTAATGTACTGACTTTTTAAATAAAATGAATCCAGTAGTTAAGAGTTGAAAATAAAAGCGATTCTTCAAGTTCTAAGCTTCACGAGAGAGGTGAGCTGAAAACAAGAATGGAAATAAAAGCAGGTGAGTGACTAGGCAACTCGGACAGAGAAGAAAATGTATCGAGTATGTGTATGTACTGTAACTGATGCGAGAGTGAGAAAACGATTGAACAACTTACAAAATAGGGCATCTATAGGAACAGGGTTAAAAGAGGATAAGATGATGGCCGATTAGTAGGAAAGTGCACTAAGAGAGAAAACACCAAATTAAATTTCAGCCAATCATGTTTTAACTTGGGTTAACTTGACTCTCTCTTCTTTTTCTTTTCTTGTACTTTCAATACAGCTGCCTAATGTGATTTAAACTTTATTCAATTTAAATTTTTGTTCGCAGATATTGGACGGTCGTGCCAAATCTGGGCAATCTCAAAGCTGTTGACCAGCCCCTGGACGCGCGCTGAGGTGAGTAACTATACGTCAATCTTTATTGTAAAACTCGTGAAGAAGAAGAAGTTACGCAAGCAGTGCTCCAACTTTGGTTGCTTTCAAAACGCTTGGGACGAGTTAGAGAGAGTTCACGTACTTCTTTTTCTTGCGAACGACTTGTTTACAGGGCTGGATGTTGTAACCGTTAAAAATAAGTTACACTCTTGTACATTCCTGCCAAGTGATGAGACATTACGTCTTCTTTTGAAGTTATTAGTTACTATTCAAGTAAAAATAGCAATAAAGAAAAAATAATAAGTAAAGAAAAAATAATAAGTAAAGAAAAACTAAAATTTGTTTTGATTTTTTTTTTATACCTGTAATGGAATATCAAAGCGCTTATCTAACTCTTTGAAAAATTTTGCAAACTGTTACTAAAAAACATTCATGAATGTTTTACTCTTAGAATAGTATTTTTGTTTACTTACGTAAAAGTATAACTTCTTTATGATTCTTTTTCGACGTACGTGTTTTCATAAGAGTTACTATACCGATGATTGTATACGCCCGTAGTCTATGGACTATTAGTCATTGACCTTATGTTGTATATAAATATGTGTTGTATATCCAACGTTTCACATTAGCTAAAACGCTGCTTCAGACATTTTTTAGTGATATAAAAAAAAAAATGAGGTATTTAAAATTTTTGTTTTTACAAGTACTTTCCTATGCTGTGGGTCACAATTTTTGGATATGGTGACCTCGCTACAGATATTTAAATTGCTACTATCAAAAATAAATAGCGATGTCATATAATACTTAAAAAACGTACCAGTACAAACATTTAAAACCTGGTAACGTATCTCTTGGATCTTACAGTTTTTGTTGACATCCAAGAAAAATAAGCCATTTTAGAATACAACTTAATTCCGTAAGTTTATTTAAAGTTCTCATTAGTTAACTTCGAGCATGAGCACGAAACTTATGATCTCAAGAACTGATATTTTCTGCGAAAACAAAAGACAATTTAAAAAATTTGCCGAAAAAACGTACTTCAGTAATTTCAGCCGTGGTAATTCTTCTTTCGCAATTGCAGCCGAAAACATAATCCTACGTTACAATAAGGACTACAGCACCGCTGACAAGAGATTAAGCAATTTTAAGCCTTTACATCCCCTTCTTTTGCCACCCGACATGGTTGGTTTCTGCCGTGCCATACGTATGCGTTCGTGGTTGCATACACGCTATCGTGGTCCAAGCTGATCCATGTGTTCACAGTCGTGGTTAAATGTTAAATCAATCCAACGGCAAAACTTTACCTTTAAATTTTCTTTTTTATTTTTGTTGATTGTTTTCTTTCTCGTATTTTTTGTGCCTTTTTTCGTTCTTGTTTTCTTTCTCATATTTTTTGTGCTTTTTTTTCGTTCTATTTATGTTGTGAATGCTAATTGAAAAATGTAGCTCATTTTCAATTTCCCTTTAACAATTAACAACAGTATTGTGAGGGTAAGCAACGGTATTCAATATAAAACACCAGTTCTACTTGACACAAGCTCCTGTGTAATAATAATTAAATTTACTATCAACGGTATTTTAATTACAGTGCGCTCTAGCGTACCTACCCTTTGTGTTTATTGACTAAAAATTTTGTTTCTTATTAAAACAAAAATGCTGGAGCTGCACTGCCCACTTCATATTGTATCAGTGGCTAATAAATTTCAACTAAAAATCAATGCTAGTAACTGTGCAAATCCATTTCATATCTCCCCCTAAATTAACATCGGAAATAACTTGGTTTCCAATAACAAGTGGAATTTTGCTTTTACTGTGAAGTTTTCAAGAAAATTTTTGTAGAATATGATAGGACTAGCAGCCCCCCGTCTCGGCTTCGCCCGAGACTTACTAAATAAAACACCGTAGTGTGTTGACACGTAATGTGAAACATTTTTAGTTAGAAAATTTTACACATATTCCCGATACATCTCAGAACAAAAATCTTCTTATTAAAAACATATTTTTTCGGACTCCATATAGTTTATTTGGTCAAATAATAAGGTGTACAAATTCAAAAAAATAATTATGCTGAAAAGTACCGTGCGTTCTTTATGCCATAAAATAATCGATGGCTATAAGAAGTTGTTGATTTGGTTTCTTCTGTGTAATTCACGAAAAGGGCTATTTTTTAAAGCTGTTAAGATTTAAAACCCCCAAAAAATTTATATTAAAAAAAAATTATTTTTTCTCATATCTCACAATTTTATTACCAGAGCAACAAAGTCCTGGACCTTAAACCCAACATCTTTATTGCCACAAAAACACAAATACATTTTCTACTCATTAAAAAATCTGAAGTAGGATCTTTAAAGATTTCAGAGATTGCTGTGAGGGTACAATGAAAAGCTGATCTCTCACGTAATGGACTCTGAAGTTGACGATTTTGACACTGCTGTTTCAATCTCGATAAATTTTCTGCGTCAGTTTCTTGACGCCTCAAATTGTATTCATTAGATACATTTGAGGTTTTCTTTCCAATATACCCTTTTGCGACTATTGGTATGCTTACGACTTTTATGACCCCTAAAGGCTATTTTCAGTCAATTTTGTTAATTTTAATACATTTGTTGGCAAGGTAGTTCGACGTCCGATGGCCCTAAAAAAGACCGGTGAGCTTCTTAAGTTAACTCTTTTTTGACTGCAGTTAACAGCAATTGTGACTGCCTGTATACCTCAGGGTGATCTTCTCTGGCCTGCTGTTGAAGACCCAGACTGATTGGGAGAAAAATTACAAAGTCCGAAGCTTTGGGGCTAGTTGTAGTGCTCTTTTCCAACGTATCCCGGTATAACGTCGAAGACGTTGGTGTCTAAAGCACCTTTTTTATTTGCAGATTTAGTTGTTTTAATGATCTTAGATGGGGAGATTGGTTAGTGATACTTGTCCAGTGGAGGCTGTCCCGTTGGCTCAAGTTTTTTTTCCTTTATAGCTGTTATAGGTTTGCCCAGCGCAGACCTTGGAGAGGATTAGTGATTCCTGGTTGAATGCTTAGAGTCGAGAGGGTAATATAGAGTCGTCGGTCACCGGGTTTTCCAGCCTTGCGAAGAACAACTCCGCAGGTGACGTCTGCCAGTGAATAGCTGACTTGGTTTAATAGTGCCCGTCTTTAGTTAATATAGTCTTTTAGTTGACGAATCACTTCCGGAAATGGTAATAAAAATGTATTTGTTGGCAAGGTAGTTTACACTAAGGTGGCCCCTAAAAAGAACCGATGAAATTGATGGTTAAGTAGGGAACGTAAATACTTACAATGGCCCTAAAAAGCGCCAGTGGTCAAACTTCCAGGCTATTCTTTATTATTATTCCTGATGATGAAGAGCTGGCTACGGGTTGCTTGATTCTTACCCTGGGAGTCTCGATGTACGGAGACTGTGATGGAGGGAGGTACGCCGCTGACCAAAGAATATCTCGTCTCGGGTCGTTCCCCGGATAACCAACTGCTCAATTGCTCATCTTTAGACGGGAACATGTGGGTAAGCGCGTTGGGGACGCGACTACCAAGAAGGTAGCCGTTGTGGCTTCCCGTGCCCATCAGAGCTGTTTTTCCTTGCTTACATTTGTAGCCCCAAATTCTTTAATTACACCAGGTGGGATGTTGGGACTGCCACACAACTCTGAAGAGTTGGTGCAGATTGTGCTCTGGCTAGATATGTCTCCTGGTATTCTGGCAGAGATGGCATCGGTTGGAATTAATTTATTTTTCTTTGATCGCACTCGTCGAGATTCAGGGTGAAGGGACACTTGGGTTCCTTCCCCCTTAGAGAAGAGTGTCGTCCGTAACCGGGATACCCAGCTGCAGGACTATCACCAGCATTCTCTGAACAGCTTGATGAGCTGCCGAAGCTCGACTATACAGCTAACGATACGCTCCGGCCTATTATAACCACACTTATTTAATTGTGTTGCAGGTAGCTTCGATTTTATGTCGACGCCACCTAGCGGATTTTACTGAACTAAAGTGAAAAGCTGGCGTATTTTTGCAAAACATTGAGCTCATTTATTGCTATTGTTATTAAATTTTTTAAGATAAAAACTATACTAAAACCATCTAAGAAGTATCATGAATCAGTGTGCAAAATTTCAGCAAAATCGGTTCAGTAGTTTTCGTGGTTAGCGATTACAACGGTTTTAGCGACTTTGCTTCATATATTAGTAAGATATATAAATACATAATTTTTATGTTTATATGGGTACAATTTTGCCCAAATCAGCTCAAAATTCCTTAAAAAATCGTTTTAAAAAAAGTTGGTTGAAAAAATTATTTTATATAGTAGTTTTACCTCAAATACCATCCACAACAAGTATCTGAAGCGATTTCACGAAAAAGTTTTTGGGACAAAATATATGTGTCATTTTATATAAGTCAATTTAAGTCAACTTTTTTTAAAAATACGTCTGCTTCTGATGCGAGTAGCTAAGCTCCTTGTATAGTTAAAGTTTTTTGTAACCCAAATGGAATACAAGCTAAAATTAAATCCTATTGATTGAAAAAAATCGTTCCATTAAGTGCCTCCACTCAAAAGTTATAGCTGTTTGAAAAAAAGCGATAAAAATCGTCAAAACTGGGCTCTCGTAGATTTTTACCAGAAATTCCTAATTTTTTTAAAATCCGTATAACTTTTGATTTGTTTGGTTCGTGGCGCAAAATTCAACAAATTTTTTTAAAATCAATAGAGCTTCGTTTCAGTAGTCGTTTGAGCCTATTTTGGACCACCTAAAATAGTGTGCTCCTTCGCTATTAGTGTTGGAAGTGGAATCGATAGTCATCGATGTATTTCACGAAAAGGCGAGTTAGACCAAAATGCTGAGACACGTGTCTTATCAGCCTTATGTTTCAGCCAAACATTACTAGAAAAAAAGTTTCGTTGAGTTTCGATGCACAAAAGCTAGTAAAAGAGACATTTGTACCATGGAGAGGTACGAAAGTGACAGGTACGGAAGTGACATTTCGAGGTTTAGAATACTGTTGTAGCTCGTAGACTTGATATAAACGATTTTTCATTCATAAAACATCTGTTGTCGATGAATAAAATGAGAAAAAAAAACTTTCCTTACCTGTATGAGTAACCGAGTGTAGGGCCTAGGGGGGACGGAAATGACCAAAATTCTTGTTCACACGAAAGTTGAAAGTTAAAACGTGTATCAATAGAGGTGGTTCATGCGAAAATTTATTACTGGGCTATCAAAGTAAAACTTGGAGAGGTGTTTTATGAAGCTTTTATACACCTCTATGCAAAATTTCAGATACGCTTATAGGATCAAATAATGAGAACGAGACGTTTGAAAATCGTTGTTGAGCACTCATTTATCATGGGCTCTTATTGACGTACACAATTCTGACACCGGAAGTCATACAATTCTTCTTCGTAAAACTGGGCCAGACTGACCAAAAACTAGAGTAAGAAACTAGAAGTCGTCCTCTTCGTAACGGTGCGTTAATAATTGTACCTCATAGGACAAAATAAAAAGATATTTAATCACAAAATTTATTCAGTACAGGTTATGGATGTTCGTCCAAATTTACAGATATGGCACGAAATTCAAACACGTGAACAATCATGTGATGTACCTTTTTATTGAAAATTCCCAATACAATTCTTCGGTACATTTCTCTCTTGTCAATATATGCAATTTTATAACTATAAGTTACTCCATGTAATAATTTAAAGTAATAGATTATTGCTCCTCTACAGTCGAATAAATTAATAAAAACATGTAAATCTCTGCATATTACAATCGAGGCAGCTGTATATATACACAGGTGATTAGGTTAGAGTTACAGTACGTCGCACTATATACATATACACACATCAGCAGTTCAGCAGACAACAAGAGTTTCCGGTCTGTACACACTGCGAGCTGCGAGTCATCGACGGAACTATTTTCATTCTTATATAAATTAATATATACATATTATTTTATAACTTGAAGCGTGTTAAAAATCACCATTTTTTAAATGTTATTTTTTAGGTACGCATTTGTTACTGCGTTTTATTTACTGCGCACTCGACGGTAATAAAAAATAGAAACATGCTCAAAAATAAGTGTGCTCTAGACGTTGTAACACGTTCGAACAGTAATAACGTTTAATCCAGAATCTTACTTTAAATCATGATATTCATAACTGTTCGACTAAATTACTTCCAACGAATCTAACCTATAAAACTTCGTAGTCGTTCGCAGTAATTGTGTTTGGACTTCAACAGGCAAACCTTACGAGAGATACCTGCGCAGTAATTGCGTGTGCAGTAATTGGTGCTAATTTTATAACTGTGCGCAATAATACAAACAAGTGATATCAGCATTAAAACATTACTTTAGAAAAAAATATGTAACATAACAGAAAAATTTTTGTCGTTTTAATCGTACAAGATGCTGCAGATAAAGATGAAATAAAACTGCTTCTATTTACATAAAAAAACATCAAGAAATGAAAAATTTAGCACAGGTGAAAATTTCAGTGGGCAGTAATTGGGTCATTTACCCTTACAACAGTGTGGTTTTAAAAGCAAATTCCACTATCATCAGCATTTCAGTTCAAATCGTAAGATATTTAATTTTTGATGAAAAGTTTTGCTTGTAGATTAAAAATTAATGTTACTATGGCGTGAATGTAATACGCGACATCTATACTTGACAATGTATGTGCGAGGATATAGCAGCGTATAGCTGATTTTTTTTCCTAGTAGGAGAGGTGCAAATTGAGATTGGGAGTTGAGTTGAGTTGAGTTGAATTTATTTCATCGACAATGGACTCAAGGTCCTACAACGCCGAGGCATAGTGTATATATAATAAAAAGAAACAAAATGACTGAGCTAATACAATGGCATCAGCCTAACAAAATTCGCATTAATAAATCATAATAAAAAAAGAAAAGATATAACAAAAATAAAGAAATAAACTATAAGGAAAGAAAATATAAATATATACACATACATACGCACATAACCATGCATACGCATGCATACACACATATATTCAAAAAGAAAATATATACATATATATATATATATGAGAGAAGAAAACAAAAACAAAAAAAAAAAATCAAATATAAAAACATAACAATTTAGTAAATAGTAATGTGCTATGAGCAGAACACTTGCAAACTAATGGCGACCAAACGTCTTATCAACAAAGTAACTGTAAAGGAGCACCCTGAAACAGGGCCGATCATAGCGTCGGCGTAGATCATGCGGAAGAGTATTCCATAGTCGCGGACCAGCTACGCGGAACGAATTTTGGTAGTAAGAGGTGCTAGCATATGGGATCACCAAATCAAATTGGGAGCGATGAAGGGAGCCACAATCTCCAAGAGGCTTAAACTGGAGTTGATTAGCAATGTACTCAGGTAGACCATTCCGCAAGATCGAGACCAAGAGGCACAACGAGAGGTACACTCGTCGCTCAGTAAAAGGCAGTATACGAAGTGCTCTGTATACAGGGGTGATGTGTTCGGAACGACCAACATCGGTGACAAATCTTAAAGCAGCATTTCTGCAACGAGACAACTTAGTAACCAAAACACCTGATAGGTCCAATGCAATGCCGGAACAGAAATCAAAATAGGGGAACACGAGGGCATTCACTATATTCAGGCGAATTGAACGGGGCAAGGCGTCGCGGCATCTCCGAAGACGAGCGAGGGCAGCATAACTCTTTCGAGAGGTTTCCGCTGCAAAAGGGCCCCAAGAAAGGGTAGAGTCAAGAGTGACACCAAGCAGCTTAACTGTATCGCTGATCTGGAGCAGTTGGCCATCAAGGGTAGGGGCATGGTCAGCCTCACTGAGAATGGTGGACAAATTTCTTCTAGAGGCAAACCATGCGGCAAAAGATTTGCGCCAGTTAGGATAAAGACAATTGTCATGACCCCAACCCAAAACATGATCCAGATCATCGTTCACGACCGCAACAATACGACGGATCTGGCTAACTGGGCCAGAGAATTTTAGCACAAAGTCGTCAGCGTAGAGGTGGCACGAGCAAGATGTAAGAGCTGAGGGCAAATCATTGATATATAAAGAAAATAATAGCGGTCCACATAGAGTACCCTGAGGAACACCCGAACAACGATCAAGCCAACCAGAGGTCAAACCGCCCCGCATCTTAACCGCCTGTGAACGCCCAGAAAGAAAAGACTTGATCCAGCCGCAAGCAGAATCGGAAAAACCAAGAGAAAGGAGCTTTATTACTAGCACATCAATGTTGAGCTCATCGAAAGCGCGCCGAAAGTCCACGGACACTAGTAACGTGACGTGACCTACATCCATGGACGCCCTAATTTCATCAACAAGATTGATCAGTGCAGTATGAATACTGTGGTGCTTACGGAAACCCGACTGCTGGGGGCACAGCAGTCTGTTAGACTCCACGAAAGCTGACATCTGCCTGAGTGCCACCGCCTCGAGAAGCTTCGATGGCGCGCATGTCACGCTAATGGGCCGAAAATGATTCAACTCAGAGGGTTGTTTCACCTTAGGCAGAGGGGTCACAAGTGCTTTCTTCCAAACAGTCGGGAATATACCCGAATTGGGACAGGGTATGGAAGCCATTTTGGCTGCATTTTAAAAATTTTCTCATTAAGGAGTGAATATATCATATCAGCTTGAAATTCTTTCCAAGAAAGTTTAACACTTATAACATAACTTCAGGCAATTTAAATATTCAATTTCAGTTTCTTGTAGAAGAATAAAAGCAATGCCAAATTCACCAAACGGGGTTAATTAAAAAATCTGATCGTAATGCCATTACTCTGTAAGGTCTAAGAGAAAGTAAGAAGGGTAAAGATAAAAAAAAGTACAAATTGCGTTGGAGTCAGTGGCCTCCAAACTTCCAAAGAGATAGGAGAGGAGACGCTCGTGCTCAATAGTCGAAATATGAGTCTTGGCAGTACAGTTGCGGCTGTGAAGATGGGTCAAGTTATGTTGAAGGTAGAGCGAGAGAGAAAGAGAGAAATAGAGAGAATGTGTGTGTGTGTAAATACACCGCGTATAGTAGATGCGTAAGCGTACTACATGGCCGTATCATAGAGGGTGTTCAAAAAATTTTCATGTCTGTTCTGCATTATTGCATTACTTCATCATAATTTGAGTCTATTCTTACCATTAACTTATAATGTACTATATCAAGGTGTAAATTTTTTCTGTATTGAAATATGAACGATTATTACCGATAAATTGAAAAAAAAAATTTGCGTAGGCTCTACTATTACTCTTATATTATCAACACATATCCATTTTTTATGTTCTAAGTATTCTTACACTATTTTCGACAATGTAAATTATGTTGGCTATTTAATTATACAAGTTATAAGAAGAAAAAAACAAATTATACACAAGCATTACCTATCAAATTTATTTATGTACTATACACATACAATTATTAAAAATCAAGTGGTGCGTAATTATATGTAACAGCATACAGGGAATGAAAACATCCTGTAATGTCGATACATGCCGGTATTCTCAAAAACCTCATGGGAGTATCTTCACCTGCTTTTGGACGTATCGAGTGATACTTGTGACCACAAGATGTAGTCGAATGAGAAGGGCAGAGGAGCCCGTATGGGAGGCGGGGTGTGCAAACATGGGTTACTATATCCATACACGCCGTGCTGAGGCGACAGCGGGCAAACAGGAACCCACTCATATATTGTTGCAGGCTTCCACACGCGCCTGCAGTGTTACTGTTATAGGTACCCTCAGGGGAGATTATTTTGAAGCTGTTGGTGGCACGAGCAACTATTAGCATTTGATACCTCACTCGACTTCCCGTGTCCTATATCGCTCCTCCTGTGTTTCGTCCCTGGTTTATTTATTCGAGTCGTATATTTATGGCTCTAATCCATACTCGAATCATGCAGACATTTTGTCATAGGTTCTGTATAGTATATTTACTTGACTCCCTACATTCGTACAGTAAAATCCCGAGATACTTCGTACCTTAAATCTTTGTGTATCACCTTTTGTTTCAAAGCTGGAAATATTGCTCGCTATGAGCTCTGCTCTTATCACTCGAATGCGTTTGTATGTGCCCCTATGCACTCACACGTACAAGAAAGAGAGAGAGAGACAGGGATAATTGTGTAAGTATACCATGCGTTTGTGCTTCAAGTTACAAAAATATTCAAGAGTTGAGGTTCTCTTTGAATGTAGTCCATGCAACTACTTTAGCTATCAGTAAAATTTTACTAGATTCTCACTGCTTTGCGTCTTTCAGTTTTAGCTCCCACTCTGTGCATGGATGCATTTTTTTTTCTTTGGTGGAGGGGGTTACCCTTTACTACAAAATGTTCAATAAATATGTGTCTGCTTTGTTTAAGAACGAAGTTCTTTATGTCGCGTGCTTGGGGGGCTGGAATTTTAAAAACGACAGATTTTCATGAAACGGAAGTCGCTTACCGGAAGTCTCTTTCGAGGTCTCTTCCTCCTAATTTATTTTATTTCCCCCCTTATCCCGTCACCTTCACCATTAGTCCCCTACATACTTCCCCTCACCCTGTCTCTTCCAACCGTGCTGCGCTAGCCCAATTGGAAATTTTATTGGGCTGCCCAAGTTAGACGTGTGGACCAACACAGACAGCTCAGCTTGGCCACAGGTTGGCTTGTAATGGGGCGCAGACTTGGGCACATGCTTTTCCCCAGCCACCGCTTGATTTCGTCTGCAGAGCTATGTACGATGGTATACATATATGTGTGACTTGCACGAGCGTTGTGTGCGTGTTTGTGTAATTAATTGGTGTGAGCACGCACACCATCAAATTTTTCATGCTATGTATAAAATTATAATAGGGAAAATTCGGGGACTTGTCAAATCAGATTCCTATGCATGAATACGAGACGAATTTCTTAGAGTGCTACAAGATTATGATTAACAATTTTTTTATTAGTCTAATAACATCCTTCCTGTCAAGATTCTACTAAAAATACCGAAAAAAAGACTTTTCCTGCAGGACATGTGCTTTAATTTTTTCCATAGATATTCTTAAGGCTTAGTAAATGAATAAAGAAGTTGGTTAAAATATATGTTTATACAATTCTCATTAAGATTCACCTGATATTTACAAGTGTATACGTGCGTGCACAAGGTTCATCGCGAGTATAACTATATATATACTTTAAGCAGACGCAATCAGGTGGCGGTTGGGCAGAAGCTTGGGCCCAAGTCTGCGCCCTATCACAAAGATACATTTGGCCCCACCTTGGCTAACTGGGCATCTTGACTTGGGCCAAGCTATCGCCTATTTTCAATTTCTAATCGGGATGTTTTGCCTCGCCCTGCCATTCCCTTTCACACTACCCCATCAAAGCACGCATACCAAGAAATTAATGTTTCATTCAATCATAGTTTTTTTCTCTCCAATAATTTTTATTCAACTTAAAATTTTTTCTTCTACAGTGCTACAAAAAAAAAAAAAAAAAAAAAAACAGTTTCCAAACAGTTTCCAACCGCCAACCACTTACTTTCTGGCCATAGCCCTTAGCTACTCTGCTATGAGCTGGCTCAACTTAAGAGAATCAATAACTTCTTCTTATTTTTTCAAATTTTTCAAAAATTACAAAAAAAATTTTTGTACTGTGCAAAGACAAAAATTAATATTTATTGTACTTTCATTCTTTTGAAATTTTTTCAATCGTGATTGAAGTGATTTTTTCACTTAAGGACGTTCTTCACATAGTTTGTGGGGGAAAGTTCAGAGAAATGATAGGAACGCTAATGTAAACAGAAAAGCTAGCAATTTTTTTTTCTCATGTAGATGGATGTATGTATGTATGTCCATTTTTCTTATGTATGTACTCATATACATGCTTTCACATACACCTTATCTCCTCTTTTTAAGTTTATTTAAAATTTAATTTGTGGGTCTATTTAAAAATTCGATAAGTTTTTCTCAAAGGAATCTTTTGTACCCAAAATATTAGAAGATTCCTACAAATCGTATAGATGCAATTTGATGTTATTTTTTCAGATGGTTACATATTAAATATCCATTTTTTTCAATGTATTATGCATGAAATAATGGTACAGTCGAACGAGCTGCAATGTTCGTGGGTATTTTTTACTAGCGGCCCCCCGTCGCGGCTTTGCCCGAGACTTACTAAATGGAACACCGTCGTGTGTTAACATGTGATGTAAAACGTTTTCAGTTAAAAATTTTACATCTATTCCTGACACTTCCCAGAACAAAAATCTTCTTATTCAAAACATATTTGTTCAAAATACATACAATTTTTTTTGTCAAATAATAAGCTGTAAAAAATAAAAAAAAATATAACTATGCTGAAAAGTACTGCTCATTCCTTATGCCATAAAATAATCGTTGGCTCTACAGGACCGTTGATTTGCAGTTTTTTCCGTATAATCTACGAAAAAGGCTATTTTTTAAAGCTGGTGAGATTTTAAACACCCAAAAAATATGCATTAAAAAAAATTTTTTTTTCTTTTATCTCACAACTTTATTGCCAGAGCAACAAAGTCCTGGAGCTTTATCTCTATATTTTTTATCGCCACAAAAATACAAATACATATTCTACCTATTTCAAAACCTGGAAAATTTAAGAGATTGCTGTGAGGGTACTGATTAAAAAGGTGATCTCTCACGCAATGAATTTTTTTTTAGTCAATTTTGACGCTGCTGTTTCAATCTCGACAAACTTTCGGCGTTAGCTTCTTGACGCCTAAAATTGTATTCATTAGATGCATAAAACGTTTTTCTTTCAATTCGCCCTCTTGCGACTTATGGTATGGTTAAGACTATTGTAACCCTATAAAGGCTGTTTTTTGTCAACATTGTTAAGTTCTAATATATTTGTTGGCAAGTTAGTTCGACGTCCGATGGCCCTACAAAAGACCGGTAAGCTTCTTAAGTAACTCCTTTCTTGACTGAAGTTAACATCAATGTTGACTGCCTGGATACCTCAGGATGATCTTCTCTAGTCTGCTGTTGAAGCTCCAGACTGATCGGGAGGAAAACTAAAACGTTTGAAGCCTTGGAGCTAGTTGTAGAGATCTTCCCCAATGGCTCTTGGTATAACGTTGAAGACATTGGTATCGAAAACACCTTCTTTTTTTGCAGACTCAGTTGTTTTGGTGACTAAGTTAGGGAGATTGGTTCGTGATGCTTACTCGTTGGAGACTGTCTCGTTGGCTCAATTTTTTTTTTCCCTTATAGCTGTTAGATTCTCCCAGCGCCGATCTTGGAGAGGATAGGTGATTTCTGGTTGAATGCTTAGAGTCAAAAGAGTAATATAGGGTCGTCGGTCACCGGGGTTCCCAGCTTTTCGACGAACAACTGCGCTCGTGACGACTGTCAGTGAATGACTGACTTGGTTTAATAGTGGCCGCCTTTAGTTAACATAGTCTGTTGGTTGACGAATCGTTTTCGGAAAGGTTAGTACAAATGTATTTGTTGGCAAGGTAGTTTAAACTTAGGTGGCCCTTAAAAAAATCAATGAGATTGATGGTTAAGTAAGGAACGTAAGTGCTTATAATGGACCTGAAAAGGGTCAGTGGTGAAACTTCCAGCTACTCCTTATTATTATTCTTGATCATGAAGAGCTGGCTGCAGGTAGCTTGGACTCTTACCCTCGAAGTCTCTGTGTATGGAGACCATGATGGAGGAAGGTGCATTGCTGACCAAAGAATATCTTGTCTTCAGGTCGTTTCCCGGATAACCAATCGCTCATCGTTAGTTGGGAAAGTGGGCCTGGATAATAGCTTCTCTGTAGGTATGCCGTTGGGACGACCACTGAGAAAGAAGCCGTTGTGGCTGCCCGTGCTCCTCAGAGCTGTCTTCCCTGGCTTACATTTGTAGTATAAAATTCTCTGACGGCACCAGGCTGGATGATGGAACGGCCACATAATTCTGAAGTGTTGAAGCAGGTTGTGCTCTGGCTAGATACGTCTCCTGGTATTTCACCGGAGACCGTATCAGTTAGACTGTTTTTTTTATTAGTGGGACTCATCAATCCTGGAGGTTCAGGATGGAATTAGACCTAGGTAACTTGCTCATTAGAGAAGTGTGTTGTCGGTAACCGGGATATCCAGCTACATGACTTACATCAACCTTCTCGATGCAGCGCGACATACTGCTGGTAGTCAACTGTGAAAGTTTCCGGCACACTCCGGCATATTACCACCACAATTATTTAATTCTGTTGCAGGTAGCTTCGATTTTATGTCGACACCACCTAGTGGATTCTATCGAACCAACGTTAAAAGCTGGTGTATTTTTGCAAATTTTTAAGCTTATTTATTGCTATTGTTATTAATTTTTTTAAGACAAAAACTATTCTAGAATCATCTAGGAAGTTTTAAGAATCGGTAAGCAAAATCTCAGCAAAATCGGTTCAGTGGTTTTTGTGGTTAGCGATTATAACGGTTTTAGTGACTTTGCTGTATATATTAGTAAGATGCTATTACAATATATGTTAGACGTTTAAATATCTGTCAAAAAAACCTATGTGTAATGAACGTCCTAAAGGGACAGTCACTGGCATGTAATACTACCCTATTGAAGAAAACTGTATTATAGGATGATTTTTCTTATTTTTTTGTATACAATTATATTTTGAGTTTTAAAAATGGACAAGAAATAAGTGTGGAATCGTATGTGATAAATAAGAGCGTGACGTTAGGGACGTAATCAGCGTAAGCAGTAGAATGTTGTTCTGAAATCACCGGAAGATTCGATGGAAGTGCACAGTCTTGTACTGGCAAGCCCATACGTTATATTTTTAATTGTATTGTGCCGTAATATATTGTTTATAATCGTTAACTCATTGAATATTGAATAATATCACACCCAATTAACATAGGTATACTTATTTCTGCGATAATTGCACTATCTCCGTACACAATATAGTTTCATAGAAGGTTTTTTTATACTCAAAATTACATTGTTTGCCATATAATTTTATAGAAGTATAACTTCATACTCGGGGACCCAAGCACCCACTGTTTACTCGTTTTCATATGGATATACCTATACATGCGCTTTTACGTATACTTTACCCTTTCTTCCTTATTTTATTAAAAAAACAACTTGTGAATTAATTTCAAAATTTTATAGGTTTATATAATAGTTATCTACCATACTAAGCATCGAGAGCTTTCAACAAATCATTTCCTTATATTTTTTTTAATTATTCAATGCATCCTCGTAAAAAAGTATGACAAGTCTTTCACTGCCTATAAACTAATTTAACAGAAAAACAAAAAAAGGAGTCACAGCTCATCACAGATAGTCGTAAAACTGTTAACTGTACACTTAGCGTAAGAAAAAAAAAAAAAAAAAAAGAAAAAAAAAGAAAATAAATAAATTAAAAAAAATTTAAGAAAAAAAAAAGATAATGAATTAAAAAATAAAAAAAATAAACAAACGAATAAATAAATAAAACGAAATAAAATTAAAAAAGACATAAAAATACAATGTAATGAAAAAAAAAAAAATAAATGAAAAGATTAAATAAAAAAAATAAAAAAGGAATTAAAAAAAACATTTTTTTAAATGAAAAAAATTAAAAGAAACAAACCAGGAGGTATAAATGGGTCATGGGACCCACGGTAAGAACGAAGTTCTTTAAACATGAGATAAGTATAAAGAAACACAATTTCTTAGGTAACAAGGGGGTCGCAAGACCCATAAGAAGAACGAAGCTTTATAAAAATAAGTACTGCACTCATGTAGCTCAATAAAAGACCGTCTTGTTACTTGAGAAATTGATAAATGATTGGTAAATCAACTATTGTTAAAAAAAAAATTTATTTTTTTTGAAAAAATTTTTTGATCAGTAAAAATGTGTATTATTTTTTTTATTGTTATCGTTTTATTTATTATTATTTAACGATGTAGTTATATGTTTTATTTATTTTAAAATTTCACTAATAAAAAATACGATAACAATAAAAATAATGTTATTATTTAACGATGTAGTTATATATTTTATTTATTTTAAAATTGCACTAATAAAAAATACGATAACAAAAAAAAACTAATAATACATATTTTCACTGATCAAAAAATTAAAAAAAAAAAAAATTTTGTTTTGCAACAATCGTTAATTTACTAATTATTTTTAATAATTTGATTTGTTACTTAGATGATATTTGCTTGTTCTGAACAATATTCATTAACATTGGCACGTTAAAAAATGGAAAAATAGAAACAGTAGGTAATAAAAATTTTTTAATTTCAATTTAATAGGTCCTCTTTTTTTTGCAGGAAGTTATCAATATGCGCAATCGTAATATTATTACGAGCTACTTTAAGTAAAAGAAAAATCATCTATTTATCTCATTTCGTTTTGGAGATATCGTTACTTTTTATGCACCTTTTCGTTTTGAACTTGCTCACTCAAAACTTCCGGAGCATGCATCGGGGAAAGTGGGTGGGGCCTCCAGCGGTGGTTTGCCGAGCCGCCGATTCTACTAGCTGGGGAGAAAAAAAATCGTTTTTTGCGATCGATATTTAAGATACTTGTAATCGATAAAAATAAACGGCGTTTTAGGTACTTGTAGAGTAAACAGACAAAGAGAAATATGTTTGATTTTTGCTGCGGTTCGCGAAAAGTTTGCAACCGATCTTGCTGAAACTTGATGTATATGTTAAGAGTTATCATATCTACCTTTGTTAAAATTTCAGCTCTTAAATTTATATAGAACGTGAGTTATTAAGTATTTCAAAAATGACTTAAAATGGCAGTATCTTTTGCGATTTGCGAAAAAAACGGCTCAACTGATCAAAACTCAACGTGGCTCATTTTGTTTGTATTGAAATTGCGCATCTTTTTTACAACACACTTTTTTTTGTACGATTCTTCGGTTGTCTTCTAGACGCGGAGAACATGTTTTGGCCATTTTTGCCATTTTTTTGGGGTCTTTTGCTGACATCTCTACTTGTTAAATTCTATGTCAATTTGTTACTATGTATTAAAACTATTACCATATTTTTTTTCGAGTTAGTCAGAATTTTGTAAATATCGATAAGACTTTAAGCTAATTCTACCATACTATTTTTATTCATATGTTATACTAGTAGTAAACGCTACTCATAGAATAACGTACCTTTTCTTATTTTGGGCATTTCTGAGTGGCTGCTGTGCCCTCAGAAGGAAAAAAGTGTTCGTCACTCATTTGCATCCGACTAAAGCGGTCCCTGATGGTGTGACCTTTATTCGTGGTGTTATGTGACAAGTAGCACCACCCTGGTGGCTGGAAGCTGAACCAATTCTACTACTACGTATGTTGTTCAAACACTTCAAACGGTAGACGTGCGAATACAGTCAAAACATGAGTTATATATTTCATCAATAAGTTTATTAGATTTATTTATAATTATGTGGGTAAAGGATCCCATAAATACTTTGAAGGACGAAATGTAGTAAATGCAAAGCATATCTTTTATTGAGCCAAGAAATCGAAAACGTCACATCAACAGATGTGATCTGTTTATTTTCGAAATCAAATAATTTGTTGGGAAAATCTCATATGCTAAAAATTAAAATAAGCCCTATAAGCTCTAAGAGAAAATAACTATATTGTTGTATCTGTTCTTGCCCAACTGGCTCTCGAGGAAGCTATAAGCATATTGTTGGTGTTTTAACACATTTGTCAAGGTATATAGGTTATAAAATGCAAAAAATATGTAACACTAAAGAACATCAGTTTTCACACACGATGTATCATATAAGTATTTTGTGTTAATACAGAATGCGTAAAACATTTAGTGGATTTAACTTTTAGTAAATACCTTTTCATCCCGTGTAAATCAGTGCTGGCTTAATGTCATTACTGCCGTTACAAGTTTGGCAAATTCAAGCAAGAGCTGCTTGTTGCGTCTGCTTAAGGAGATTTGGGAGTAATAATAAAATGCAGGGATCACAATGATATTCAGTTTTTTTAGATAGCATCGAATATGTAGAACTGATATGAATTTTTTCAATATTTTTTATTCGTCATTTTTAAAAGAATTAAACAAATAAAAATCATGTGATAAACATAGGCTCTTATGGAACGTAACCTCAATTTTGACATTTACATGGACAAAAGTTTTTGGAATATGCAAAGATATTCAAAAAATCTACCTATAAGCTAATTATTGCTTAATTATTCAGTGAGAAAAATTTTAAGGAGTATTATAGTGCACTTTAAACAATGCTAACGTCGAACGTAAGTCAAATATCGAGTTTGTTGGGTGCAAGAAGGGGTACGTGATAAAGGGGACCAAGTTGTACGGATGGGGGGGACTTCCTCTTCCTCGACCCTTTGAATGATACTCCTAAACCTCCTTAAGCATATATATAGCAACTCTGGGAGCAAAACATCGAGTAGACGCATCATTTCAATGCACTATATATACTATGTATACATCATACTTTTGCAGGCTCTTCATACTTTTAATGGCTCTAATATGAAAATGCCTGATTTTATTCACATTTGATTTGATGCCACTGGCATCCCCCCACGTTTTCAACTTTTGCTACAGGCTGGGGTGCCACGTGTTATTCTCGGTCCGAATAGTCACACTGCAGTCACTCTACTCTAGAGAAGAGTAAAAAGTTCCGGAATAATCAGCCTCAGACAGTGGTAGCAATAAATACTCCAATAATAAGGACTGCCATCAGAACGGCGAGAATATCCCATGCGATCTAAATTGGCAATAGGCTTTGCCGACTACCGGAGCAGTAAGATAAGTTCGTTCTATTCCATTCACTATCTCCCTCTTTTGAGTACATTCTATTTACTAGACAGTAAAGTTTATATGCCAATTGAATCCAGAGCTATTGTTTCCACTGACTTCTTGTATTATATATACATCCATCTTCGTTTACTTTGGAGAGAGATAGAAAACAAGCTAAGCAACGAGCCTCTACTATTAAACATGATTTGTTAGGTGTGTATCATACCGTCCAAGGTACCGTCCACCCTTTCCAAAGATACAGTTAATCTGCCCAGCTTTAATGTGCTGTGGCTTTGTATCGCTCGGAAATCGACACTTCATATACTTCTCTCCCTCAACTCCCATGTAATTTCATCTTCTCTTAAAATACTTTAAATATCTGGATTAAAGTTTAAGGGAGGGAGATCAATGATTCTGATCCATTATGACAATTTACAGTATAAACGGATGGCCATACCGATTGAAGCAATTCCCCTTAAAATAGAAAATAGAACACTGTTTCTATTAAAAAAAATGAATATGTACTAGCTTCAAAGTTAACATTTAAAAGAAACTGTTAAGGATGCCTTTTTATCTATAGCTTGTCATTTACTAATACAATTCTAAAAGATAGTATATATACATGGAATATCACATAAGGGAGCAAAGAAGATAATCTAGTGACACAAAATTTCACGAACAGACAAGAAAGAAAAAGTGACTCTGACGTGAGAAAAGATGGAGTGATCGACTTTTTTGACTAAATGTGACGATACTAAACAAAATTTTTTTGTTATGTGATTACCAACATTAAGTTCTTACCAATACATTCCAAAAGAGTACAGAAATTTGCTCCAATTTTTGTAGTTTTTAAATTATTAAAAGTGAAAGTTCTCAAAAACGCTACACATGCCCAGAGAATGATTGAGTAGGGTGCATTAGGCATGAGAGATGATGGAGAATGTGGTTATCGAAAAAAAGGTTCAGTGCGAGAATAAATACAAAATTCTAACAAGAAAAGATTTTTTAATAAGTGTAATATTATTTTTAGTTGAACAATATTTTAATTTTTTGATCATACCTTATGATGCTGTAAGCATTACAGTAGTAGATGGTACATTTTTATTAGAAATCAAGTACTTATTATGGTATAATTCCCTTACCAATAAGTAAATATTGTTTTTTTTTTTTGTTAGGAAATAATATATTTGTTGCTTTGGCCCAGGCTCGTGGACGACGCCCGCCTCGCCTTGCTCCGTATTCTGGGCAGGAACAGCCGGGAACGCCGGGATGGCGAGGCGGGCTGCATCAAGTGGAAGACGCTCTCGTGAGTGTAAAACCAGGGCTTGAACCAGAGATAAGTAGGGAGATTGCCAGTGCCTGCAGAGATGAGTAGAGAGATTGCTAACGCCAATGCTACGATGCGAGACGACTTTTTGGCACTGATTGGAGCGCCCCGCCGCTGCCAGCCGTCGAACCGGGCGCACATCTCAGTACTCGTATCGGACAGCGTGCGCCTACGAGAAGAGTAGTGGATTCGCGTGGAAATGGTCAAATAGGCGCACATTTTGGAGGGACGTGGAAGGGGTATACCGAATGTGTGTCTACGAGGAAACCCTCGGACCGGTTTGAGCTTAGGCCACCAACGATCACGTCAGAAGCGACGCCAACGAAGCGATTCATCCTGTCCTCCATCGCGCGGCTGTTCGACCCATGCGGCTGGCTAGCTCCAGTGGTCTTGAACGCTAAACTACTTCTGCAAGACATCTGGCGCGCTCATCTGGATTGGGACGAGGCCGTCCCGAAATCGATGCGCCGTCGGTGGTTTAGCTTCGCAGAGGACATTAAGGGCATCGTCGATCTCTCGTTGCCCCGTTGGATTGGATGCTGCGGCTCGGCGCCTTTCGAGCTTCACGCATTCTCAGACGCCAGCCATCGAGCGATGGCGGCGGTCGTGTACGCGCGGCACTCCGATTCCGATGGGCGCACACGGATCAGTCTGCTCGCCGCAAGGACGAAGCTCTTCCCTATACGGAGTCTCCGCCCCTCTCCAACAGTGATCTCACGAATGACGATACCGAGGTTAGAACTGCGGGCAGCCTTGCTCGCCGCAAAGCTGCTCAAGGCCGTTGCCGAGGACCTTGAAGTGCCTGTAGACTGCTGTCACGGGTGGAACGACTCGCAGATTGTGTTACGCTGGTTGCACTTGCCTGAGCCAACCAACAACGCACTTGTCAACAACTACGTCGCGCACATTCAGGATCTCCTGCCATCCCACATCTGGTGCTATGCCCCAACGAGCTCAAACCTGGCTGACGTAGCCTCTCGAGGAACCGACACCGACTCGCTCAGTCACCATGCCTTATGGTAGGAGGGGCCCGCTTGGCTTGCCGAGTCTGCAGACTCCTGGGCGACAGAGCCCTTCGCCCCACCGGACTCCAACCATGACCCCACGCATCCAGCGGCGTCTTCGAGCCCCGTGCCATTGTCAGAGTCACGCCTGGAGGTTGCATGCCACACCGTACAGAGCGTCGACCTCAACGTGCTCGCGAAGTTCTCCGACCTCAGCGTGCTGTTGCGATTCCTCGTGTGACTGCGGAGATGGGTGCACCTCTGAACGTCGCGGATCCCCACCAAGCCGATGCTCTTGGCACCGACCTCCAGCGAACTTCGAGATGCCTTCCTCGCCTGTGTTCGCTTAAGTCAGCTGCAGACATTTAAAGAGGAGATTAACTATCTTTGAGACGGCGAGAGTTTGGGCAAGAAACACCCGCTCACCCGCCTGGCTGCCTTTCTATACGAGTACACTCAAGTCCTGCGTGTCGGCGGGCGGCTCCAGCACTCTATGCTGACGAACGACGATAAAGCATCCACCGATCCTGCACGCAGCCTGCCCTCTCGCCCGGCTTGTCGTCACTTGGGTGCATCTTCACGCTCTACACGGTTGCTTCCGCCTAACGACCGCCTACGCTGCGCGATGAGTGTGGATCGTTGGAGGCGCTCGGATGATCAAGACCTACTTGCGACAATGCACCACCTGTGTGCGGCTATATGCCCAGCCCGCCGTGCAGCTGATGGCTCCGCTCCCCTCGTCCCGCGTCACACCAGCTCGCGCTTTCAGTCGAACGGGCATCGACTACGCCGGGCCCTTCAAGGTACTCGCCTCAAGGGGCCGTGGCATCCACACCACGAAAGCGTACATCGCCGTCTTCGTGTGCATGTGCACGAAAGCCTTGCACCTTGAGCTCGTTGGGGACCTGACCACCGTGTCCTTCCTCGGCGCACTATCCCGGTTCTGCGGTTGGCGCGGCAGACCAGCCCAACTTTGGAGCGACAACGCCATTTGCTTCCGTGGAGCGGATGCCGAGCTGCAAGAGGCGTTGCGAGAAGCCGAATTCCAGTGGGACCTAGTCGCCGGAACTCTCGCCGATCAAGGAGTCAGCCGCTCGACCAGACGAGAACCTCGACAAGCGGAGCCATTGGTCTCTTGTGCGAGGAATGCGCAACCTTTTCTGGCGACGTTGGAGCCGAGAGTACTTAAATACACTGCAGCAGCGCTCTAAGTGGACGACGCCGCAGCGGAACTTCGCCGTTGAAGACGTCGTCGTTCTCCTGGACACCACGCTGATTTAAATGGCTGGGCGTTGGCCTTTCAGCCACATCACCCGAGTCCATCTAGGAGCTAATGGACTGGTCCGCACAGCAACGATCAAGACTGCCACTGGCGAGTACGTTCGTCCCATCGCAAAGTTGGCTCTCCTGCCGGTCGCGCTTTCTGCTGCTCCCGGCCCAACCGCCGCTGAGCCATCAGGACGCGGCCCGGATTCCAGTTCAGCGGGCAATATATAAATCTCGTTGTAGGAACAAGGCGGGTGGAATGTTGCTTTGGCCCGGGCTCGCGGACGGCGCCCGCCTCGCCTTGCTCCGTATTCCGGGCAGGAACAGCCGGGAACGCTGGAACGGCGAGGCGGGCTGCATCAAGCGGGAGGCGTTCTCGTGAGTGTAAAACCAGGGCTTGGACGAGAAGGACACGGAAGGAGCGGAGGGCTGTCTTCTGCTACTTGGGCGCGCAAATTCGTGTCTCTCCGACCTGATCACTTATACGCTTGTATGTGCTTGAACGCATTGTGATCTCATTAACTTGAAATGAAGACTTTCACTCAACCTATCAATATTGAATATCATAAGACAAACAGCTAACTTTTAAATATCATTTCTTTTACTATCTTATTTTGAGAAGTAAGTTATAAATAATACACTTAACGGTAAAACCACAGAACATAAATATCACATTAGTATCCTACATACAAGTATACAAATTGTTTAGTCGAAACGACTAAAATTCGTAGGCTGCCTCGTGAGCGGTGGAGCATCAACCTTGCAGCACACCAAAAGTGGCAGCACATCGATTTCACAGAAAATTCATCACATTTACACATGTAAGCACCTGTCAATTTCTTTCTTACCTTCATCTTTTTTCTCCTTTTGTTTCAGTCGGTATATTTAATCGCTTTCGCACCAACTCTCATTATGTCTCTCTTTTATGCTCTCATTAGCTAGACATTTCTCTCCTTCTCTATCATGCACCTACACCTCAATCCCTTTTACTCTTATTAAGTGTCCTCGGGTCATAGGTCTCTCCCCCTCTCTTAATTACTTACATCATTCTCTCTCTCTCTCTCTCTCTCTCTCTCTCTCTCTCTCTCTCATGGCTTTTCGCGTAAGGTGTTAAGGGATTTACGGGTTCTGACGACTGCAGCGGGTGAAAGAATCAAAAGGGGGAGGGGGTCTTGCTACTACTTTGGGTGGGGGCGCCGGGTCAGTTCCGAACTATCTGTCTATACAGAGCGGTCTACAGTTGTCAACTGCGATCTCGAGTATCTGGCAAAGTTGGGTATTATATTCGTCCTATTGGCTTCTACATTTTTTCTCATCATCATCACGCACACGGGCATCTGGATGTCACCTTTTCGAGGTTAATTTCGAGGTTTTAGTTTATTATTCGTCAATTGAGTAGTTTTTTGTTGTGCCACGATCCCTCGTAAACTTATAATTAATAAATTAGTTGACTTCGTCAAAATAGACGCAGCCAATAGGGCAGCAATACTCTTGTTATATTTCACAAATGGAAACTTTGTTACAGGTTTAAATATACATTAGAAATTTCGGTATGTTAAATATTCAGAGCACTCTCGGTAGTAATGCTAATGAGTCTTAACATTGAAGAATAGTTGAATAGTTTTTAAGTGCTTTAATTCTCTTACAGCGAAACCATGACTTCTACAACACAACTAAATTAACACTGAAGATTTTCATAACTTCAAGAACGATTCAACTCTTTACGTCGTTAATTTGATAGCACTGACACATCTGACTTGGATTTTTTTTTAACAAATCTTCTCTAGCTGTTTTTTTTTTGCTTTTCATTTTTTTTTAGATTTTAATTATTGAGTACAAGTATCGCTCGTTATTATGTCAGCTTAATTTTTTCTTGATTACTTATTTTACTACGGAACCTCGATGACGTTATCCGCTTCCAAATTAAATTTGTTCTGATAAAAACCATTATTAGTATGTATGTACAAGCTTTGTTTACACACTTAATACTTTCAGAATGAACACCAGCAGAATGAGTCTTTACATTAGATTGACAAGTCTTAAAATTATATGTTATTTTGAAATTGTTTATTGAATGTTGTTCGTATTCAATCAAACATACAATATCTATGTTTTTCCATATTAGATTTTTCTTTAATTTTCATTAAATTTTTGTTTAAAACAAAATAATAGTAAATACGAATAGACTAAAAAAATAATAATTTAAAAATTTGCTTTCTTTAACATAAAGCAACTTCTAAACAAAAATTAACAGATTTCAACATGATTCAATTCAATACCTTAACTTTCAAAAATCTCAATAACTCAAATATTAATCAACTACTTTTAGAAATATTGATGGTGTCGATGATGACAGAATCCAATGATTTTCTCAGTAACTGATTGTAAAAGTATGAATAGTTGATGAATAAATAAATGGCAAAACTATATGGAGTCTTTGTATTAGGAATTGACAGGCCTAACGATTGTTATAGGTAATGAAACATCAATCTTGTAATTTTTTATTACTCAACTCAGAAAGCACTCTTTTATAAGTATTCTCATCATTGTGAAGCAGTTGTTTTTTTCCAAATACTACTGGAATATCAACCAACTAAAACGTTTTTTTCAAAATAAGGCTATAAGTTTTAGGTTTAAAGTGAATCAAGTGCCTGATCGTCTGGAACACGCTCGTCACATAATAACTTCTAATGCTTGTTACAATTTTGTATAAGAGCTTTTTTGTACCTTCTGAAGTAAAATCAAATACCTAGCCTTTTCTTTATCGTCTTGTGTTGGTTTTGGTTAGATTGACTTCACCGTGGGGGACCGTCTAGCCTGACTTACACTGTGTACATCTTTTTTTACTAAGGAATGAAAGAGGCGATGTTTTGTTCAAGAGTGATAGAGAAAGTAATGTTAGATTTGTTTATCGATATGACTGAGAACTTTTGTGCCGTCAGATATACGTATAGGTTTACGTCTAAGTGTTAAGTATGGTGAACCATATGTCACATACATTTACTTTACTTAAACCATCAAAGGTACTTTAACTAGTAAAAAAAAAAAAAAACTTTATGATGAAGTTGTACTACCAAGAGTTAAGAAGTATGACTAAAATATATAATTTAAGGAACTTATCTCATCAACAGCAATGCTTTAAGTCATTGTTTAGGTACAGTTAGCCTATTTTAGAAGTTTTTGAAGGTGGTGCTGACTGTAGCATTACACGAATAGCACTCTACTACATAATGGTAGACACATTTTTGAGAAGTTCAAATACGCTAAGAAATTTGTTACTGTTATTGTATGAATTTATTATTGTATAGTTGGGCTTACACGTTCTAGTATAATATACTGAATACGTTCATATTATAGATAAGGGGTAAATGAGGGTGTTATTGCAGTTTTTTTTTAGTGGTTAGCTTTAAACGTTTATCAAAGAAATTTAATTCGTCAAATCGTTTAAATTTAATTTTTTTCTTTTTATTAATATTGGACTCAAAAACTAATGAATTCCACTTTTATGAATGTATAAACTCATGAATATTGATTCAAAAAGACGTTTGAAAGTTCAGTTTTCAGATTACGGTCAATTTAAATGCTTAATCAACATGGTATCCGCAATAATCCCATCATAGTAAAAGAGATTGTGTGTATGCACCAGTTACTGTGGACATTATAATTTGTTATGCGAATGTAAAATGTTGAACGCATTTTTGGAATCGAAGTCTGAATAATTAGATACTTTATAACGTGATTTAATGATTTCAAGTGTTACTCACAATAACTCATCAGTTCAATTAAAATATACGCATTACTCGAGAATTCCGCAATAATTGAAGCAACCGCAACAATACCCTCACTTGCCCCTACATACAAAAGACATACATAATATAAGCATGTATAAGTGTCACTCTATAGAATGAGATGAAAAAAATGATATTTTTAAATACAATTTTCAGTAAATAAATCTAACAATGTGTCAATGTAGCTTGAAAGCTTTGATAAAATTGGGAGGCTTTTGATCAGAAGTACTGACAATTTGTCATGTCCAATGTCATATCAAAAAAATTCAAAAATATTTCTGTAAATAGTGTACTTAACTATAAGGTTTAATAATAAAGACATAATATTTTTTGTAGAGCGACAAGGTTTCGCAAAGAAGTATTTTAACGTTATATTTAACAACCTTTGCAGAGTGTTATTATCATGTAATTCATCATCCATACGAGCTCTCTAGTAATTTTTACGTGAAACTCTTCAATTACACATGAACAGCATTATTACCCCCAAAAAGTCATTTTCACCTTTGCACTACATGTGATCTGAGCTGTAGCAGTACATACATGCATTTTTTCCTTACGCAGTACTTACTACCGTTTAATGTCGAGCTATGCTGATATACGGGCTTTTTGGCTTGTTGAACACCATCATATTTTCTATACTCTGCGCACCAAAGTATGGTTATTCTGGCATACGGAAAAAGTCTCTTTTTTCCGTAATTCCTCTCTTTTTCTCTGTTCTACGGCTTAATGCGGATTTAATGTTGAATGCAGTAGTTTTCCAAGCTTAATAAAGCTTAATGTGCGTTGGAAACACAAACTCCATTGACTTTCTCTCTGACCTCCCTCCTCGTACTCCATTTTGGCTCCCTTTGAACATTAAGCCGATAATATTTTCACTTTCTATGTGCTGCACAAAAATGTTTGTAAATTTTTTTGCTAATTTCTTTAAACAAAGAGGGATACTGTCAAAAATTCTTTATAACATGAAATGATGGCCAACTTGTCTTAGAAGTTATTATTGTTACTTAACGTGAACCATATCTTCAAAGCGTTAAGTAAAGAAAAATTGAAAAGTTAGATTCTCTAAGGATTAAATATGTTTAATCTGAATTTATAATCTCTGTTTCATACCGCAAGTACTCTTGGAAAATTATAAATTTTGTAGCTTTGGTCAGAAATGACGAATTTGAACAAGTTCAAAGCTTTATGGGCGTATTGAAAAGCATGAACTAAAAAGAACATGAGCTTTGCAGCTATAGGAATGTATTTCATATAATATACTCCATTAATCATTGCGTTCCCAAGTTGTGAGCTTTGCCTTCTTTGCCCTAAATGGAGTCCATTGCTCTTATTGCGTGTGTCTCTTAAAACTGACCCAGACGATTTATAGTTTGGCTTTTGCCCAACACTGCGAAATTAACACAATTCGTGTCTGGAAAGCTAACGCAGACAAAATACTTTGCTACGCTAATTGACACCATGAACTGCATGCCCTCAGTGTTATTTAAACAGAGTTTTACATTTTCTCTGAGTAAATATAAGTTAAGCTGTTAACATTTTTTTCTGACACTTGAATCTTTGTTATTCATCCTCATTTTTCTTTTACGAATTGTCTCTAAATCTAGTTGAAGTCACTAACACATTTAAATTAAGTCGTATTAATGGTGTGCAAGACTTTGTCAGCTCAGTTACCTCAACTACTAAGATTAGAATCTTGTTGGATGTGAGAACTTAAAAGTATTTTTAAAGTTATACTTCCATAGGTGCAATGTTTTTAGTGGAGTACACGTTAAGCCTATCACTAGAAAGACTCCTGAGCCCCTCAACTCCTACCTTCTTTTTGACGGAAGAAAGTTCAAGTTTGCATAGATGTAACGATAATTGAGAAGCCTTTTGGGATGATAATATGTTTTTCAATAAATAATGACAAGTACTAAGGGCTATGCTGTTCAAATTGATTTTATTTGAAAAACGACGTTTCGACTACTCCAAGGCAGTCCTTATCAAGTCACTAAAAATTAATATACAGCAATGGTAATATAAATATGTATATAAAGATGTACACAACAGAAAACGCACTAACAATGTATATAAGTTTTATCTTTACTTACAATAGTAAACAATAATCGCAGAGTGTCGTCAATGTAAAATGTTTATTCTACTCAACTGCGATATAGTACTATATATGGGAATTCTTTTTAAAGCTAAGTGAGAACATGTGTGTGTAGTACTACAACAGTGGTGAACCTGGTGTAGTACAAAATCAGCGGTAATTTATGAAACTGAGTTTATTTTTACTTTAAAGAATCAAACTCAATATCAAGGAAAGTGGCCACTAACCGATAAATAGAGATTGATAGATATAAATTGTTATGAATTATCAAATTATGAGAATTGTTATAAGTATTTGTTTATATTAAATTCAAAAACTGAGCTTAAACTTTGTGTATCTGTAACTTTGTTAACTGTATTATATTTTTTTATAAAAACCATTTCTGATATTAAACGCTTATAAAAATTTGGTTCATTATCTATAACTTTAAAATCATCAAAATCAAATGAGTGGCCACTGTCCTGTACATGATTAAAAATAGCTGATTCGTTCTTTTTACTTTTCACATCTCTCTTATGTTCATTTATTCTTTTTGATACGACTCGACTAGATTGACCAACATAACATTTATCACAATTTTTACATTTAATAATGATTGAGTTTGATTCTTTAAAGTAAAAATAAACTCAGTTTCATAAATTACCGCTGATTTTGTACTACACCAGGTTCACCACTGTTGTAGTACTACACACACATGTTCTCACTTAGCTTTAAAAAGAATTCCCATATATAGTACTATATCGCAGTTGAGTAGAATAAACATTTTACATTGACGACACTCTGCGATTATTGTTTACTATTGTAAGTAAAGATAAAACTTATATACATTGTTAGTGCGTTTTCTGTTGTGTACATCTTTATATACATATTTATATTACCATTGCTTTATATTAATTTTTAGTGACTTGATAAGGACTGCCTTGGAGTAGTCGAAACGTCGTTTTTCAAAAAAAGTCAATTTGAACAGCATAGCCCTTAGTACTTGTCATTATTTATTGTATTATTAGCTGTTCTTGGAATCAAAAAATATCTTAATATGTTTTTCGTCCAGCCAAAACATCTCGACAACTTACGCCAAACTCTGTTAACACGTGTGAACCCTGAATCGTAATACATGAATATTTTTTTTTGCAAATTGTAACTTCACTGAGCAATTGATTCGATATAATTTTTTTTTTTTTATATTATAGTGCTTTACGTCCGGCTCCTATAAAGGGCACTACTGAGGGCACTTAGCACTTGGGAGAAGGAAGGGAAGAGGGGTGGGAGGCTTCCCATTACTGGGAGGGGGGTAGGGGGAAATTAGGCAATTATGCTGCGAGGAGGTTGCCTAAAACCCTCCTCGAGGAGCATTGCGTGGTGAAAAAGCACATGTGAAAGTCACAGAGGTACTTGCCCGAAAAAGTCGCACTAGCCGGAAATCGAACCACGGTCTCCCCCGCGTGCCAATCCACGACCTAGCCGACTGAGTCACCGCGCGCTCTATTTCGATATAATTATAACCGTTTCTTGTCATTTCCAGTGTAATACCATTTTATCTTATTACTAGTAATAAAGCAAAGTCACTAAAACCGTTGTAATCGCGAAACGCGAGAACTGCTGAACCGATTTTGCTGAAATTTTGCATACTGATTATTGATGATTCCTAGATGGTTTTCGCACAACTTTGTTCTTGAAAAATTTAATAACATAGCGATGAATAAACTTAAAGTTTCGCTAAAATAAGCTAGCTTTGCACTTTAGTTCAGTAGGATCCGCTAAGTGGCGTCGAGGTAAAATTGAAGCCACCCAGAATCAAAGATAGTGAGGAATGGTTATAACATGCCCCATCGAGCTGTTGATTGTCGTAGTCGTTCATCGGCACATCGGCAGTACACAAAGAACAAATTTGTTAGTCGTGCAGCTGGGCATCCCGGATACCGATGGCTCTTCTTTCATGGACAAGCTATATAAATCTGGTTTTGCCACGGATCGCCAAGATAACCGAGTGCTAAGGAAAAATAGGCATGAACATCATCGTCACCGGTGAAATACCAGAAGAAGTGTCTAGCCAGAGCACAACCTGCTCCAACACTTAAAAGTTTTGTGGCCGTTTAACCATCCGGACTGGTGCCGTCAGATATTTTCTACTTCAAATGCGAGCCAGGAAAGACAGCCCTGAAGAGTACAGGCAGCCACAACGGCCTCCTTCTTAGTGGTTGTCCCAACGGCATACCAACAGAGAAGGTATTCTCCAGGCCCACTTTCCCAACTAACGATGAGCGGTTGGTTATCCGTGGAACGACCTGAAGACGAGATACTCTTTGGTCAGTGGTGTACCTCCCGACAGTACAGTCTCCATACACAGATACTCCAAGGATAAGTGTCAAACAACCAGTCTCGCTCGAGTGCTCGTACTGAACGCACGCTTTCTGCGCACGCCCGTTTCAAATTGCTCTTATTCAGACTTGAGTTCTCTCTACATGGCCCTTTTTAGGGCTACCTCTATTTCTCTCTTCGTAACTGCGACTTAGTCGCGCCACGCAACTGTGTTTCCGCTAAATCCTACACCCGCGTACACGCCGCCCTCAGGGGTGGCCCAGTTGGCTTGCCCTTCCACTGGGGCACAGCCAAATAATAAACACTGTGGATAATCCACAATTAAATGTCAGTGTGACTAACTCTTTCGACGCGCTGTTGGAAGAAACAGACTCCTCATCTTCCGAGATGTTCGCGCTAAATAGTGCAAGTGACAGTGCTAGTGCAGGTGACAATAGTGCACAGTTCCCCGCAATATCTAACAAGACAGACAGCCAGCCAATGGACCATCAATCCTTCGAGCTAAAGAGCCGAGACCCCCGCATCCGCAACGCAACTCTTATCAGGAACGCAGCCTGCTTTCCCGGGACACGGCTGTGCCCCCTGAAATCGTCAAGGAACTTGACAACCAGAAACAACGGATTGAGTACTTGGAGAAAATAGTGAGTGAGTACTCTATTTAGCTGAAAAATTCCATCCAGCATCTTAACGTGCTTAATCGCTACAACGAGGAGAAAGATGCGACCATCGCAGCACTCCTTGCAAAGTCCCCCCTTACAGTAAAATCTCCGCTTATAAAAGGCCTGGGCTTTATTAATCCATCACCAGGAAATTGTGACCCCCTAAACCTCAAAAATTTCTCCACTGAGAAAGATGAGCAATTCCCCGCCCTACCAAAAACGGTAAACATCCCTGTAAATTTCCCAAGTGTAAAGCCACCCCAGAAAAAACGGCGCACACGTGATCCTGACGCGAAAAACTCCTCAGCCAACTTCTCCAACATGGAGATTGAAAAATCTCCAAAGTGTCACCACTCAGCTCTCCCCAAACAGGGAAAAACGCTTTCGACGGTCATCTTGAGGACCAAGCCCAACTTGACACGGAAGAAGTCAACAGCGCCCCCAAAAAGAAAGCGCCTCCACCAATTACTATCTTGGATCGAAAATTATGGCCCAAGATAAACAAAGCCCTTATCGCGGAGAATATCCCCGTCCGCCGCGTCATTACGACCTCCGACGGTACACGCGTGTACCCCGACAATGTTGACGGCTGTCGACGAATCGTCCACGACCTTGACGAGAAAAAGGTCGAGTTCACCACCCATCAACTTCACGAGGACCGTGAAATGATAGTCGTCATCCGTGGAGTCAATATTGGCTACACGGAAGCTGAAATCCTGGACATGGTTCAGGAAAAAGTACCTTCTGCTCGTCGTGTCTGTCATATGACCAAAAGTGACCGAACCTGGTCATTGGTCATGGTGTACCTGGATGCGTCAGATGTCAGATCCCACGACATCTACAATATCAGGTCTCTCGGGGGAACTTCTGTCAGGGTGGAACAGAAGTGCAAGTCGAACGACATACCCCAATGCCGTCGCTGCCAAAAATTTAATCACATGGCAGCTTACTGCCATGCGTCCTGTGTTTGTGGTTTCTGTAGCTCAAACCACGCTACCGCAACCTGTCCAAAAAAAGACAAGGACCAAGTCACCCCTCGCTGTGCAAACTGCAATGGCGAGCATTACGCCTTCTACCGGGGTTGTCATAAAATCCCCCAAAAAAGAGTTCACGCTCCCAAAAAAAGTACTGCCCCTCCTCCCCTTTTTAGAAAAGCCACCCCTCGGACAACAGCCCAAGGCTCGATGCTTCTTAAAGTCATATGGAAAGGCGTATATTATTGATTGCGAAAACTTGGTGATAACGAAAAACTATTTTGATAAGATTAATAGTGCTAATATATACTCAAAGTGAATTTTCTACCCACTTAATTGTATTTTATTGTTTTTATTATACTTATGTTTTAAATTAAGTTCTTATTTGATAAGGGAGACAGTATTTTTGCAGTAAGTTTCAGTGATTTTATGGCTTCGAAATCTTTTTAGTTAGAAAATAATTCCTAGATATTAAAAAATTACTGACTAAAAATAACAGTATTATTGTAAAGTAACCAAAGAATTAAAAATAAGAAAAATATAAAAAAAGGTCTCTTGGCGAGGGAATACCACTATTAAAACTAATGTGTAGATCAACAAAATTAGATTTTTTTATAAACAAACCATTTAAGTTAATTTAAAATCTTTCAACTATCAGAACTCTACTTTTTTTACTGCAATACTTCATCAACAAACACAATAGTTTCAATAAAAATCCAACGCGCCATAGACAGTACCTCTCGGGTGGTGTGGAAACCTGTCTAATCAATAATGATTAATACCAGGTTAATACCATAAGACCTAATGACCATACAAAAACGTGACAAACGTCAACAAACATAAAATAATATTGACATATTTGTCATATTGAATGATAACTTTGTAAAAAATTTTTCATTTTAATACATAATTTAGTTATAATCACATTAATCATAAATGTATGCTTAGAATTAATAAAAGTGCACACAAGCGAGCGCTTACAGTATCTCGGTGTGCGGCTCTCAATATTTAAAGATTTGATTTCAAAAACCGCAGCGCACACAAGCGAGCGCTCGATATTACTGAAGATGAAGCTACTGAATTTTTAAATACTTATTGGATACGTGAAGGCGCACAATCGAGCGCTCGAAATTAGTTGGGATGAGGCTCCAAAATTGTTAAGTACTTATTAAGTAAAAATAAAGCGCAGTTAAGCAAGCGCTTAAAATTACTTAGGATGAAACTCTTAATTCTTAAAATACTCATAAAAAAACGTGGCTAAGCTTGAAATGTGGTTTATTAATTAAATAGACAAAATTTTAGGCAGTGGCGTGTATTGAGTAGCTAGCAATAAATTACTTTAAACGTAGATTGATGAGCGTATTTAAAAATAACTGAACCTTGCGTATTTGCTTAAGGAAGTAAGTTTTTTATTCATGCATGCTTTACTGCGCTTAATGATTTATAAATTAATAAATATGTATCAATGAATAAATATCAGGTACTTTAAAATATGAAATAACAAAAAAAAAAAAAAAACAACAAACCAGGGGGTATTAATGGGTCATGGGACCCACGGTAAGAACAAAGTTCTTTAAACATGAGATGGGTATAGACACAATTTCTCAGGTAACAAGGGGGTCGCCAGACCCACAGGAAGAACGAAGCTCTGTAAACGTTAGTACTGCATTCATGTTCTTTACTAAAACAAAAACTTGAAAAACGAATAAAAAAAATAAAAACAACAGTTTAGTACTCACGATGGTTGAAATTCGTGAGAACGTCGTGCATAAATACAGTACTCACGAAGTTAAACCATCGTGAGTACTAAACTATTGTTTTTATTTTTTTTTATTCGTTTTTCAAGTTTTTGTTTTAGTAAACAACATGAATGCAGTACTAACGTTTACAGAGCTTCGTTCTTCTTGTGGATCTGGCGACCCCCTTGTTACCTGAGAAATTGTGTCTATACCCATCTCATGTTTAAAGAACTTCCTTCTTACCGTGGGTCCCATGACCCATTAATACCCCCTGGTTTGTTGTTTTAATTTCCTTTATAATTTTTTCATTTGTTTTTTTTTCTTTTAATTTCTTGTTTTATTTTTTTCCTTATTTCTTGTTGTATTCTTTTTTTTTCATTTTTTGTTTTATTTTTTTTTCATATTTCATTTTATTACATTTTTTTCATTTTTTTGTATTTCCTTTATTTAATTTCTTTTTTTATTTTCATATTTATTTTTTTTTTTTTCATTCCCTTTTTCATTTCATTTTTTTTTCATTCCCTTTTTCATTTCATTTTTTTTTCATTCCATTGTATTTATTCATGTCTTTGGTAATTTTATTTTATGTTATATTTATATTTCATTTCATCAATTAAAAAAAAAATTTTTTTTTCACTAATTTTTTTGCGATTTTATAGCCCATTAATACAATTTTTGTTTTATTTTTATATAGTTACTCAATGACATTGTGCCATAATCTAATTATCAAATTAGAAATAAGTGCCCATAAAAACCACTAAAACGATTTGAAACTCGAAATACATTTATATAATGATCTTACATAATTCATTTATAATTGATTTAATGAATTACTTTATTTATGTAATTATGTGATAATGTAACATAATTTGTTTGTCGAATTCGAAATAAGCGCCTTCAAAAACCATTATTACGTTCTTTAACTCTATTCTACATGTTAATTTTATTTTACTTAATTATTTATTTATTTATTTATTTTTTTGTTCTTTTTTTTTGGATTATTTAAAAAACAAATACATAATTTCCAAAACAAATACGTAATTGAATGTATTATCAGTGAATACATTTAAAAATGAAATGTTATAGTTACGAACCACACCATAAGTACAAAAAACCGAGTTCCCACAGTCGGCAGCGCTCGTAGCAGAGTGGGTAAGGTAATGGACTTATATGCAGAAGGTCGAGGGTTCAATTCTCTGAAGTGGAAAATGTTTTTTTTTTTTTTTTTTTTTCAAGAATTGTAAAAGAAAAAATTAAAAGTGAAATAAAAATTATTGTGTAAAAATAAAATTAAAGTTTGTTTAAAAATCAATTGCTTGGGAGTGTAAGGGGGAAAGGTGGGTAAAGGTGTGTAGAAAAGTATAGCACGGTCGGCAGATATACATATATAGTGGGGAGAGGGGAAGTGTATAAAGAACAGTAGGTAAGGGGGACGGGGTAAGGGAGGAAACTTGAGAGAAAGAGAGTCCGGATAAACCACTTTCGTTTAAAAAAAAATATAAGAAAAAAAAAACAACAAACCAGGGGGGATAAATGGGTCATGGGACCTACGGTAAAAACGAAGTTCTTTAAACATGAGATGAGTATAGACACGATTTCTCAGGTAACAAGAGGGTCGCCAGACCCACAGGAAGAACGAAGCTCTGTTAGCGTTAGTACTGCATTCATGTTGTTTACTGAAACAAAAACTTGAAAAACGAATAAAAAAAAATAAAAACAATAGTTTAGTACTCACGATGGTTGAACTTCGTGAGTACTGTATTTATGCACGACGTTCTCGCGAAGTTCAACCATCGTGAGTACTAAACTACTTATTGTTTTTTTTTTTTTTTTAATTCGTTTTTCAAGTTTTTGTTTTAGTAAACAACATGAATGCAGTACTAACGTTTACAGAGCTTCGTTCTTCCTGTGGGTCTGGCGACCCCCTTGTTACCTGAGAAATTGTGTCTTTACTCATCTCATGTTTAAAGAACTTCGTTCTTACCTTGGGTCCCATGACCCATTTATCCCCCCTGGTTTGTTGTTTTTTTTTTATTATATATATTTTTTTTTCTTTTTTTCTTGTTTCATTTTTTTTTTATTTTTTGTTTTTTTCCATATTATATTTCATTACATTTTTTTTTCATTTTTTTCTTTATTTCTTGTTTGATTTTTTTTTTCCATTTTTTGTTTTATTTTTCTTCCTATTTTATTTTATTACATTTTTTTCCATTTTTTTGTATTTCCTTTATTTAATTTCTTTTTTATTTTTATATTTAATCTTTTTTTTTTCATTCCCGTTCTTTTTTTTAAATTTATATAATTATGTGACATTGTAACATAATTAGTTAGTCGAATTCAAAATCCTAAAAACCATTGATACGTTGTGCAACTCTATCATATATGTTTATTATAATAATTTATTCATAAAATAATTTATTTATAACGGTAATTATTAGTATTACTGTCATGCCAAAAAAACCTCAGGTTTAATAAAAATCGGTCGGTATTTTATGCATCAAATGCATTTTTTTTTTTTTGCACACAAATACACAATTTATCATGAATTAAATGTAGTATCAGTGAATCCATATAAAAATGGAATATTATAGTTACAAACCGCACGATAAGTACAAAAAATCGAATTGCCACAGCCGGCAGCGCTCGTAGCAGAGTGGGTAAGGTAATGGACTGATTTGCAGGAAGTCGAGGGTTCAAATCCCTTGATTGGAAAATGTTTTTTTTTTTTTTTTTTTTTAAATTGTAAAAGAAAAAAGTTCAAAGGGGAATAAAAATTATTGTGAGAAAATAAAATTAAAATTTGTTTAAAAATTAATTGCTTGGGAGTGTGAGGGGGAATGGTGGGCAAAGGTGTGCAGAAGAGTAACACGGCACGGTTGGCAGATATACATACATAGTGGGGAGAGGGGAAGTGTGTAGAGAACAGTAAGTGAGGGGAACGGGGTAAGGGGGGAAACTTAAAAGGCAGAGACTTTGGGTGAAACCACTTTCGTTTCCAAAAAATAAAAAAATCTGTCGGTTTTAAAATTCCAGCCCCCCGAGTAATGCGACATAAGGACCTTCGTTCTAAAAAAAAAGTCTGTCGGTTTTAAAATTCCCGCCTCCCGAGTAACGCGACATAAAGAACTTCGTTCTAAAAATTTTACACTTACTCTCGAACCCATAATCTTCGGGTCTAAAACATAACACGCATGCAACTGAGCTAACACTCAATATGACCAGTACTGCTTAAAACTTACATATGTTTCTAGTAGGTACCAGAGCTTAACTTTTACTTGTTTAAGCTTTTGTTGATTCCATTTAAGTTATAGTTTTATATTAATTGTACTACGATATTTCAGTTTTCCTTAATTTTTGAAGAAAAGCTTTTTAGCGTGGGCCTGCAAGCGTGGCAGGACTTTAGAAATTAGCTTGTTGAGTTTTCGCTTATGGTTAAATTCATAATGAATGCAGGTATACGATTGCATTGGATGACTAAGGGTGAGCTGCTTAGGATTTTGTTTAATTTGGTAATAAACAAAAGCACTGATAAGCGAGCGCGTTGGGTTGTTCAGGAATACTGGCTTGGAAGTTTGTTGGTTTTTCAAGCAGATAAAACTGCAGAAAAGCGAGCGCAGTGAATACTGGGATTACGCTGCTTGAGATTCATGCTATTATAGGTAGAATGTTATTTAAATACCAGTAATTTTATTTGGTTCATTAAGATTGTTTACTTGAGATTAGATAAAACTTATATTTTACACTAAAAAGCATAAAAAACTTTTAACGCAGTGGGTTATGGGAGATAAGGTATTTGGATTTTATGTTTTCGGTCTTTGCGCGTTGTGTCTTCGAGTTTTGGACGTTCGAACGACGCGCAAACGCTTGGCCAATCAGAACCTGGCTGTGCACAAGTGTGCGCGAGTTCTCAGCATGATCTCGGCACACTGAAGAACACGCGAGAATTAACCACACGGTACAGCAGCAGGTCCTTGACAATCCAGATTTTGAACACTGCACACCCTTCGAAATCAAAGGCATCATCCGCTTCCTAAGAACTTGGAAAGCCCCTAGCAGTGACAGTATCTCCAATAGCGTCCTAAAAATCCTCCCTCAAAAAATCATCACGGCGATTTGCAACATCACCAACGCCGTGATGCGCCTTGGTTATTTTCCAATTCCGTGGAAGGTGGCTACGGTCATCTGCCTCCCGAAGCCGGGAAAACCCCTCGAGCCACAGAACCATTAGCTTACTCTCATCGCCCAGTAAAATTACCGAAAGCGTCTTTCTTACCCGCCTAAACAAGCACGCCACAGAAAATAACATCCTTCCAGACGTGCAGTACGGTTTTAGAGCCAGACATTCGGCCGTACACCAGCTTCTGAGAGTCACCGAAGACCTCTCCGATAGCATCATCCACAAAAACTTCACCACGACAGCTTTCCTAGATGTACAGCAGGCCTTCAACAGAGTTTGGCACGAAGGCCTCCTATACAAGCTTATTCAGTTAGGTTTTCTGCACTACCTCATCGGCATCATAAAATCATACCTATCGGACAGATTCATCCGCGTTTAAGTAGGCGACTCCCTCTCCAACCCCCGTTCAATAACCTCCGGAGTCCCCCAAGGCTCCAAACTTTCAACCACCCTTTTCAACATATTTTGCCACGACCTGCTCCAGCGCGAAAATATCAACACGTACGTCTATGCAGACAACTTCGTGGTCAGCTGCACGTCAAAACCACACTCTCGGTGCACCACCTTTCTAAACGAGCATATCGTCACTCTCCATAACTGGTATAGTCTTTGAAAACTGATCGTAAATGAGGCAAAGACTATAGCCATGGTTGTCTCTTGGAAAAATCCAAGGAAGAAACTGCAGAAAATAAAGGTCAATGGAGTAGAAATCAACTGGAGCTACTCCGCCTAGTACCTCGGCGTAACGATAGACCGTTGACTCACGTACGTTCGGCATATCAACAGCACCCGCGGTAAGGCATACGGAGCCTTCGTAAAACTAAAGCCCTTCTTCAACAACAAAGCAGTCTCCCAGAAGACCAAGGTGCTCACCTTCAACGCCATCATCAAGAGCATTAGCACCTACGTGATACCAACGTGGGGCGTTGCAAAGGGAAACCGACTACAGGGCATCCAGGGCCCTTTCATGAAGATACTAAGGTTGGTCCTGGGTATTCCGTGGTACATCAGGAATATTCAGATTATCAAGGAGTTTAACATCGTCCCTCCAATACAAGCAGCCCCCATCCTTGTGTCTAAAATCTGCGCCTCCATTACGGATCACCCAAACCCAACCATCGCCGCACTCACGAATCTCCAACCCGGGCGCTTTGACCTTATACGACGTCCATGCGCTCTAGCACAGATCCCCGAGGACCCTTAGTGTACTCTAGGTCTTTAATCTGCCCTACTTCCATTGGATGCATCATCTCCATGATCTTGCCGAAACAAACGCGACTTTAATTCGTACGCTCCCTTCAGGAGCACCCTTCTATCCACCATATCCTTTACGGCCTCAACACTATACAACACTTACACAAATCACAAGTACGCTTTCAAATACGCAATACCTAGTGGACTCACATATCTACACACACACATACAATAACACCAAATTTAAGCTTCTCTAACTCTTTTCCGGCGCAATCCAAGATTCGAGCTCCGCCCAGATGCGTAAGTGCCCCTCCTTTCATCCCTTCGAGAGCGAGCTGGCCTCCAAAATTCTTCGTTATTTTCCTTCTTCTTTCTCCTCTTATGCCCTTTTGTCTTCTAGGGAAGTGGTCCTCATGGACCTGTCCCAAGCGGGGAGGTTAGTTTTTAATCGGTAGGCACACTGGGTGAATCCGACACTACCACCGGATTAGCTGAGGTGTCTATAAAGTTTTTTCCCTCCCTGCTTCATCAAAAAAAAAAAAAAAAAAAAAAAAAAAGTTTCACTACTGGCCCTTTTCAGGACCACTATCAGTATTTACGGTCCCCACTTCACCATCAATGCTATCGGTTCTTTTAAGGGCCATCTAAGTTTCAACTACCTTGCCAACAAATACATTTTTACCACCATTTCAGTAAGCGATTGGTCTACTAAAAGATTATGTACAGCTGGCCACTATTAAGGACATTCAGTATATCGAGTGGAGTTTCTTCTTTATCAACTTCTCTATGTTGAGAAACTGTGGTCAATAACTAATTACCTAGCTGTTAAAACCCGAAATAAGAAGAAGGGCCCCCAAGCTGGCACTTGGAGGAATTGGTTGAGCCCAAATTTAATGCAATCTGCTGCAAATTGAGAGAGAAAAGTTACATTTTCTGAACATAAAAGACTGTGTCAGTATGCATAAGCTGAATTGTAACTTTTTTTCAATAAGTAATGCATTGAATTATCTGACATTTTGACAGAGCCTCCAAAATAAAAACACAAACACCGGTCCTCTCATAGTTTTTGAAAACATACAGTCCAAAATGTGAACTTACAATAAAATACTCAACACATGCAGATTGACAGGTTATGCAATGCCGTTTACGATTATATTATTGGGCTTTGAAAATCGATTCTTAAAGCCCAATAATTGCAAAACTATGGGAAGAGCCGCGTTTACCTTTTTATTTTAGAAGCCCAGTTCAAGTTTCAGATAATTCAATACATTATTTATTGAAAAAAGTTACATTTCTGGTAATGCACACTGACACAGTCTTTCATGCTCAGGAAATGTAACTTTTCTCTCTCAATTCGCAACAGACTGCATTTAATTTGGGCTCAACTGATTCCTCAAAGTGCCAGCTTCGGGGCTCTGCGCCTTATTTCAGGTTCAAACAGCTAGATAATTAGTTAGTCACCATAATTTTTAACAGTAGAGAAGTTGGTAAAGTAGAAACTCTGGCCGATATACTAAATGCCCTTAAACCAAGTCAGTCATTTACTGGCAGACGTCGCGAGCGGAGTTGTTCGTCGCAAGGCTGGATACCCCAGTGACCATCGACCCTATATTACCCTCTTGACTCAAAGCATTCAACCAGGAATCACTGACCCTCTCCAAGGTCTGCGCTAGGAGATCCTAACAGTTATACAAAGGAAAAATAAACTTGAGCCAACAGGACAGTCTCCAACGGGTAAGCATCACGAACCAATCTTTCCACCTTAGATCACGAAAACAACTGAGTCTGCAAAAAAAAGGTGCTTTAGACACCAACTTCTTCGACGTTATATCAGGAGAAGTTGGGAAAGAGCTTTTTAATTAGCTCTAAAGCTTCAAACGTTGTAGTTTTCCTCCCGATCAGTGTGGTGCTACAATAACAGGCCAGAGAAGATCATCCTGAGGTATAGAGGCAATCACGTTTTCTAGAAACTTCAGTCAAGAAAGAGTTTACTTTAGAAGCTCACTGGTTGTTTTAATGGTCATTTAACGTCGAACTACCTACCAAAAAATATATTTCAACCGAATAAAGTCGAAAAAAGTAGCCTTCAGGGCTTATAAAAGTCTTAACTATGCCAAAAGTCGCAAGAAGTCGAATTGGAAGGAAAACTTTATATGCATTTAATAAATACAATTTTAGGCGTTAAGAAAATGACGCTGAACATTTATCGAGATTAAAACAGCATCAAAATCGATAAAAAAAAATGTATTAAGTGAAAGGACAGCTTTTCACTATAACCCTTATAGTTATCTCTTGAGACTTCTAGATTTTTAAATAGGTAGAATACGTTCTTGTATTTTTTTGGCGATAAAAAATGTAGAGATTAAGCTTCAGGACTTTGTTGCTCTGGTAATAAAGTTGTGAGATAAAAGAAAAAATTATTTTAAGTTACATATTTTTTGTGAGTTTGAAATCTTTACAGCTTTAAAAAATAGCCTTGTTCATAGATTACATGGGAGAGACTGCAAATCAACAGCCTTTTAGGGCCAACGATTATTTTATGGCATAAGAAACGCACGGTACTTTCCAGCATTATTATAGTTTTTTTAGTTCTTACAGCTTATGATTTGACCAAATAAACTGTATGGATTCCGAAAAAAATATGTTCTTAATAAGAATATTTTTGTTCTGGGAAGTGTCAGGAATTGATGTAAAATTTTTAACTGAAAACGTTTTACATTGAAAGTCCACACACTACCGTCCTCCATTTTGTAAGTTTCAGGCGAAGCCGAGACGGGGGGCTGCTAGTCAACGATAACTTAAGGATTAAGTGAACGATACGCTCGTCATTCAATTTATTACTGACCTTTTTAGCTAGTTTATGATTGCAAAAACAATAGTTTTCATTGAAAAATTGCCAAACGAACATTTAAAAAAAATGAAGAAAAAAATTGCTAAGTCAGTTAACCTACCTTTGCAGCAACATGGGGATCCGGATTTCATTCACTGCCCAAGCAGCTCCTCTTTTCTCCTATCCCTTTTAATGTTTGATTGACAATTTTTCAACGAAAATCAGTATTTCCCAATTTACTTAGTCCACAAGTAGTCATTGACAAAATGGTTTAATACTGTGCCCAATGATGATTTTTCTTCTACCTCCCTCTCCTTCTCACTTTCTTTCTCTCTTATCCTCGAAACACTATAATACTCGTTATGTATTGCATAATTGTTAGTTTTTGCGTTAAAAAACCAGGTCTTGGTCTCGGGACCCCTGGCAGAAGTGAAACTTCTAACTTAAATATTATTAAGCTTGGTATAACAAAAACTGAGAAAATTAGATCACAACTAATTTCAATAGGTCTTAAAGAATCCGATATTGAAATAGTAAAAATTTTATTATTACTTATTCGAGCACGTACGTGCATAAAATACATATACTTATGTTATATGTGATTCGCGAATTCTTAGTACTTTCATGTTTGCTATGATGTATGTATTAACAAATGTACAAATTGTTAGTCATGTAATGCAGAACGAAACGAAAATTTTCTCCATAATGCCCCGACAAAAAATAAATTTTGTCCAGTTATGCGAGACAGTTCCTTTTATTTAATATTACTATTCGTGCATTTGATATGACAACATATATGTACAATATATTCTTGTTTAATTCAATGTATCCGACAAATAAATTTTTTTTTTGAATTTTGGCTACCATAAAAGTAAAATAATCCACTCTATCTGATAGAAATTAAGAAAAACAATGTAAATATAGCTATTTTCTTGTTTTCAACGGTAAGATTATCGTATTATACATATTTAATACTGTATGCACTTTTTTTTTACATACATTCATACGTATAAACATGTATTTAATGACCGGGACGTACGACACGTTTATATGTATACGAAATGCATACGCGTACTTTGTATAGAGTGGCGCCCGCTGCGAAAGAGAGAGACGGAGCGGGAGGAAGTGTATAAGAGAGGAGATTGAGGAGAGGGATTGGGCTGCAGGGGGGGTGACTACGTTTTTTCGTAACGCATTTTCTCTCACGTGGCTGTTTACGGCCCTACACAAGAAGATTCACTTTAAAAATTTCTGGAACTGGAAAGAAAGCATTTGTTATGAAATTTAACTGCGGAAGCAAAGTAACAATTTCTTGTTTATTAAGGTTATGGTTGTTACTTGTTACAAAACAGCAAAAATCTTCTGATTTTATGATTCATGAATTCAAAAGTCAACACTAAGCAAAAAATCGTGGATTCATAGTCACCTCAGTTGGTTTGACAGGGGGCAAAGGGGAAAATAGGGAAGCAAAGAAAGAGTAGAAGCGGTGCGAAAAAAGCAATTTAAACGAGCAAGTGCATACGGGCTCGTTTACGATGCGAACGTTACAATGTATATACACAAAAGATGGGTGACGTGCAACATTGGTGTGTGTTTGCCAACTCCTCCAAACGTGACATCTCATCTACCTTCCATCCATCTTACACTTTTTGACCTCCTATGTATAAGGGTAGGCATGCCAAAAGAGCTCCTTCTATTCACGGTAGGCGTAGCTCTTGTTTCTTCTTATTGTTTCTCAAAGTCTGAAAAAATTGAGGTAATACTGCCGTACATAGATTGACCTACGAGATTGTTACAAATATTTTACCTCAGGTTGATTCAAGTATACAAATACCTATTTGGTATAAAGTTTTGAAGACCTTAGGGTGCTTTGAAGATGAAAAATAATGAAAAGAAATTTTTAATTTCATCATAATCTCTTACGAATAATCAACGAAAACGCATGCCCAATGATAAAAGAGACGCTTACAGGAATATGTACGTAGTAGGAGTATAATATAGGTAATGGGACTTTGAATCATGTACACATGAATGAATGAATCATATTGTGGCAGTGGCAGAACAACATAAAATCCCAAATACAAAGTTTAAAGGGGATGTGCTTGAGATCGTATCTAGTTGAGATCAGAAGTCTATTTTACAGAATAACATAAATATGCATTAACAGTGAGATAAAATTTCTTGGTCCTAGCCTACGATAAAATGTTTAAAAAAAATTTTCTGGCTATACTATTGTGAACAAAAATTTAATATTAATACCTACTTTATCAAAGTATGGTTAATAATAGCCTTTTTTTACGTTCATACTGAAATATCTCGATGGCTAATCTGTATTAAAAGATAATTTTATTATTATTTTTATTATTATTATTGTTATTCTTATTATTTTTCTTCTTATTGGCTGAGTCAGCCATACACTATCATATTCCAGGTTATGCGTTTGCCCATTTTACAAGCAACTATCCACTTCTGGCATTGTTTTTTATTCTTTGGAAATCGATGTACGTAGGATTCTTTTTTAAATTTACATATGGAAACACTGCACAAATGCGCAGGCTATTCTCGGCTGTTTTTTCATTAGAGATTCAAGTTTTTCGCCAACGGCACCTATCTTAGACATGTTATTTCGGTTTGTTTACCTGCCTCTTATCAGTTTCATTGCTTGCCAAGAGGGCGGCGCAACAGGCGGATTCATATCGCAGATAAGCCCAAGCCAAGTAATGCAATAAAGTTCAGAAAGCAGAATTCAAATAAGTAATTGCCATTTAGGTATTATAGCAATTTCCCATAGCACTAAAAAAAATAACTTCACGGCACCATTTAGCAAATGTTTACTTTGGCCTAAACATGATTGTCATTCTTTTATAGTGTATCGATTATTTTAATCATTATGCACGAGTTGAGCAATAGTGTATTATTTCTTCACCTTTACAATTATTTTGATGAGTGAATGTATTTACTTATTAAATAAATGTTTAAATAAAAAGTTTTTGAAAGACGAGTTCACAGATAATAAGTTTTTATGCAAATGACTAATAGATATCAGACTTTACTAAGTATTTAAGTTGAAGATATGTTATGCGTGATACTCTGCTGAGTCAATAATATACTTACAAGTCAATAGAATACGTAACTTATAATTATGCTTCATATTAATTAACTTCGTTTCATAATTATTCCTAAGCCTACTTACGATTTATATTATCAAAATACTGTGATACCTATACATGTAATCGACTTCTTGTACAAATGATAAAGATAGAACTATATTCCATCTATTCATCAATCCTATCTTCTAAATATCATCCTATCCTCTACCCTGCTTTCTTTCGAATCAAATTTGAAACATTTAATAATGAGATCGATGTCTGTTTCTTTAATGATCTTATTTTCCTTTAACGGTTTATACAATTCAATACCCAGGAACCAATTTGATCATACTTACCCGGGAACCGTTCCGTAATTTGACAATGACCTGTTCACCTGTCTCTCTACGTAAAGATCACGAATAATATTTTCTTTTGTATCGAAAACAGTGACCCAACGCACTAGCATTCCTAAAACTACAACATTTGTAAATTAAAACCAAATTCACCATCAAAATGAGCATGTGAACGCACAAAGCCTTAATCGTATAACACGCTAATCTGTAAAAGCTTTTCCGCTTTTCTGTCGCACTGCAGCTGCTAATAACAATTACGGAGGAACTTTGAATGGAAAAGAGTAGTAGCGATAACCCCGCCAATACAGTTTTTCCGTAGCTATCCTTGTAAAAGCGTCGGAGTATCAGAAATTTTACAACGTCGTGATCGAAGATATCGACCAAGCGTAAAAAAACGAGGAAAAAGCGAGTATATATGTAAAAGAGTCAAACGCTTCTCTACGTAACGTTAGCTACGGCCATTCTAATTCAACGGGAACAAAAAAACATGTGGAACGACCTTTAGGTGTTTCAATGCATGACGTTCAGCACAGTAGCAAAATTTTTTCTTATCCTCCACTTCTTTTCCTTGCCCTCTTTTCCTCTCCCTCATAAAAGCTTTAGGATGCCAGGGCTGAGAGAATGGGCGTTTCTAGATTGTGCATATAGCTGTACTACTCAGCACCCAAGATACACGTGCACTACTCTTACTACTACGTGGCTAGTGGAGTATCTCTATGCTCTATCTATACTAAAACTGAAACATGAGTGCAGGGGATGCTCTTCGTGTGTACTAAAGTAATAGCAGAGTCCGGAGAAGGAGAGCCAGGAGGTAGGATACATTGTCCCGTGGAATGTATGCGACGAGAGCACACACTCACACGGATGAGACAGGGTTCTGAATTTGTAACTAAAGAAGCGTTTTTTCTACCTTCTACCTTTTTAGCTCCGATGACATTAAGAAGAGCGCTCGCTATGCGTGTTTGCATGCTTGCAACCCTACTCGCACGGCTATGCAGTCCTGCCGTGGTGGACGGGTTAATAGATTATTTATAAGAATTTTTACACAAGTGGGCGTCCCGGCTTCTATAGATTTTGAGGGTATCGTTTAGCTACAGTGGCTGCTGTACTTTGCTGAAAAGGTCTCAATGACGAGTTGAAATATTGACTAGTACATAAATAAGAAATTTTTGTTCAAGAAAACCAAGTGATATTTTATTGTGGATGTAAACCCTAAGTAAAATTTTTTTTTTTGTTTGACAAAAACTTACTAACAAGCAACAATGTAGGACACGACGATTCAGAATTATTGGAACAAACTTCTCTGACACACGTCTGATGTTTAAAATATCCGTTAAAATTGCTTGGCGTAAACAAAACGTGGTGCCAAAATCGTCAATTACTTTTTGAATGAGGATTCGACGATTTTCCAACACGTCGTTTTCTCTTTAAGGTGGCTTGGGCGATTTTTATCGACTTGATCAAAATCTCTGAAATTCTGGAATTATGTAAATAAAGTATGCCAAATTCATTTGCGACAAGGAAATACTGGATTAAACGACTTAATTTTTTCGCAAATCACTACCAAAAATTCACCAATTTAACACCTACTCTTATGGATAGTGGTCACAAAATCGACTATATCTTCGTAAATCTTTGATTAACCTAAAAAATTTCAAATAGTTCTTGTGTATTTTTTTACAAAGAATCTATTAATATCTTTAAAATATAGGGTCAATGACTTAACTTAAGAGAAAATGTGAAGAAAAGTATGAAATAATAATCTGGCTTGTCTCGCAACATCACCTAATTTTCACAATTATAATTTCATGGTACTTTTCTGGCAATTTACTGATCTTGTACTTTTGTTTTGTCGGAATAACTATGTTTATTGAAAAATTTACTGTAAAAAAGCGTTGATTTTGTAGGGGCCCTTACAGCACCCACCCTAGGTACGGTACCAACCGCCCAAGCCACCTCAATGTTTCCATCTGTTATTGACTAACACTGTGTTCACTTAAATTTACTACTGAATTAGTTAACTGAAAAAATATGGAGCATCTGCTCTGAGGCATTGTTACTGCAAAATAATACATGGTACATAAATAAATGAAGCATAATGATAACGTAATAAAAGCATACATTTATAATTTTTTCTCTCTAAGAAGTTTCATACACGAAAATACGTTTTTCTCTGAAATCTTGCGTACGAGATGTGCTCACCCATATATGGTATGACGTACTCGGTTATTAGAAGGAACAATAGACTGTCCCTTAGAATCTGAGGTACCGAACCTAAAAGAAATGTGATGTCTCCTAAAAGCTTGTGTACGATATGTGCTCACTCATAGATGGCATGATATTATGGTTATTAGAGGGAACGGTAGGCGTTACCCTCGAATTTGAGGTACCGAACTTGGATTGCACGCGCACGTTATGCAAATAAATTGACGACTGAGTCAGACTATATGAGGTACAGAAACAAATATTTACTTGAGGTACCGTTCCCTCTATTATTCTAGTACGTCATGCCATCTATGAGTGAGCGCATCTAGTACGTCAGCTTTCAGAGGAAAATATATTCCCGTGTACTCATCAAATAAATGTTTCAATGAAAAAATTGCCAAAAATATCGCCAAAAATTTTCAAACTGATTAGCAACTACTAGGTAGTAGGTACAAAAAGCATATAATGATTACAATCATCGCTTCATTAAGCATTAGATCTGTAATCATACTAAAAAAAATATAATGACCCTTATTTTAATATCAAATTTTATGTTCAGCGAGTGTATAAAATTGTAAAAATTGAGATATATTAAGTGACAGCTACAACTCAAGCGATTAAAAATGAAAGACCGCGGAGTACGACTCTAACTGTATTGAAAACCAAAATTCCTTCACAATCTTAACAGTATTTAATTTAATTATTGTAACCTTATTCATGTGCTGAACTGTATGTCATTACAAGAGTTAACCTTTAATTACTTTGGAAGTAAATATATTTATAAATAGGCAGTAATACATAGGCAGTAATAGATTCACTGGCAGTAATCAGGAGGCAGTAATACAAGCATAATGATAGTAATACCAGCATTTATCTAACTTCATAAATAATTCTGTAATAATTTAACGATGTAATTAAAATACGTCAAATATTTTTTTTTAAGTACCTGATTATATAATCTTCACTTTGAAGAAAAAAAAGTCGGTTAATTCATACAGAAATTTTCAGTAACCTTCTAAAAGCGCTTCACCTTATTCCGTCTATTTTTCCCACGATTTCAGGAGGAGAACGCAACATAATCTCCCATCCGGTAAAACTCTCGTTCTCTGCCTATCAGAAAAGTATTTTGATGTCATCTGCGAGGAAATTTTTTCCTGAGCCGTAGGCAAAGTTGACAAATAACAGATTGTGGTAATATACTATTCTATAAGTAGAGAATGCAAGTTTTCCCCTGGAAAGAGTGTTGCGCTGTCTTACTTACTTAATCTTATGGAAATACTTTTTTAGTCTTATGGGGAAGTCTGGAAAATTTTTATGAGGCAGTTTATTCAACACATTAATGCCACGTAAGATATCCAGAAAATGGCGAATAAAATATTAAAAAATCTTCAAAAAACCATCCTTCGCTTTGACTGAAAATTAAATCACCAGCAAAAGTTACAAATCGCCATTTTAGCGATGAATCACTTAACCTGGTAACTGTAATCCCTCTTTTCTTAATAACCTTTGATAGTAGATCTAGAGTAGAGGAGATGCATGGATTTATGTAGCTAGGATATCGTATGTAACACTTTGAAAAAAATTTTCCTTGGTAAGTCGGTCAAAATCCTAGTGCAGCATATGTATAAAATTGTGCACCTTGTCATATTATAAAAATACAATAATAAGGGCTGTGAATCTTGGCAGTATTAAAATTTACGTGACGACATTATCCAATATTCATTGTATGATATAAGCTTTTTCTACGAACTCTGAATAAGAAAATCAATTTTTTATGTTCCAGGTGAGTCATGAATTGTGAAATTTTTCCTTCATACATCATAACATCATAAACGTAAGTTAAATATGAATTACCTGATTTTTTACTATTGGTTACTTATCGGCCTTGTTTGGAATTTTATCCCCTAAACTTCAAAAATCGACAATCAGTAAAGTCCTAAAACTTTTGCTATTTAATAAAAAAAATTTATAATGGTGACCTAATTTCTCGAAACCCTAATCAAGAAACTTATATAATGTTGATAACTTTCTCTATTCTGAGATAAATTATTTAAAAAAACTCATATTTTAAGCCATTTATAATTGTAGCAATAATTTTTAAAGTTGTTTTATGTGATAGCTCATAGAGTATGATGTTTTATAATTTACCATCAGCACAGTGCAGAATTATCAACACGAGGTACATCTGAAACATCAGTACCAACAAGTACTCATATATAATGATAAATGTGTAAATCCCACTAATAACACCACTCGAGAAAATCTAATAAATAATGAAAACCATTGAGGCAGGAAATTTCATTAGAAATAAATATCTTATGAAATATTCTCTATATTTAATACTGATATGCAAAAATCCTATTTCAAGTATTGATTGTCATGTGATTGAAGCTTTTTTATTCGTTGTATGATTGGTTGAGGCTCATCACGTAACTTCTTTTGTGGGATTTAAAAAAAAATTGAACTGTTTAAGTTGAAATCGTCATTACATATAAAATAAAATAAGCTCACGCTGTGACAATAATTTTAAATAATATTTTACTTGTTTGTCCTTTGAAACTAGACAAGTAGACAAAAAGTTTTATTTTCTCGAAAGTTATGGAATATAAAAATATCAAAATATCTGTAAATAATAATAAGAACAGTCAAAATAGTTTAGGTCGCTTGAAACGCGTCTAACGTACCTAGTATTGATAAAATGTGTATGTTCAATACAACAAATTTCTAAACTCACATACAAAAAATACTTTATGGAGCTAAAAAAAATTTTTAGGACTAACAACTTTTATATGACTTTTAAAAAAATTGTGTTTTCTACGATCAATAACTTTTTTAATGAAATAATCTTAAAATATTAATATTGTTATTCAGCACGCTTCAACAATACAAAATACAACTTGACATTACTATATTTATCCAAACAAACAGTTTGAGAAACACTATTTGGGGGCATCTAACTATGTCAAGTTACAGATTTTACAGTATAAGGTAAGTAATTTTTTTCTCATTCTCGAGTTGTGATTGTTTTGCAAAAAAAATTATTCATTAACATGGTAAGTTCTTAAAATTGTTTTTCAGTTTTAAAAAGTCTTAGTCAAATGTGCTTAGGCTTATTTTATTCTTGGAGGATTAAATTTAATCCACAGGAATTCAATTTTTAAATTCAAACAAAATCTATGACATTTGTCTACCGTCCAACAGAAAAAAAAAGTATAAGTGACATGAGAGATGAACTGAGAAAATCAATGAAAACTATGTGTCTTAAAAAATCAATGATAATTTGAGTATTGGACCGTAGAAAAACTGTTTTTTATAGAAACATGATATAATTATTCTATTTTTTAAAGAGAAAAACTATTTTTCGATGGGAAGTATGATATCTGTACTTACCCTTGTAACTCGGCGCAATTTCCTCGTAAAAAAGGGTAAATGCAAAAATACAGTTGATTCCATGAGGCTTACCTTTTTTCTAGTTTGGAATCCAAGGTGGTACACCTTTTTTTCCGTTGGACAGCAGATTGTTATGTTAGACGCGCTTCGCACGTTTTACGATTGGAAAACAGGGCTTATTTTTTTGGCTTTATTTTTACAATTTTTACTGCATCCAAACTTTTTCTATTAATGAGACTTCATTTTAATCTTAATTTAAAAGAAAAATTTATCGTACTCATAGAACTGAACGGATCTTACTAGTTAAAGAAACTCTTATCGATTAATTTTACAACATTGTTAGAGTTTAAGCTCGCTCGAACAACCACGAACAGGGAACTGTTCGAGCCTAGAGCTTCTCGACTCGTTTTTCTTAAAAAATACAAAAAAAGAAAATGAAAAAAATGTAATAAAATGAAATATGAAAAAAAATGAAACAAGAAATAAAAAAAAAAATAAATAAAACAAGAAATAAAGAAAAAAAAAAACAAAAAATAAAAAAAACAACAACAAACCAGGGGGGATAAATGGGTCATGGGACCCACGGTAAGAACGAAGTTCTTTGAACATGACGAGTATAAAAACACAATTTCTCAGGTAACAAGGGGGTCGCCAGACCCATTGAAAGAACGAAGCTTTATAAACGTTAATACTGCATTCATGTAGTTCACTAAACAAAAACTTGAAAAACGAATAAAAAAAAAAAATAAAAAAAATAGTTCAGTACTCACGATGGTTGAACTTCGTGAGAACGTCGTGCATAAATACAGTACTCACGAAGTTTAACCATCGTGAGTACTGAACTATTTTTTTTATTTTTTTTTTTTATTCGTTTTTCAAGTTTTTGTTTAGTGAACTACATGAATGCAGTATTAACGTTTATAAAGCTTCGTTCTTTCAATGGGTCTGGCGACCCCCTTGTTACCTGAGAAATTGTGTTTTTATACTCGTCATGTTCAAAGAACTTCGTTCTTACCGTGGGTCCCATGACCCATTTATCCCCCCTGGTTTGTTGTTGTTTTTTTTATTTTTTGTTTTTTTTTTTCTTTATTTCTTGTTTTATTTATTTTTTTTTTTTATTTCTTGTTTTATTTTTTTTCATATTTCATTTTGTTACATTTTTTTCATTTTCTTGTATTTCCTTCATTTAATTTCTTTCTTATTATCATATTTAATTTTTTTGTTTTCATCCCCCTTTTTTTCATATACCATTCTTTTTTTTTCATAATTATTTTCATTACTATTTTTTCATTCTTTTGTATTTCCTTTATTTCATTTCTTTTTTCATATTTCATTTCATTATTTTATAATATATTATTTTATTTGTTCAAATTTCATTTAATTTAATTATTATTTTTTTTCATATTTCGTTTCTTTTTTTTTCATATTTAATTTCATTACTTTTTTTCATTTATAACACTAATTATTAGCATTACTGTAATGCCAAAAAAACCTCAGGTTTAATGAAAATACAAATATTTAATGCGTAATAACGCGCCTTATTATATTTAATCTACATAACCATATTTATGCTAATTAAATTTTTTTTTTTTTTTTTTTTTTTTTTTTTTTTAGATGTATTATTTAAAAAACAAATACACAATTTATAAAACAAATTCATAATTGAATGTATTATCAGTGAATACATTGAAAAATGGAATGTTATAGTTACGAATCACACGATAAGTACAAGAAACCGACTTCTATAATCGGCAGCGCTCGTAGCAGAGTGGGTAAGGTACAGGACTTACATGCAGAAGGTCGAGGGTTCATATCTCTTTATTGGAAAATGTTTTTTTTTTTTTTTTTTTTTTTTTTTTTTTTTTTTTTAGAATTGTAAAAGAAAAAAAATTCAAAGTCAAAGAAAAATTACTGTGGGGAAATAAAATTAAAATTTGTTAAAAAATTAATTGCTTGGGAGTGTGAGGGGGAATGGTAGGTAAAGGTGTGGTGCTGAAGAGTAACACGGCACGGTTGACAGATATACATATATAGTGAGGAGAGGGGAAGTGTGTAGAGAACACTTGGTGAGGGGGGACGGGGTGAGGGGAAAAATTTGAGAGGAAGAGATTTCTGATTCAAAAAAAAAAATCTGTCGGTTTTAAAATTCCAGCCCCCCGAGTAACGCGACATAAAGAACTTCGTTCTAAAAACAATCAATTAATTATTGAGTTGACCAAAATACCTAAATCGCGAAATCGACAGTAGCCAAAATTAAGGTAATGTTTGAGGACGGATAAAAAATATGCTGGTATTTTTTATTAAATATTAATGTATGTATTTGTCCTAATTTTACAACAATTACTGCGACGATAATGCGGCTTCAATAAAATTGAGAAGTGACGCGAAAAACGTTAACAAACAATTTGTGCTTATTGACCGAAGAACGGCGGTCTTGAAAATGTTCACAACAATAGAAGCCTCTGGGGCGAAACTGCTTACCCCTAGACGGCGTATGACTACCTTGCTGACGAGGTATTCGAATTGAGCCTAGACGGCCAAAGAACCAAAGTCTGGACGATTGTTGAGAGGCAGTGCTGCGAGTCAGCGACTGTCTCCGGCGACGTACCTGCGAGGAATCGTACGATTCCCAAAACTCGAACTAACAATTGGAAAGAATCAAAGTGATTCTGACGAGGTCGAGGGCGGGGGTGACTCACACAAATTCATAGAGCGCACATAGAGCACTTACGCTGAGAGCAAGCGAGTCCCCACTACCGTAGCGCGCCGAAACCACTCGATTCATCTCGGATAACGATACTAACGCAAACATACCGCCCGCCTTGACGCAGTGAAGCGTCAAGAAAAACAAACCGTTAATAAGAATTAATAGAATGAGATAGATAAGCCTGATTACACGTAGAGCTATCCCTAGACTGCTCTTGGGATAAGGCAGTATTACAAAAAGTTAGTATAACGAGGGTAGCTTACCCTTTACAATAAATCACTCCGATGGCACAAATGAGCAGAATTGAAAAAGAAAACAAAAAATCATTATAAATGGAAGGTTTACAAATAATATTAAATTAAAAACAGTCTAATTTTCTATTCTACTCGCGAAAGCTAAAAAAATACAAAGATTCATTTGTAATATTAAATTAATTTCGTAGTCCGCCCGCCTCAGCAGGCTTAGGCGCGAAGTCTTGATGATGAATTTGTTGTTGCCAGTTTTCAAGCTCGGGCTCAGTAAGCAGCTTGATTAGCTTGATGACTAGTCGTTTGAACGTGGATGATGCTGTTTTGAGCGTAACGACTCGAACTAAGCCATCAGACCCTGGGTGCGTTTCGGTCACCAGGCCCAGAGGCCACCTGGTTGGGGGAGTGAGGTCGTCCTTCATGATGACGACATCACCTATCTTCAAATTTGACTGTGGCATTTGCCACTTGCTTCGCTGTTGAAGATGGTGGAGAACTTCCTTTCTCCACCGTAACCAGAAGGAGTCTCGAAGGCTGTTTAAGAGCCTCCAGCGGTTGGTAAGCCTTGGAGGCTGGGCTGATGCGTCGTAAGGCTCTGGATGAGTCAGTAATGACGAGCCGATCAGGAAATGCGCAGGAGTCAGCGCAGCAGCATCAGTGGCCTCAGTGCTCAAAAGGCAAAGAGGTCTCGAATTGAGGCAGGCCCCAATTTTGGTGGCGAGAGTTATCAACTCTTCAAACGTCAGAGTCGATTCGCCGATGACTCGTCGAAAGTGGTGCTTGAAGCTACGCACCGCAGCTTCCCATAGTCCACCGAAATGAGGAGCACGAGGCGGAATGAAAGTCCACTCTGTGCCTTGAGTAGCCATGTCTCTTGACAGAGCCTGAGAAAAGGACGATGATTGAGCGAACAGCTTGCCCAGCTCGGTTGCTGCGCCCTTGAACGTGGTTGCATTGTCCGAGTAGAGTACGGAGCATACTCCTCGACGTGCACAGAAACGAGAGTAAGTTGCGAGGAAAGGTTCGACAGTCAAATCTGAAACAATTTCAATATGAATGGCTTGAACAACCATGCAAATAAATATGGCTACATACCCTTTAGTAGTTTTTGCTCCACGACCCTTGGAGAACAGTACAGGTATTGGTCCTGCGTAATCGAGACCTGTATGTGCAAAAGGGCGTGTTGGAGTCAATCAAGCTGCTGGTAGCTGTCCCATTAGCTGACGTGGGCTACGGGCATCGAATCTGGCGCATTTTACACATCGATGATACACACCAGCCATCAATCGTGAGCCTCTTGTGATCCAGAAGGATCGATATAGCTGTGAAAGCATGAGCTGCACTCCACCGTGCAGTGTAAGTAAATGCGTCTCTTCGACTAGACGCTTGACGAATATAGAATTTCCGGGAAGTATAATTGGATGCTTCTCATTGAAAGGCAGAACAGCATGCTGAAGTCTACCTCCGACACGAATCAAGCCGGTTTTGCAGACAAACGGCTTGAATTTGAGTAGATGGCTTTGCAAACCAAGTGGTTTCTCAGCACATAGACGATGCATCTCGTCAGCAAAATGACATATTTGAATTGATCTGAAACAAAAAAGTCTACCCATACTCAATTCATGGCTAGTTAGAAAACCAGTTTGACGCTCAGTTTGTAACTTTAAAGCGTTTAAGCGCCAGCGAGGGCAGTACCCCAGAATACGTATTATTTTTGAGAAACTAGAGATCTTTTGAAGAGACGGCAAACAAGTAGAATGGGCTGTTGCAGCGACCGGATCTTGCTGCTTCCACTCCTCTTGAGCAAGACATGCCAGCACGTCTGGACCGAGCGATGCTCCCATGGAGTACGAGTTCGGCCAATCAGTTTCATGAGCTGTCAGCCAGGTAGGTCCGTGCCACCAAAGCCTATGAACTGACAGCTGGTTTGGACTGAGCCCCCTTGTGGCGCAATCAGCTGGGTTGTCCGCCGATTTGACGTGACGCCATGAGGCTGCAGGGAACGTAGTGACAATTTCACTCGTCCTGTTTGAAACAAATTAGGCCATTTTGAAGGATGACCTTTGAGCCATTCCAAAACGACTTTTGAATCGCTCCAAAAGTTGACACTTTGCGGTGGGTAACGAAAGTGTGTTAGCAAATGATTTGCTAGACGTGTGAGGAGAGTGCTCCCGCACAGTTCCAATCGAGGGAGTGTCTGCACCTAGTCGGTGCAACCTTAGTTTTAGCCATGAGTAGGCTTGCAGTGTGGCCTGGAATGACAGCATAGATGACAGCGGCATAGGCTCTTTTTGACGCATATGCGAAGCCGTGAAGATGCCACCCGTCCTTTTCAGCTGCGCCTATCCACCTTGGAATTCTTATCGACGAGATGTCTTCAAGCTCGTCGCGAAATTGTGACCAACGCTGATTGAGTTGACCTTGAAGTGGTGTGTCCCATTCAAGATTATGAAGCCAAAGATCCTGTAAAATAATCTTGGCAGTAACAAGAGTCAGAGCTAGCCAACCTAATGGATCGAAAAGTCTTGCTATTTCCGACAAGATCGAACGTTTAGTGATTTCAACGTCATGATAAATTAATGAAACTTTAAATACAAAACAATCAATATTAGGAAGCCATTTTAGGCCGAGAGTTGATATCACCTCGTCAAGTTTGACATCTATTTCATTCGTTGACTGCGACAACAGTCCTTGTAGTAGACGAGGCTCGTTGAAAGCCCATTTGCTTAGCGTCATGCCAGCTGAAGCCAAGAGTTCGACCAGTTGATCCCGACGACGTAAAGCCTCCTCGATTTGGCCTGCGCCTGAGAAGATATCGTCGACGTATAACTGGTGTTCTAGGACGGCAGCCGCCTCTGGATGCGACTCTTTGCCATCTTCTGCAAGTTGCCTCATTACTCGCAGCGCGAGAAATGGTGCTGAAGCCGTGCCGTAGGTAACAGTCATGGCTCTGTAGTCCTGGATGGGTTTAGTGACATCGTCACGCCACACGATGCGTTGCCAGTCAGCGTCGTCTGGATGAACTAAAATTTGCCGAAACATTTTCTCTACGCCTGTAGTGAAAGTGAATTTGAAAAATCGCCAATGAGACAAAACTACTGATAAGTCTGTTTGGAGTTTGGGACCTGAAAGCAACATGTCATTGAGCGATAAGCCGCTTGGAGTTTTTTGCGAAGCGTTGAATACTACACGTATTTTCTTCGGATTGTCAGGACGAAAAACTGCGTGATGAAGCAGATAAAAATTAGAGCGATTGAGTTGATCGTTTGGCACGATTTGCATGTATTGTAGCTCGCTGTACTCACGCATGAAAGCTTTGTACAAGCCAGCAAGTTGTGCGTTTCTGTGTAAACGCCTTTCCGAACGAATAGGACATGCTACAGCAATGTCTCTGGAGCCAATAAGCGAAGGAGATTTGGAAAATGGGAGACGGACAACAAATCTGCCCTCTCTATTGCGTGAATGAGTTTTCGTGAACTGTTCTTCATAGAAAAGCTCATCAGCAGTCAAGATTTTTCTACGAGGGATTTCTTCGATTTCCCAAAATTTGAAGAGTTGTTCAGAGAGCGAAGTCTCGGTGAACGAGTGAAAGCAACGAATTTGACCCTCTTTATTATTGGGTACTGCAGTAGTAGGGCCTGTTAAAAGCCAGCCGAATACTGACTTTTGAGCAGCGGGAGTCCTGATTGGGCCGAGTTTGAGACCTTCTACTATAATAGACGGATAGATATCCGCGCCAACGATAAAATCCACTTTTCTTGGCTCACAGAAATGTGGATCTGCTAGATCGAGCCCCCGAATGTGAGGCCAATTAGAGAAATTGACATTTTGCCTCGGCAAGTAGCGAGTAAGTTCGTTGAGCACTAATGCTGACGAGCTGATGCGAAAATGCTTGTCTTTGTTAGACGATAGAGTGACTTGCACTTCAGAGCGAGCGTGAGAGGTCCCCTCATCACCTACGCCAACGACAGAAAGGTTGACCTTTCTAGCAGCCAAACTAAGCTGAGAGACCGCTCGTTGAGCGATGAACGAACGTTCAGCTGCTGGATCGATAAGAGCACGAAACGTGCTTGAATTTCCATGCGAGTCGGAAATTATGATTTGAGCAGTGGCCATGAGTACAGTACCACCTACTGATGCCGCATGGGCTGCAACCGACGTTGCCAAGTCATGAGACGTCAGGTCGGAGTTTTCCGAAGGAGAACCCCTTGTAGGAGGTTTGTTACCTCGCGGATTTTGAGATTGGTTATCGATGTGAAGTTTGGAGTGATGTTTCCCTTGACATACAAAACAGCGTTTTTTCGATGGGCAATCATTTAGAAAACGATTTTGTTGTAAACAATTTAAACACAATTTTTCATTTTTTACAAAACTAAGTCGTTCGGGTTGAGACATGGCCCCAAACTTTTTGCATCCGTAAATTGGATATTCCTTGCTGCACACGATACAGGATTGAGCTGCTTTACTCGAAGACGAGTCGACAGCTTGCGTTGAATTAGCCGATACGCGTTGTGTGTTTGACGAATGACGATAAGCGTTTTGAGACGTTCGCTTTTCTTGGGATTCTAAAGGAACGCGAGATTGCTCGAGAGACTGAATTCTACGCTCGAGAAAATGGCTAATGTCGTCATACGTGGAAAATCCTTCGCGAGCTTCCTGAGAAACTTCCCAGCTCTCGCGAGAATGCTGATCGAGTTTTCGAACGATACAATGAACGAGCCAATTATCATAATAATTTACAGGGCACTTTAGGTCCCGCAAGGCTCGTAGAGCTTCTTCACTACTATCGATAATAATATTCAAATCCTGTACATTTCGAGGTCGTACCGACGGAAGTTGAATTAATTTTTCAAGATTGTTAAATAATCGAATTCGCGTGTTATCGTAACGACGAACTAATTTATCCCAAGCGACATTGAAATTCGCGTCTGTGATATCGAGGCCTTTAAGGGGCTGCGCGGCCTGACCTTTAACAGCATTAAGCAAGTGCTGTAATTTTTCGACGTTTGAAATCGATTGTTTATTAAAAATCATCGACGAGAATCGTTGTTTGAACGATTCCCATTCGTCATGAATACCAGGGAATGTTGGTAAACAAAGCGAGGGTAACGAGAACTTTTCGATCGCAACTGTTTGATTTAGCGGCGGCTGACCACCGGGAACAGGATTCGGCTTTAAAGTTTTTGTATGGTCTCCTAATCGACTTTTTGCACCGATGTATGCATCCTCGATTGAAGAGAAAAAATTCTGCTTGTAATAATTTTCATTTTTGAGATCGTCTTCATACTCATATAAGTCATTATGACGATCCACGAAAATTTTCTAATAATTTTCGAGCAACTCTAGACGAGCTTCAAAATGCGAAAGCGTTTGTCTTTCGGGGCCTACTTTTGTTGTGGAATTTTCGTAAAAATTAAGTATATTACTATAAGTTTTAAGTTGAGCCTTAAAAATTTTGTCCATTTTAAGAACGAAATAATACAAACGAAACGGTTACGATTTCTCAAAAGAATTAAATACTCGTCGAAAATATGACGCGTAAGCTAGATAACAGCCACCGAAAATTCGACAATACAAAGTTCGAATTATAAAATGAATATACGAGAGGCTAATTTGATAACAACAGTGGCCTTGATGACTACGAACAGCTAAGTAAAATCAAAACAATGCGTATCGGAGCTAGAAGATATGCTGTTTTCGATAATTTCAAGCCAAGCACAAGATAGAGAGAGATGGAGAAACATTTTAACGATACGTACAGTACCTGCCTCTTCCCCCGCTTGCTCGCAATCGGTCGAACGCTGAAGAAATAGCTTGCCGAATCGAGTTCGTCAGGGCGATGAAGAAGAAGCGTGGTAAAAGAATTACTACCTTAATTTGGCACGAAGAATTGTCCGAATGTCCTCGCAGACTACGTATGTCGCTTTTCTCCTCTCTCCTCTTCTCTATGCTGCTCGATGAAGGCTTCGACGGCCGAACGGCCGCAACGATGTTGACGATGACGTCACACAGGCCTTGAAAATGGCCGAGCTGCCGATGGTAAATTCGTGGTAATGGCCAACCACGCTCTGCTACCAAAATGTTAGAGTTTAAGCTCGCTCGAACGTCCACGAACAGGGAACTGTTCCCCTAGAGCTTCTCGATTCGTTTTTCTTAAACAATACAAAATAAAAACAATCAATTAATTATTGAGTTGACCAAAATACCTAAATCGCGACATCGACAGTAGCCAAAATTAAGGTAATGTTTGGGGACGAATAAAAAAAATATGCTGGTATTTTTTATTAAATATTAATGTATATATTTGTCCTAATTTTACAACAATTACTGCGACGATAATGCAGCTTCAATAAAATTGAGAAGTGACGCGAAAATGTTAACAAACAATTTGTGCTTATTGACCGAAGAACGGCGGTCTCGAAAATATTCACAACAATAGAAGCCTCTGGGGCGAAACTGCTTACCCCTAGACAGCGTATGACTACCTTGCTGACGAGGTATTCGAATTGAGCCTAGACGGCCAAAGAACCAAAGTCTGGACGATTGTTGAGAGGCAGTGCTGCGAGTCAGCGACTGTCTCCGGCGACGTACCTGCGAGGAATCGTACGATTCCCAAAACTCGAACTAACAATTGGAAAGAATCAAAGTGATTCTGACGAGGTCGAGGGCGGGGGTGACTCACACAAATTCATAGAGCGCACATGGAGCACTTACGCTGAGAGCAAGCGAGTCCCCACTACCGTAGCGCGCCGAAACCACTCGATTCATCTCGGATAACGATACTAACACGAACAAACATAGAAGGCTGAAATTTAAATAAGATTATCCTACCTGTACTTTTGCGAGTGCCTATGTGCTTGAAATTATTTAATATGAAAGAGAGAGTAGTCTTAGTACTAGGTGTGTGCTAGAAGTCGAGAGAAGAGAAAAAAAGTAGAAGACTAGAAATGATTCGTGAAGTTAAAGTACAGACTTAGATGGTTTTGAATAAGAGGCATGCCTTATGCGTAAAGCAGTACTTTTCCACCTGGTAAGAAAAATGTCATTTGCAACTCAAGCACGAATGTACATCATCAATACACCCTTCGAGCATGTTAAGCGTAATGACAAAATATAGTTGCATACGGATGTTTGGGAGGTACGAAAAAGAGAAATGGTGTAGAAACAAGTGCACGAGAGAAAAAGAGTGCCTATGAAAAATTCACGTAATAAGTGAGAAAGGTGTCGATATAGTAGCGAGGAAAGAGAGAAAATCGGAAAATCGAAGTCGCAGAAAGAGAAAGATAGAGTCACGAGGGTGTGGCCTACGAAGTTAGTGCGAATTCAGGTCAGAAGTTGTGGAAAGAGAGAGAGAGAGAGAGAGAGTGTGTGTGATGGAATTGAGGAGAATCGTAAGAGTGATAAAAGTGTGTTTGTGTGTGCGTGTATTTGTATGGTGACGATCAAGTAGCTGGGTCAATGCCAGATAACATCTTTGTGTCCGTAAGGTATGACATTAAGAGTAATCATTCTGCAGCAGCCTGCAGTAAAATCTCATAAGGGTGTGAGTTCAGTGACAAAAGGACAAAGCAGAGCAGAGTTTAGCATTGTTACTATGCCCAACAAACATATCTTTGCTGAAAGTAATGAAGAATTTTATTGACACAAACATGCAATAATAAATAGAACACCTGTAACAATACCTAACCGAGCATCTTGAAAAAAAATCAAATATCAGGTGACATATCGGCTATGTAACACGCTAAAGAAAACGAGAAAATAGACGAAGCACTTAACCCCAAAACAAAAGTTGGACTCAAACTATAGACACGCTAATGTCATAAATAAGGTTGAGGGTAGGGTTGTGATAAACATGTGTCTACTTATATTCAAGAGCTTGGCTATTACCACAATTTTATACGAGCCTTATACACTTGATTTATTTGTTTAGTACGAACAGGCAGGTAGAAATTCACCCTCTTATAATACAAATACCCAATCGTCGTTAATTCTATCCCATTTTGGCTGAAATCGACTCCTGATGCCGATGTTGCCAAAAGGTTAAAAAAAATATTCTATCCCATACATGATGTAAATTGACGGTAATGATGTAACTTTGTCCACTGTAACATAATATATGTAGTTTTAAAAGTGCTGTATATCACTTGTCATATTCTTTGTAAATTGCAGGTATTCAAATAATTTTTGTAACTACCCTAATCTAGTGTACCCAGAATTACAAAAGCAATGTATTACTCATTCAATTATGTTTTATTGTTCAATGATCTTCTCTTATATGGATTCATAATGTCTAATGATTTATCATTTATTGTATTGCGATAATGATGAAAATCTTCGCAGACTGATATCTATAGGCAAGAGTAATCGAGTGCTATTATTAGTTTTTTTAAGTAAAAAAAAAATATCCTGTTTAATTGGAGCTTGATTTTCATCACGTAATTAGGGTCAGAAAACAGTATACTCGTTAGGAGTAAGCTTCTCTATTATCATGCATCCAAGTTTTTCAAATCAATTTTGATTTTATAGCAAGTATATGACGATGTTACAACTAAAAAATTACTTTTAAAGCAGTCTTATTAGGCTTCAAAAAAATTTTAACTTGTTTTCGTCAGGAACAGAAGAAAAAAAAATTTTTGCAATTGAAAAACCCTTTTTTCTTTATCTACTTTAGCTTTCGTAGTATGTCTGATTTCGTTAAATGACTTATCTATGTTGGGGTGTCCAAATTTTTTACTAGTTTTATATTGAATAATATAGATTTAAATGTTTTCTTAACAACTTGTCAATATAAGGGTGAGCATAAAATTTTTAAATATTTTTTCATTACTTGATGAAGAAATCACCTACATTAAATGTAAGCCAAGTCTTTGTACATAATATACATACATTTCAACGCATTGTATTAATCTGTAAGTATATGACCTACGAATAAACATGTGCTATAATACCAAAGTGCACGAAAGCACTTTCAAAGAGCTTTTCACGCTTAATCACTTTCATTCCATAAGTAAAATCTTGAGTAATAATTTTTACTCGTTTCTTACTTACATTTTGCTTTTTCCTGTATATTTTTTTTGCAAAAAAGTACAATGTTAAAAAAAAAAAACTTAAATACATGGATATTAGGGGGTTTACTGACTCAGCGAACAAACCTTGGAATGAACTTTGACAATGTAATGAGACTTACTACAAAGATTAATGTATAAAATAAAAGGAGTCTTAGCTCAAATTTTGGTTCTCTTTATGGCTTATAAGAAAAGATATTAGTATCTATTATGCAGCCGTGTGTAACTTTATTGGACGTCAAATAAAGTGGGAGCCAGTAAACTTATTACGACGTGGATTTTTTCCATTAACATACCTACAGCTCTTTAAATTTATGAGTAAGCGTAGTTTTATTTACTCTTATTTTTACTGGAAGAAATATTATGCTCTTTGCTACACATATTGTTCAAGAAGATTTAAAATTGCAGAATCTAAATAGAGATCAACTTAATAATAATATAAATAATTTAATTAGATGGCATAGATAATCCTTTTGCTTATTTTAGTATAAAACAAATTACTATTATTTGTTGAGCCTTTTTTCATCCAAACAATAATATTCAGCATTAGTAGTTATTCTTCTTGTTGACGGGGCGTAAATCTTTCATTCTTAGAGAGTTGCAGCATCACGTCTGAAATTATAGGGACTAATATACGTTGTCTTTAAATCTTCAACAATATTTTCTGTTAGAAAATCTCAGAATGTGAAAATTTATTGTTCAAATCATCACATTTTAAAAATGCTGTATTTTTTGTTAAATAACATTTTATCAATAGTCTTTTTGGTCTATGGTATGAAAGATGTACAATGTTACAGTTTATATCATATTAAAATCACATGAATACTAAAAAATATTTACAAGATTTTCTATTTTTCACAACCTAAGGGATAATATTCAGTTGAATGTTTTTAAACATTATCAAATTGTGTCAAAAAATAAGTAACTGCCATAACCATCCATTAAAAGTATTCCTCTCATTATTCAGTTCTGATTCAAAAAAAATTTTTTTATCTCGTTATTCAATAATTCAATAATTATTTTTAATATTTGTGTTTAGAAAAAAAAAAAAAAAGAAAAAAAACACTACGCGGGTATTGTTAATTCTATTTGTTTCGCACACTGCATGCACTACGATTCTTAGCGGAAAATGAGTCTAAATTCCTTTTATACAAAAAGATCATTAACAAAAATCGAGAACCGAAAAAACTTTATAGGTAAAAAAGCAAGAAAATAAGCTGGAAAGAAGTAAATGATCACAAACGGCTCCTTAACTGATCCTGGTTTGAATGATCGGTACCGAATGAATAACTCATAATAATTTGTCTACTGTCACGGCGCGATAATTGGCACTTGCAAACATAAACCATGCTCCAATATTTACCCAAAGACAATCGGCACAAATAAAACTACTCTACAGACTGAACTTTCTCGTTCCCAAGATCATTTATTCCCTTACCCTTTGGTCATGTGTAACACGTACGTTGACCCTATCTGTCTCTCTGTAAGGTGTATCTGCTACTTCATATAAAAACCACTCATGGCTTTCGATTGACTCATCCGCTCTCTTTCTCTCTCTCTCTCTCTCTTCCTCACACACGCACATTGTTTTTTATTGATTTGGTGACTGAAAGCATGGCTCTGTCACGGGATGGATTTTACATCTTAAATTCCATTTGATCCAACTACTGCTATTCCTGTCCATCCTGCTTTCACTAGCTCCCTATTTCCAGCCTCGTCCACCTTGAACCTACAGTGCTACTTACTGCGTCAATAATGAATAATTGACTGTCCTTCTTCGATTTCTCAGCAACAGTATTTTGACACGTGGCAATATTGGTTTTCTATCTCTTTCTCATCCTTGCTTCAGTTTCTTATCATCTTTGACTGCTTAAACTGCGTGAGAGTGAGGGTGTGTTGGTATATTAGAGTCTTGAAGTCTAGAGCCTTGAAAACTATGTTGCAGAAATACATTATTTTACTCATTATCACGAAATCCTCATCGACTTAGCAAGTGAATGCTTTCCACCAACTCTGTGTAAAGGTACTGCCTGATTTGACACCAGTTATTCACTATTTCTGTCACTTTATGATCTTTCATTGTAATGCGTCCAGTGACGGTCTTTCAGACACACTCCTGATCGATCAAGCCAACACTATTCTATCCGCTAAAACGTATCGGATTAATACGTAGTATTGACATCCCCAGCATTGACATGTATTATTTCATAGACCAGCTTATTATTTATGGTAAAGCTGTAACTTTCTGACAAAACATTGGATTGACTGAAATATATTTGACTGTATGAAAATTCCCACCATAGTTCTAACCTTACCTAGTACTTTTTTTTAGTTCCTCTTAGATTTACATCTATGCGACTAGAAAAACCCGGGACCACACACGCAGAAAAGAATTGCAGAAATTTTCACCGTGAAAGCAACGGTAATTCTGTGATATTTTGTTATTACGTAAATTCTTACCGCAGTGGTACATGAATTTTTACTGTAGATTACAGTAATTTTTATGCGAACTCCAAAATTAATCCAAAATTCACTATGATTTTTACTGTACCGTAACGGTAAAATTTCCCCTGAAAAAGCATGTAGCTGTAGCCTGCAGGGTCACGTATGCTGGAGGGAAGGGTCGACCAGATTTTGGCTGAGAGAACGAGATAGACGTAACATCTGTATTATAGAAATCAGTACACGTATAGATGAAAGTAAGGGTATCTTTTATAATTAGCTTTAAGTGAAGGAGGAGTGCATAATGTTTCCAATAATACTTACGTTGAGTATGAATTGTATTAATACAAATACCTGGTCAGATTTAACATTTGTAAGTTAGTCCACGCTGCAGCAGACAACTGGTTGGGTGCGTGGCCTTCCCCTCCGACCCACGTGACCCTGCAGCCTATAGTTATATATACTCTTTCAGAGAAAGTTTTATCGTTACCGTACAGTAAAATTTATAGTGAATTTATGATAAATTTTACAGTTAGCATAAACATTACTGTATACCACGGTGAAAATTCACGTACCACTAAACGTCATGACAAAATATCACAGGATTACCGTTGCTTTTACGGTAAACATTCCTGCAATTCTTTTTTTCTGTGGGAACTGAATAAACATTCCAAGACAAAAACAACCCCGATATAGTTAGTGTCTAGGATTCTTTTGCCGTTGAAAATGGTTAGTTTCCCACCCTTGGAAGTTAAAAGCATAGATTATCAAACGATAATTTGAAAAGAAGAGAGTAAGAGATTAAGCTTAATTATGAAGTGTCACGGACGTGGCTTGGTAAAGTTAAGCCAGTGCCTGTGTGTTGGCATACTGGCGTATAACTGACGATACAATAGTGCATCTAAGAGTGCAATTGATACAGCCACTCTCGGTGGCAGTCATGGCTTAGCAGTTAGCGTAAAGTCTCGCGAATCCTTAGTTGATCAGTTCAAGCGCCAGCTCCGCTTCTTTTTGGCAGAGCTACTCACTATTATATTTTGGACTCTTTAATCCATTTATTGAGGGTTAGAGCCGTATAGTCAATCTCAAAAGTTAGTTTGGATTGAAAATAAGTGAATTTTAACATTATTCTTAAAGAATCGTACGAGCTATTTGATATCGTACAGTAGAAAATTACTAATAAGTGGGAAAATAAAAAATTATTACTTCAAAGTTGAATGTATGCACTGTTAGAAAAATATTTATGAAATTTAATAAAAATGTATTGGAAGCAAATTTCATAGACATAATTGAAAGTAAAATAATAATTTATATGTTATTTTTTTACATTTTTTTTTTAAATTAATAAATAAGTTAGCAATTTACTGCTGGAAAAGTCCCATGAATTACTTATGTTAGCTGTAAAATTAAAAAAACTAATTTCAATTTCTTCGAAAACAACTTTAGAAATTAATAAATGTAGTTATAAGATTTAAAATAAGATAGTTGCAAAGTCAAAAACGAGTTTTGAAAATTAAATAATAGTTTTTGTAAATAACAGAAATAGTATGCGTAATGTTTTATTTCTTGCCTGCTGTATACAGATATACCAATAGCATTTTGTTCAAACTCTTAGTTAAAGTATTTTTGAAGCCATGACGACAGGCTTCTTGGAATTTGTATATGTTATTCTAATTATTATTGACAATAACATACTAGTTTTTTTTAATATTTGTAATGGTACATTGCGTACGAGTTTGCAAAGGCTTCGATTTACGAACCGAGAGGTTTACGGCATGAGCCGAAGGCGAGGGCCGTAACGAGGTTCGTAAAGAAGCCTTTTCGAACGAGCTTCGTATACTATTTTTCCGCCTGAGAACCCAAAACAAGCGGTAAAGGTGCTATTTTAAGGTTAGAAGGCGGAAAAAATATTTCCCCAGTTATTGATGAAAACGTAAGTTTCCCAACGACGTTTGCATAAGAGCCCGTGTATAAGATCCTAAGTTTGCTTTTTTTTTTCTCAAAAACTGTGACGCTATGATTCTTAAAATTTTAATAAGTTTAATATGTAATGAAATTATTATAATTTCAGCAAACACATAATTTTTTTGAGACTGTCGTAAAAAATTTGTTTTTTGCTCTAACCCCCTTAATAAATCGGAATTACCTGCTTCCTATCTGCACGAGAATCCCCAAAGCTTGTTCCGTAACAAAAGCTATTCATATGAAGTAATTTTAAATTTTCATTAAAATATATGTTATCGGACATAATTATCTGGTAATAACGTGTTTTTACTGTCAAATGTTAGTATTCATAAGTCTAACGTTTCAACAATAATTATCGAGGTTTCCAACAAATGTAGAAAAAGATATCCTTAAAACACATCAAATTCTTCTAAGTCTTTTTATATGGGGCGAAGATAACGATGATGTTGAAAACGAGGTATTTAAAAAATAATAGTGTATCTAGGTAATAACGTAACGAGGGAGAGAAAATAATTCAGCAAAAGGAGTGGTCAGTAAGCTTGGGCAAAAAGAAGAGGTAGAAGAAGCAACAAGGCAGAGAGAGAGAGAGAGAGAGCTTTGATGGGTACGCAGTATATTCAGTGCTCGTACAACAACTGTAATTCACAGCTTCTAAAGCCGGAAAGCGAGAGTGTTTGTTTGACAATGCCTCGTTCATTTGTGGTCGGATAGAGAGATAAAGACCGAGAGAAGGTTGGAGAAAGAGATGAAGATATTTATGCGACACTTTGCTGCACGCGAGCGTGAGACTTGCCCCAGACAAGAGTACCCATACTCAAACTCTCGGGTCGTCAGCACGAGTAAGCTGTTGTTAAGTGATTGCATGGAAAAATTGTTGTAAATCCTTTGATCTTATTTTTTGAAAGTACAACAAATATGATGAAGTATAAAAAGATCTCAAAAAGTTTTTATGACTTAATTTTTTGAAGTGTGTAGGATGTTCACTTCGTTTTGTCACCCTTAAGTTTTTATTTTGAATTTAAAATGTGTTGAATTTTGATTAACTCTTCTTAAAAAAGAATGGAGCCGTAAAAGTTCGTATTATAACATTGTTCAAAAAATTTGGTACATAAATTATAAAACGATGCAAAAAAAAAGTGTTACATTCGTTTTGAATTGCGTGACTGACGGTTTTCTTAAGAATCGCTGATATTAATTGTCTCTAACAAGAACTCAGAAAATGAAGAAAAGCCCCCCCTGCCCCCAAAAAAACAAAAAAAAAAAATTTTAGCATTAAAAACAAAAAATTATTCTCGGTAAGCTTAATTAAGGTGGTTCTTTCATGACTCCTGAGTCACAGGTGAAACTGTAAAGTTGATATTTATTAATGCTGCTTAAGTTTTAAACGATTATCTGTTAATATTGTTTATTGTGGCAAATTAAGTACTGATTCAAAATTTAGATCATAATATACGATGTTAAAGTTCGTAGGAATGATTATCGAAAATTCGCGCTTAACCTCAAAATACCAGCAGTGGATGCTTGCCTATGCTTTCAACATAGGGAACGAAAATGTATTCCTGTGTTTCTTTTAATATCTTTTGATTAAGTCTGTAAACACATATATTTTGAGACAGCAATATATTTGGAATTGCATAAGCTTTACTGTGTCAGTTTTTTACTTAATTACGTTCAGTAAATAAATAACTAGGTTACAACTTTCAGTAAAAAAATGTTTAGTTGCCATTAGAGCGCATGTTTAGAATTTAGTTTTCATTTATCATTTTCTTGCGTTTATATTCGTCAGCCTATTCTGAAATTTTAAGAGGTAGTGAATTATGTTAAAAAATGCAATAAATTATATAATAAAACTAGCTTTTGAGTACAAATTAACTCTCAAGTTTTGCTTAATCACTACTCTCGATCTGATTCACTTTCTCTACTCCATCAATATTCAACTAACATCTTTTTTGGAGTGATTTTAATATTTATGAAACATTGTCCCAGAATTACTCTAAGATCAAAAAATCAGAAGGAACTATCTGTATAGCAGTCCTCATCTTTATTTTTTTATTTTTAGACTTCTTTTTTATTACTTACTTATTTTCTCCAGTTTACCATGATGGTATCATGCCGAACGTAATAAACCATACTAAAGAGGCAGTGTTTGAAGCCCCTGTCATGTTACAAAATCGATAGTACATTCAGCGCACTTCCTCTACCGTGATTGCGGATGTCTACCACTATACTCAGCGCTATATGCTATTAGCCAAGATTATTTTATTGTTACAGGGACCTTAGCGTTGTAGCTACATGATGATGTAGCTGTGATAAGGGTTGTGTGCCATTCTGATGTTGAGCTACAGTATTGGCTAATAGTCTTTTTTTTGTAGCTCATTGGCAATTTAAAAATTTACTGGGAAAAGTAAGATAGAGCAATTAATGACAATGGCTAATATGAAGACGGGCATATAAGAGGAAATCCAATACAAATTTACCTTTACGCGTCCCAAAAAAAAATTAAATTTTTCTCCAAAGCACACCTTTGGAATAAATTTTTTCTTGTTCTATGTATCCTCAATAACAAGGAAAAAATCGTGTACACGATTTTTAGGCTTTGTGACACGATTTTTCATGGCACAGACAATTATAATATTCATTTTTTAGAAAATTCTTTGTGAGCAAGGACTCCTACTGCCTTATTAAACCAGCTTCTCGTTTAAATTCTATACAATATCAAGTGTCTTTTTTTAAAGAAATCTGTCTTGATAATGAAACTAGACTTTATTCCGCAACAGAACCCAATAATTAAGAAAGTGACGCTAATAATATAGTTTTCAACTGACAAATATGCAAATAACTTCCATTGTATTCCAGTTAAAAAAACATTACTATGAAATTTTATGTTGATAGTTTATCATTTTACATTAAATATTTAACATAACATTAAAAATTTTATAGTAAATAACTACAGATTATAAATAATTCATTAATCAGACATCACAGTCATTTTCTCGTAGTCCGATAGTTAAAGTACGAAAAAATGGTGAATAAGAAAATTTCTGCCACCTGGAAGGAAATCGTTTTAATCGATTACAAATATAGTCTAATTATTAGAAAAAATATTTTTGTCCAACAAAAGCGTCAGCTTCAATTGTTATTTAACAAATGTTACAAACAAATTAGCGTATTTTGCGATTGTTCAATTATTATTGAATTTTAAGACAAAAAAATATCTTCTTTTAGGTGGTCTGCTGTTAGTATTAACAAATTGTTTATACATACACGGATGAATATATATTTTAATAATCAATAAGTATTTAAACTTTCACGTCTGTGCGTGGTAGGTAAGTAATGAATGACATGCATTAATGCACCAACGGTCATGCCTGCAAAGAGTACGATGAAAAAAATTGATTTCATGATATATTTAATACAATATTGATGTACAAATGATTTTTTTTCAAAAATTTTTTCTAATTGATGAATTATTGAACAGTCGTGAAGAATGCTAGTTTGTTTATAACATTTGCTGAGAGCATCGTATCAAAATCAATTTTTTTTTTAAATACCTAAAAAATTATTTGTTTTTGTAAGAAATGAATTGCGTTTTACTATACCTAAAATTAACAAAGTTGTAAGCATTTATTCAATTGCAAAAATTATTGTTAAAACAGGAGTTAAAATTAAAAATAAAAAAAAATTTTCTCCGTTACATTGACGTTATTTATATTCTTGATAAAATGCCTTAGGAATTTTGGGTCTAACTAATTTTTACGCTTTAAGCATGCTAATGAATTTTCAAAATAACAATTTAATTGTGATGTCATTTTTTTAAATAAATAAAAAGCTTGTGCACGGTCAAATATTTGTATAATAAGTACTTAGTACTAAATTTTCAATCATTTTTATCAATAAATAAAAAGACTACAAATTCACAGAAATTAATTTTCAAAACAGGAAACAACGCTTTTTTGCAACTTAACATTGCAGAAAACAAATTTTTAAATAATGTAAAAAACCTTAATTGATAGAAAATTTTATCACGAACAATTTTGCTTTAGAATTTTTTTCAATCAGACCAACAAAAAAGAAGTTATGAGCTAAAATGTTAAAAAAATTCGATTAATTTTCACAATTTGTTAAATAACAATTGAAGCCGACGCTTTTGTTTGACAAAAGTATTTTTTTATAATAATACTATATTTGTAAGCGATTAAAACGATTTCCTTCCAGGTGGCAGAAATTTTCTTGTTCACCATTTTTCCGTGCTTCAACTACCGGACTATAAGGAAATGACTGTGATGTCTGATTAATGAATTATTCATAATGTATAGTGATTTATTATGATATACGTTATGTATAATATTTAATGTAAGATGACAAACTATCAACATAAAATTTTATAGTAATGTTGTTTTTAACTCGAATACAATGGAAGTGATTCGAATACACTCGAATATTTGCATATTTTTCAGTTGAAAACTATATTATTAGCGTCACTATCTTAATAATTGGGTTCTGTTGTGGAAGAAAGTCTAGTTTAATTATCAAGACAGACTTCTTAAAAAAAAAAACTTGATGTTGTACAGAAGTAAAACGAGAAGCTGGTTTAATAAGGCAGTAGGAGTCCTTGCTCACACAGAATTTTCTAAAAAATAAATATTATAATCGTCTGTGCCATGAAAAATCGTGTCACAAAGCCTAAAGTTCATGGACACGATTTTTCCCTTGTTATTGAGGGTACATAAAACAAGAAAAAATTTATTCCAATGGTATGCCTTGAAAAAGAATTTAAGGTGGCTCCAGTGGCCTCAATGTTAAAATCATAAATAATCCAACCGAGGTTAATAAAATTGAATTATATTCTTTGAATTCCCATCTTTCTATTCGTATACAAAAAATTAAGGTTGACGATGAAAATTGTAAGAAATCATGCTTACAAAATCGTAGTTTTAAGACGGGTTGGATAGAAAATGCAAGCTTACGCGATATACAACCTACTGCTGCACTTATATAAATAACCCGTAAGGTGTAAAAAATATACTGTCTTGTATATATTATTACGTAGTTTTCGATGACATGAGAAAAGTGTCTTGTTATCGAAGAAAATCTTTAAATAATCGGAGACTAAGTATACAGTTGCGAGTGCAAGTCAGCTCTTAGCTGTCTGCATTCTGCAGAGTACGTATATATAGGTATGACTACAGCTGAGCAATGTGCCACATTCTTGAACTTAGGAGCGTACCGTAACAGTTCATCAATTAGGGCAGCATAAAACTTTTTTGTTTTTTTATATTTACTCACTAAAGTAACAGATAAAATGTAGAATATGGCTCACAACAGTCTCTACGATAATTTTATACCATATTTTAAAGAAAATAATGATTAATTTTTAGTCTCCCCATTTTGATACGGCACTAGGCACTGGAGCCCCCTTAATTTTTTTTTGGGAGGAGTAAGGGCAAATTTGGATTAGATTTCCTCATATGCTGTTATTACTATAGTGACAATGGCAATAGTAGTAACGATGATATGGTCATGTCAAGCATTATGTGAATTTTTTTTTTAGTCGACAAGCTTTCTTTGACGTTCAATTCAAACATTTTTAAAACTTATATTTACTTTTTATTTCATGAATTAAAATTTTATTCATAATATGCTACAAGCACTCGTGAATTACAAAATCTCTTTATACTTCTTAGTTCATAAATAATCACGCATTTTTTAAATTCAATTACTAATTATTTTTACTTGTTAGTTAGAATTTCAATTTGGGACCGAATTAAACGGTCCATAAGATATTTGAGTTCTAGCCCGTACTTACACCTGTATAAGTTCTAAGCCAAGAGTTCTTCGTCAACAAAATTAAGTAGAGACTGACGTGTAAGGTAAGACGATCCGTTGGCGGGGACGTGAAAAGATTGATGTGAAATAATCTGACTTGTTCTTAAAACTGGTAATTTTTATTTTATACAAACGTTTTTATACACAATATTGTACTATCATTTATAATAAACGTTTCTGTTAAAAAATTTTTTTTTTCAACTCATACAGAATCAGGTAATCCCGAACTGTAGATATCTTTGTTTAAAAAGTGATGATTTTGAAATTTGATACAAATAGTTTCTAGACTGTAACAGACTCTTTTAAACTTACATTTGTTATTATTCGAATTCGGAAGGCATACATAAAAAAAAGTTTTAAATTTGGCCCGTGTTTCATCCAATTTCTTGTGAACTCAACTGAACCCTACTTTTTTATTCCTTTCAACCTAGATAAAATTTTTTCAGTCAGTAAAAATGGTGTTCAGGTAGTGTACATCTAAAATTTGACTTACAACTTACTTGTACAATAATATCCAGATCTTGTGCTGTATCAAAAAATGTAGCGTTCCTGTTTACATAGATGCCAGACGCACTGGCTTCATACTAAGGAAAATCAATTCTTGGAAAATTTGTCAGAATATAGTCTACAGTTTAGAAAATGTCGATCAGACGACAGATTTATATTGGAGCAAGTAACATTGCGCAAGTATGACAAGTAAGGGTTCGATAATAGCAGATCATTCGTTCAGGGGTGAAAGAGAATAAAAATAACTTGATTATTATTACATCTTCTACTCACTAGTTCTCTGAGCACTTGTTTCATCTGCACTGGTGAGTGATCATAAATCGCGCAAATAAATTTTATCCATAGCTTTGTCTTGTAAATGAATTAAGCCTTCGTATACGTAGACATGCAATAGAGGATTAAAAAACTCGTCATCAGACTGTCAAGTTAAGAAAAAGGTAAAAAAAAGGGAAAACGAATACAGAGTTGTGTGCACGCACATGCACTTCACTGAGCGTGTTGTATAAAAATACAGTCTAGCGGAGAAGGAGGCTGAAGATAGCAACCCTCCGTTTGTACACACCTCGAGCTCATGATCATAGTCATAGAGACGGTAGCTTAGGCCACGATTTTAGTGACACCAAGCCGCGCTGCATCGTGCCAAGGCTCCCCTATAATTGCTCGTTAGCTACTGAAAACTCGTGCGTCAGCGTGCCCGTATAACACGCGGGCAGGAACGACTTCAGCAAAATCCATTCTGACGGGAAACACCGAAATTAGAGAAGCACGCAATGCGCCCTTAACACGTCTTTTCCAGGAGCTCTGGATCAGTAAGTACAGTCCTAACAACGAGAAGTGCCTCTCACTCCCTCATCGTGGGCGTACATATATACACGCAAAACTCGAGCAGCAGCTGCTGCAAGGCTCAGGAGTGCAGAGCGAAACGAAAAGCTGCTGCCGTGCACCCCTCTGTTCTAGCCCTTCCCTGCTATCTCTGCTCTTTGACGCCTTTTCGCTGCAATTACGTTTTACTTGATAACGGAGTAAGGAGTAGGCAGACGCTTGACTGTACAACTATAGCAGAGCTGTGGGAGAGATAGTTGCGCCATTTAAGGTAGTTGTTTCCTAAATAAAAAGTATCTAAAAAGGTACGAAGTTGTCTGCAAAACTAATATAAGCATCGAGAAATATGTATAAAAAATTTGAGACCGATTTATTACGTCGTTATTTAAATATCCTCGTCAAAATATCACTCTTTTAACATTGGAGCATTGGTGCAAATAGTACATAACCCCATTATTTTAAAAAGTGTAACTTACCGCATATCTATAAATAATTGAAAAACAACTGAAAACTACCTTAGACAGTAAAGAAACACATACATTATTTTTAAGAATTTTTTACCACATCGTTTGAAGCAATAGTAATCAAAAAAGTGCTATTCGTTTGATTTTGGAAGATAACCAAGTAAGTATCGCGTATGGGACAACGTCGCGTTGTCACATGAATACAAGTAGATAGGTGTACATGTTTATGTATGTATAAGTATACGCAAAGGCATTCAAATTTCACTCTGATATTTTGGATACGGGATAATATATGTATATTGTTTATCTATATGTAAGACTACGTCTCAGCTTCGCCCGAGACTTACTAAATGGAACACCGTAGTATGTTGACATGTAATGTAAAACATTTTCAGTTAGAAATTTTACATCTATTCCTGACACTTCTCAGCATAAAAATCTTTTTATTAAAAATACATTTGTTCGGAATCCATACAGTTTACTTGGTCAAATAATAAGCTATAAACTTAAAAAAAATAATATTATTATGCAGAAAAGTACCCTGCGTTCCTTATGCCATAAAATAATCGTTGGCCATAATGGGGCCGTTAATTTGCAATTTCTCCCGTATAATTTACAAAACGGGCAATTTTTAAAGCTGTTAAGGTAAAACTTCCAAAAAATAGATATTAAAAAAAAATTTTTTTTCTCTTATTTCACAACTTTATTACCAGAGCAAAAAAGTCCTATAGAGCTTAATCTCAACATTTTTTATAGCCAAAAAAATACAAATACATTCTCTACTTATTTAAAAATCTGGAAGATTTAAGAGATTACTGTGAGGGTACTGATTAAAAAGCTGATCTCTCACGTAATGGATTCTTTATTAGTCAATTTTGAGGCTGCTGTTTTAAACTCAACAAATGTTCTGCGTCAGTTCTTGACGCCTAAAATTGTATTCATTAGATACATTTGAAGTTTTCCTTCCAATTTACCCTATTGTAACTATTGGCATTTTTAAGACTTTTGTGAGCCCTAAAGGCTGTTTTTTATCAACTTTGTTTAGTTCTAATGTATATGTTGGCAAGGTAGTTCGACGCCCGATGGCCCTAAAAAATACCGGTAAGCTTCTTAAGTAAACCCTTTCTGGACTGAAGTTAACAGCAATTGTGACTGCCTGGATACCTAAAGGTGATCTTCTCTGGTCTACTGTTGAGGCCCCAGACTGATCGGGAGAAAAATTACAAAGTCCGAAGCTTTGGAGCTGGTTGTAGAGATATTTCCCAATGTCTCTTGGTATAAGGTCAATGACATTGGTGTCTAGAGTACCTTTTTTTTTGGCATACTCAGTTGTTTTGGTGATCTAAGATGGGGCAATTGGTTCATGATGCTTGCCCGTTGACTTAAGTTTTTTTTTCCCTTCATAGCTGTTAGGTTCGCCCAGTGCAGACCTTGGAGAGGATCGGTGATTCCTAATTGAATGCTTAGAGTCGAGAGGGTAATATAGGGTCGTCGGTCACTGGGGTTTCCAGCCTTGCGAAGAACGATTCCGCTCGTGACGACTACCAGTGAATGACTGACTTGGTTTTATAGTAGCCGTCTTTAGTTAACATAGTCTTTTAGTCGACGAATCGCTTCCGGAAATGGTAGTAAAAATGTATTTGTTGGCAAGGTAGTTTAAACTTAGGTGGATTTTAAAAGAACCGATGAGATTGATGGTTAAGTAGGGAACGTAAATACTTACAATGACCCTGAAAAAGGCCAGTGGTGAAATTTCCAATTATTCCTTATTATTATTCTTGGTGATGGAGAGCCAGCTGCGGATTACTTGACTCTTATCCTCAGAGTCTGTGTGTACGGAGACCGTACAGGAGGGAAGTACGCTGCTGACCGAAGAATATCTCGTCTTTAGGTCGTTTCCTGGATAACCAACCGCTCATCGTTAGTCGGGAAAGTGGGCCTAAATAATACCTTCTCTGTGGGTATGCCGTTGGAACGACTACTGAGAAGGAAGCCATCGGGGCTGTCCGTACTCCTTCGGGCTGCCTTCCCTGGCTTACATTAGTTGCATAAATCCTCTGACGGTACCAGACCGAATGGTAGAACGACCACATAGCTCTCAAATGCTGAAGCAGGTTGTGCTCTAGCTAGACACGTCTCCTAATATTTCGCTGGAGACGTAATCGGTTTGAATAATTTTTTATTGGTGGCACTCGACCATCGTGGAGGATCAGGGTTGCAGGTAGCTTCGATTTTATGTTGACGTCACCTAGTGGATCCTACTGAACTAAAGTGAAAAGCTGGTGTATTTTTACAAGACTTTGAGCTTATTTGTTGCTATTGTTATTAAATTTTTCAAGATAAAAATTATACTAAAACCATCTAAGAAGTGTAAAGAATCGGTATGCAAAATTTCAGCAAAGTCGGTTCAGTAGTTTTCGTGATTTGCGATTACAAACGGTTTTAGCGACTTTGCGTTATATATTAGTAAGATTGACCTATATATTGGGAAAGAACTACCTTCAGCGGTATATACCTACTGCGAAAAATTGAACTGTGGAAATTTTTTTGCAAATTTCAACAATTTGCAAAATTTTAAACCACATTGTCTATAATTTAGACAACATGTTACGGAAAAGTAACTATAAAAAAAAAGATAGGTGAGAGATTGGCTTTTTGTCAAAAAAATTCTAAAAGAGAAAAAAAAAAAAAAAAAATTTTGACAGAAAGTGATATAAAAAAAATTTTATTTCAAAAAATATGCATGAATCATTCACTGTTATATGTACTAAGCTTAGCCGAGATCCATCTTGAGGCTCAGAACATCAATACGTGGGAGAATGAATTGTAGCTTTGCTGAATTAAAACTGGGAATATTATATTAGCAGAATACAAATGTAGAAGTTAGGACAATTTTTCTCTTTCCCCGTCATGAATTGACTGAAACATAACAATTTTATATTCCGAAAAGTGTATATCAGGCAATGCATAATATTTGCTTTTATTTTGAGATTTAGGCAGTGCATAGCTGTTTAAAGTAAACTGATGTTACCAAGGGATAAGTTGAGCATTTCAAGAAGAAGTAGCATGTTGAAATCAAGCAAGTAGAGCACAAAAAATCAAATTAACAAAGCACTTAGAAAAATTAACGTTTACTCTGCTCCAATTTCCACCCGATAGTATTAAAGTATCACAATTGAGGTACCTACTTGCCCTTGAAAAGCGGTAAATTTATGAGAGTAAGCTCTTTTGATAAATCAGTATTTTTTTATCCAAAAGAATGAGCAACACCAATATAATTTAATCTCTATGTTTGTTTGTTAATAATTTTACGACTAAAATGGCTTGTGAAATAAACTGCTTGAATTTCCTTGAATAACCGACCAAAAAATATTTGCATTTTTCAAAAATAAGGATTAGTGAAAAGTAATTTTTTTATTTGCAGTCTAAAAAACAGAGCAACGAGTTAAGAGCTACTTTAATAAGACAGCGACAGTTGGACAAGGATGCATACTTTATTTTAACAAATAATGAAATTTTTTTTGTGCAAAACTAAACGTACGATTAGTTTCATTTTCACAGAAAGTGGGTGTTGGTACGTGATTCACCGATAAAAAAATTTTCTAGAATAGCTATGGAGATGGATTTTCAGGGAAAAGCATCGTAAAAGATTATTCCGGATTGAGGAAAGCAGTGTAAAAAGGATCGAATAGCACTATCATTGTATGAAATGGAAACTATGTGTAAAAATGAACGTAACACATTTTCTTAAATGTCTTTTCGCTAACAGGAAATTAAAGACAAGTAAAGGCGAATTTAATAAAACTCCTTAAGGATATATAACCATTTTAAGTATTTCACGTAATGCTAAAATTTGTAATGCGTTCTTACATAAATCCAACTTTCTATTACTTTATTACTTTAAATAATTATTACTTTAAATAATTATTTTTGAAGTTTCATCCGATTATTCCTGAAGGCCTGAACTCTAAAACAAAAACTTATCCAAAATTTTGAATACATTTATACGGCAAATTTTCAAGGTTACATAATACATATATTTTACGACTTTTTCAAGTACGTTTTTGTTGTATTTTTACCTTTAACTCAAGGGGCAATTGTGTTCACTCCACGAATCAACGATTATGTGAATGAAATTATTATTATTAATTTACGAACTTGAATCCTGTCATCAATACAAATGGGGATGCTGGGCCAAAATTCAAAGCCCGAGCATTTGTTGAAAATTTTGTTTGTGCTGAACTCGCATCATTTGACGCTTGCGTCAACGTACAATCTGTAGTTGTATAACTGGTACACTGAGAAAATTAGTGATAGAAAAAGTATTATAACTGTACTAAAAACTACTATATTTTTAGGAAAACTTAGCTATACTCACCTGATAACACAAAATTATTACGTTTAAAATAATTTTTATTACATTTAAAAAAATTTTTACTATCCAGTAGTTCTACAAAAATTATTTCACGACATAATAAAAATTACTATGTCTAACAGTAAAAAATGTGACAGTACAATTTTTGCTACACAACATATAAATTTTATTGTAATCATTTTAAAACGTACCACATTCTAAAGTAGGATTTGCTATGTGACATAGTAAAATTTCTCATTCCACTGCATTGCTATTCAGTATAGTAAAAACTACTATGTTCAAAAGTAATTTCGTACGATGTCTATAGGTATATACGCCTATTGAATTTCAAGTTTGAGGTTATACTACTGTAAATATTAAGAGAAACATATTATTTTATGTATCAGGGTTAAAAATTGGTACGTGCCAACAATTAATTTTGAATCGACTACCTATCCGTTGTTAATACCATGGTCCACAGAAAACCCTTTAATTTTTAAACTTTATTATGTGTATGAGAAACAGTCCATATTCCCACTTTCCCACATGTACTTTACACATACTCGCGCGGACATCATGTCCCGTGGTCTAGTGATTGCAGAGCCTGATTCAGCTCAAGAATGAAGGTTCATATCCCAGTCGCTGCAGCTCTTCTTTAAAATAAAAATATGTTTTAAATTCATCAGTATCTACATACTATGTAGTAGAGCGCGCGGTGGCTCAGTCGGCTAGGTCGTGGTTTGCTACGCGGGAGACCGTGATTCGATTCCCGGCCAGTGCGACTTTTCGGGCAAGTACCTCTGTGATTTTTAACATGTGCTTTTTCACCATGCAATGCTCCTCGAGGAGGGTTTAGGCAACCTTCTCACAGCGAAAATTGCCTAATTTCCCCCTACCCCCTCCTTTAATAAAATGCACGATAAGCCCCAACGTTTTAAGGACGATCTCCGGGTATAGTATAGTTTTCGTAAGAATTAGCTGAAATTGAAATATGTGTGAAAGAAAGTGTTATTTACACGTGTGCAAAATTTAACAGGTGTTTCCTTACTAATTTGCGAACTATTCAGTTTTAAAGATTGTTGATTTAACAGTGCAGTATATCTGTAGACATAATCTAGGCGAAAAAAACGCACACTTTCTAGCGTAACTTAACGAATTTTCGCAGTACTTTCCTCAAAAAATTTTCTGTAATGAACATGGAAAAAATAATAATGAAAATGGAAAAAAATGAGGACAAGTCTTAAAGGCCTCTCCATATTAATTATTGAGTAACAATAATTTTAATAACACCTCATCTGGCCTCCACCGAGAGAGAAGCAGACGCCCCAAGCAACTTGGCAACACTGCAACATCCTGTTACTTATCTGAGTACAGAACAGTCAGACGACGGTCACGAAAAGAAGCCTAACTCAAATTTGCCCAAGTAAACTTGCATTTATAAGTAAATAAATAAAATAATAAATACATGCTAATAAATAAATAACTATATTGCAAAAAAATCGTGTTGGTATTTTGTTTGTAGGGGACATCGACTTCTATGATAAATCAATATGCATGTATGATAATTTTTGCTCTATTTTTGAAAATTAAATAATTTAATAGAACAGGATGCTTATGATAAAATTATCAAAATAATTTCGGTAAAATTCTTTAACTTTTAAATATTCAAGGAAGACATTAGTAGCAGCATTAATAGCAAAACATTATTTTATATAATTCGTTTAAGTATTGTATTTACGCATAAATATCCAAACATTTAAAATAACTGAAATTTAATATTACATTATAAACATTTTCATAAATACAAAAAAAGCTTACTAGTCAACATTAATCTTATAGATTTTTTTTAAAATTTACAGACTGTCTTTATAATTTTTTTATCTTTAGTTATTTTAACTTTTTCATGGTTATTAATTTCAGAAAAAGGATTAATTATACCTTTATCTCCTTTATCTCTATAAATTTGTAATAGAGATTGATAACTAATTTTGTGTAGCGCAAGTCTTTTGAGCATTACTGTGGAAATCACATTATTTAATTCAGATACGTACTGCAAATTGTCATTAATTGTATCTACCGTTTTTTAAATTTCTTACTTTATTCGGCATTTCTATTGTCATATACAAAACCTGATTGTAAATGGTAACACAAGCAGAAAGGCTCTATACTCGCCTCGCAGCACCTAACCCTAATGACCGGAGTACATATATATAGTAAGAACGGTGGCGATATGTTGCAGTGTCGCCAAGTTTCTTATGTGTCTGCGCATCGTCTGCTTATGCAAAGAAAAAGAGATTCTGAACTTACATCAATTTTGATTGAGAACCGCTGGTCCCGGAGATCATCCTGAAGTACGAGGAAAAAGCTTGTGATCTTAGCTATAAATCTGTTATTTGTATTTTACTGTCGTGAGCGTTTTTATAATAGTTGTGACTCTTTTTCTAACATCACTTTTCTCAGTGTATAAGTATGTCTACTAGTAGATGTACTTGATTTTGCTGTGTGCTAATAATTTTTAACAACTCTGGCACCGGATCCGGTGTTGTTTTTGACACGTAGCACCTTTGCTGGCGCTTAAATTATTTACAACGAGTGCAGGCAACTGTTATAATGAATCGTCCATTGTCTGAGCCATTGTTTCCGTTGCTGCTGCTGCTGTTGCCGCCACTGGAAAATTAATGTACCCTACTTCAACGCGCGGACGCATAATCGTTCTTAATTTTGTTAAAATTGGATGCCTGTTTATTATTTCCGTGCTCATTCTCCCCGACAGCGGCAACAACAGCCGCACTCGCATATTTATTGAAGGTAGTTTCGTCTTTTTTTACGCCCTGACAGCGGCAGAACGACCCCTCTACTTTGCATTTTTGGGAATTTGATTAAATTAAAATTTGAAAAATGACCATTGATTATCAGCTTTTTTTATAGATGCGTGAGCTCGACTTGAACACAATTTTCCACGTGAAAATAAAGAGCACTCTGATGTTTTTATAACAGCTCATTTCCACAACACCCCATTTATTTATTTATTCATTACAATGTTAAGCTTAAAGTATCCGTTATTTACTAAATTAAATTTTTTTGTGCTTTGAGGCCCATGAACGTTTTTTTCATGGCCTAAAATTAAATTATTGTACTCAGCTAAAAATCTGTAAATAAGCTCAAACCCTCAAAAGTCAATTTAAAATTTGATTTTTGGTAAATAAGGTGTAATACCTGATGTAGAAATTTGTATGCTATTAAATAGACGTTCCATTAATCCGATAATCTGTCAAAAAGCGCTTACCTTAATATTAAGACATTGTTTTCTGAAATAATGGGACATTCTCTGGATACGCTAATACTAGGTACTGATCCTTTTATTACACATTTTTAATGTTTGTGACATGGGAGCTAAAGCTATATAACACCATATAAGTAAGGCATGGGAAGATGTCATCGGTGGCTACTAAATTTATACGTAGATTACGAGCCAAGATGAGAGAAAATGATGGCAGACACGAATAGCATAAGTATTTATTATGCTGTTGAGTGTTGTCTGATTGTACGAAAGAGAGAAAGATAGGTACAAATCTTATAGGCTATAGGTAACTACCGCCGAGAGCGATATCAGTAGTCAAAATGCTTTAATAGGGGGGTGAGAGAAGCTAAACAGATATGTGATGACCATAAAAAAAGAGCTCTTTTGTTATTACATTTCACGTGATTATGGGAAGTTGAAAGTACTGTTACGTGGGAAAGAATGTTACGTATGAATGTTTGTAATGGTTTAATTACGTAATACAAGTGTGTTTTTATAATACAAGTCATCTTCAAAGCTGAAATCACATAAAAAACTGACTGTGCAGAATCGATTTAAGCATGTAAGAGCGAAAGAGAAGTCAACTCTGATCGTCCCTCTCTCTTGCTCTCACGTGCTCAATAGATATTTACAGCTCATACAATTTTTACTTCACAGGAACCACTGTCTTTCTGAAATGCTCTTGTTTTTAACTTTTTGATGCCTAATTTCATTGACTCAAACATTTCTACACTGCTCAATGTTTTAAAATCACGTAAAACTTAATATCAAAATTGTGCTATTTTCATGGCAATGCCATACTTACTTAACTTTTCTCACCTCTCTATTGGAAAATACATCCGGGAGATGGCACGGGCGTTTCGCCCCATAGGTATTCAGGTATCTAGCGTATACGGCGTGGCTCGAAAAAATTAAGAGTGACGAAGTCAGGCCGTCACATCAGGATTTTTTGAAACCTCCAACTTCTTACCGGATTTTAGGTACGTTGGAGGTTTTTTACGTAAGAGAATCGTGATAGAGGACTAGAGGTGCTCAGGTGCGTGCGTACAGATATATAGGCATAGGTAGGTAATATTGTAGAAGCAGCAGCAGTATAGCATCATGCAGCAGAGACAAGAGTCAAAGGAAAGCAGATTACCAAAACCGAGAGAGAGAGTGACAGGTTGAGCAGAACTGAGTAGAATAAAGTAGGAAAAAGTGATCGAGAGTAAAGTAAAAATTATTAAATAGGATAAAGGATAGATTAGAAGGAAATTGCAAATAGAATTTATTCGATTAACTTTCAGTGAGAGAATACAGGAGATTAAAAGAAAGCAAGCAGAATTTCCGGATTAAGTTCTGGGTAACCGGAGGCAGGTCGTTTTACCAAGCCATCACCAGGACCGTAACGACTTCAAGAAGCCGGAGGTTGAACAGTAAATGTACGAAGGAGGTAGGTGGATAGTGCGATACCTGGGTAAAAGTAAGTTGGGTTAGTTATTCAAAGTTATACATAAACATAGATGTTTTGAGCTATTGATGAATATTAAAATATTAATTATTGTATTAGAGTATCCTACATAGCGCTCACGCTATCTGCGGGCAAACTTGGAACTACGAAGAGAAGGCTTTTCATCAGACTGAAATTGAAGTCTTATGTTATGTACAAAGCAGATTTATTTTTTATTACGGTACTGTTAAGATTTTATTAACTCCAGTATCGAAGTTTGCGTTGAGCATAAGGTACGCAAAAGTAAACGTATAATTGCTTTAAAAAATGTTTATTATTGAAGTCAACTCGTTCATTTTTAATTTTTTGCATATCTTTTCTGATCGATCCTGACTGCCAAACAACTCATCAGCGACACGAACTCCAGCGGTGACAATAGAATCCAGCAGAAGCACTGTCTCACTACGTCTAGAGTCTCAAATCCAGTGTTCTCACCGTTGATTCATCTCTATATGGTCAATTCGACACCCTTGGAGAGGAGTCTCGCCCATCCCGATAGTGAAATAATACCCTGGACGGTAGCATTACATTAATAAAAAAAATTTTTTTTTCTCCTTTCATCGTTGTATTTTGTTAGTAAGTATTGCGATTTTTCTCGAATATCAATTTATTTTATGAAGTTCTTTTAAATCAGCACATTTAAAAGTAATATTTATTATGCTTACTCATACGTACTATCCATTTCAGAATATAAATTCACTTTTTTTTCATAAAATTAAAAAAAAAAGTATTATTTGATATTAATATGCTATTTGGGACTAAAAAAACTTATTTAAGTTGTTAAATATTTATTATTGTTAAAGTAAACACTTGTAATCTATCATTGTCTAACTGATGCTGTGTATTCTCGTTAGTTAGCATCGACATCTTTTCCCCTACAGGTGGCGTTGTTTCAAATTGCTGCACGAAGTGAATAGTGTAGAGAAAATGTATATGCAAAGCAATGGCACTTCAAATGTATTAGGCCGTAGGAATTAGAAGTAATGGTGAAAGTAATTCTTAACAGAGAACCATGCATGCAAAAAGACGTGTTTACTGTTAAATAATAAAACCCTGCGAGGTAGAATCAACGGAATGTTGTAAAAGTAAAACTTTATCGAAATTTTCGAAAATTTCGATGGTGTTTTGCGATTATTTGAGTAAATAACTTAAGAAATTCAACCAACTGGGGCTCAAATGAGCTGATTATAAAATGACTGCTTATCAGTATCAATGAAAAAATCTTCCACTACCTGTCTTGAAGTTATTTGAAAAAACTAAACGGAGTTTCCGTGTCGTTCCATTTAAAATCGACTTTAAAGGTGGTTATTGTAATATTTCATTTTTTATAGAATTTCTGTAAATACTAAAAAGACACTTATATCATCACTACACATAACGTTTCAAAAATCTCAAATTTTTTTTCTGTTGTATACGGGCTCTCAAGGAGAAGTAGACCCGAGCTCAATGCCAAAAAAAAACGTTTTCTGATACAACTTAATTTATTTCCTACAGATCTTCGGAAAAAAGGTATATATTAAAGCTAACTATATTAAAAATTACTGTCTTAAAGTTTAGAAGACCTAGCTTCATAGTGTATGAGATATTGTAATGTAAAGTTGCACATATTGACAAAAATTTAATGAAAAAGTTGCAAACTGATGACTAGACTCAAACTGTGCACAAGGTTATCAAACAGGAATTAGTTTCATTCGCTATTAGATTCAGGTAGGGAGGTGAGGCAAAATAAAAATTTGCCTCACCTCATTTGTTTCATTGGGGGAAGGGGGGCGAAATAACGGCAGTCCACTTTAATTTGAGGGTAAAATTATGCATGTTTATCCCTACGATTTTTATTTTGTCAACAGCTACAGCTCAGTACAACGGATGTTCATGATTTTGACAGCCAATCGCAGAGCAGCATAAACAGAAAGCCAAAGTGAGCTACCTTGGCTGTCAAAATAATCAACCGTCGTTGCACTGAGCTGTCGCTTTCGACGATGTAAACGTTACTGGGATAAATATTCACAGTTTTACTACAAAAATAAAGCGTATTGTTGATATTTTGGATCCTTTCCCCCTTTAACTTAAGTAACCAGATGAAAATTCGGTTGCTTCAGAGAATGTAAAATACATATCTTTTTGTACGGATGGCCAAAGCAGCCAGTTTTTTGATACTGAAAACTCACGTTCCCTACCTGTAAAAGGCCTCCTATGAGGCAAGTGGTGTTAGCTCCGATGTGGCAGTTACTAATATTACCACGAAAGATCAGTTATCACCATGAGAACTGACGGTGTCGATAATAATTATTATCGACAACGTCAGTTTGCATGATAATTACCGATTATTATGTTAACATTAGTATTAAGTTAAATAAAATATTTATTAACAATCGTTAACTACATTGGTATCAACTCCTTGTGATAAAATAAAACCGGTTTTTAAGGAGACGCTTTATTAACCAATTCAGTTGATTGTGTATCGACAGAATGCTCGCTGGAAGATAAAGACGTTTGTTTTTAACCGTGAAAGAAAAGATAATAACCAATAACGTTACGTCATTGCCTTGGCCTAGAAGAGACGCAACTCAACCGAACGTCTGTGCACAAACCTTAATGCCTGTACACTCTGTGGCTCCCCTCATCTTATCAACTCCCTGAGTTGCTTGAGGGAAGGAATAGCACCCCCAACCAACCCTTATTCGATCAGTCGTGATGCGGTCTTTACACTAGCTTTCTATGTATGCTGTATAATGATACGCCTTTTCTCTTAATTGAAAATAAACATTAATAAATCAATAAATGTAGAAAACTAGCGTTTACAATAAGAAGAACTTAATAACTACATACATGTTTACCATATCACGGCTACAACTGGAACCAGATATTAGTAGGGAGATTGCTGACTGCCATGCTACGGAGTGTGCCCACTTTTTTCCAGTGGTTCGAGCGCCCCGCCGCGGCCAAGCGGCCGAACCAGGCGCACATTTTTTTTTATTTGAGAAGCACGGTAGGGGTATGAGAAGAGTGGATTCGTGTGGAAATGTCCATATAGGCGCACATTTTGGAGACGCGTGGAAGGGGTGTACCGAATGTGCGCCTACGCCTACTAGGAGAGGAGTGGAAATGTCGGCTATATAGCTGCATAGCTGAGCGCACAGCCAAAGCAAGCGACGACACGAGTTTTTCTCTTTTGAGAGTCTTTTGACTCTGCAACTGAGTACATGCTATGTATATAATATTAAACTGACTTGCTCTCTCTCTGGCTTCGATGTTATCTATGAATCTTATTTAATTAAATCGTGAAACTAAATGCTTATTAATTATATACACAGACTTTTGATTTCAATACATTATTTTTTAACTCTCCCGTACTCCTAACATTCCCAAATCCATTTATGTTTTTAAAAAATATGTAGCTTCAACTATTTTTTAAGGTTTTCAGTAAAGCTTTAACCACTAATTTATTAATTTTACACATCCTAACTGCTGTAAACTGTAGGACAAGCTCCGGAGGATATCCATGAACATATGTGACTTCGAAAGGAATACAACATGTTCTTCGGAGAACTAAGATGGATAAGGCTTATGCCCCTTCGTAGATTGTTTTGCACTTAAGGGTTCAAATCCACTCCATGGTAGATTTTTTTTTTTTTTTTCATTCAATTTATCATTTTGTCCTTATTTCTTTTATGTGTGTTTCGTTAAAAATATATGTATATATATATATATATGTCGACAAAATTTTTTTTCGAATACATCAAAATAAATTAATATTGTTATTTTGATACTTCTTGTTAGCAAGGCAATTCCATAATTTTATAATACTAAAATAACTTTTAAGGATTTGTACATAAGTTGTGTATTTTAAAACTCCTAAGAAATCATAATCATCCTTTTTACGACAAGAAAAAGCCGAAGGCAGAAGAAAACTCATACTTTTACTAAGATCATATCAAATATGATCATTACCAGTAAAGTACAACTTACATCCAATTATACGTGAATATTTATCTACGTACATATATTATATTTTTGAGCTTATTTTTACATTCCTTATCAATACCTTGTGGTTATTGCATTAAAAAAATTCGTACTACATACATATACAAACATGAAAGTAGATTCTTTAGTCTTTATAAAAAGTGCGTATTTTAGATTAAATAAAATAAGAGTCTTACAGAAACTGAACAAAGCTTTTTTCATTCAAGATCATTAGTTTCAACCACTTGTAACTCAGAGTATGGATTTAAAAAAAAAAAGTTGTATTTTGTATAAACAATTAATCTTCTTACCTACAATAAATTGTTATTGTAATTTTTCAGAAATAGTTACCAAAATTTTTTGATAGTGCGTAAATCATATGCAGTTAACAGAAATTTTTTTCCTCTGTTTTGAAGGTGGCACTATATATATTTTTATAGATAAATAACTGTAAAAAATATTAAAATTTCACAATTTAAATTGCTGTTTTAATTATCGCAATCGATCAATTAATTTTACATTGTGTGTCACACACAATGATTCGCGTAAATTTATTCGATTTTTTGTAGTTGATAAGATAGACCATTAAAAAACACCACTAGACATACAACGCAAGGCAGCTAATTTCTTTTTTTTGTAGTTACAGTAACAGTCGTATTATCGGTATCTTCAACCACGTGACACAGGTTGCTTTTATTAAAAAGCTCGCGGAACTCTCACGACGAGTAGCTCAACTTCAAAATCTTTAAAATGCATTTTTTATAGCTCTACATATTAATTTTTGAGAATCATAGCTGAATTATTTTTTTATTATAAAGAAGTATGCACTTAAATACAGTAAACAATAATAGTTTCAATACTTCACGATTTTAAGAATAAAATGGAAAACTAGAATAAATAGTTGGTCGATTTTTTCAGAAAACTAGATTTTTTAAAGATTTTGCACTACAAATGTATATGTTGATACTATTTTAAGGGGGTTGTCGTAGTACAGTCAATTTCAAAATTGAATTCTCGTGTTAGAAATGTCTTTGATGTGATTATTCTCAACAAAACAGGTAAATAATTCAAAAGTTAGGTGTATGGAACAGAAAAATGCCCAGGAAAGTAAACGCAAACGTTAAAATAATAAATTAACCTAAATTTCGCCTCGTACTGTACCACTACACAGGTATTCTAGTAACGTTGTAACTCGACTTCAAACTGTTATATTTTAAAAACGGTGAAGCTAGGCTTCCCCAATTTCAGTATACTTATTTCAACTATAATGAACCCTAACATATTATATCTTTTTAAAAGATTCTTAAAAAAATTTCAAGAGTTATGAGTAAAAACGTGCATTTTCGGACAAGTCCTTCTCAAAAGCATGTGTTTAAGTGGCCAACTTCGCGATTTTATTTCTTAAAAACGGTGAATCTGGGCTCTTTGAAATTTTTATATGTTATTTATGATACTGAACCATACCTTTACAAATTTTTTCAAAAATTTCTTAAAACAATGAAATATCACAACATCCCCCGTAACTCTTAATCGAAGTTTTTGCTAGCAGAAATAGACCCAGACTCAGTATTTATTAATATATAAATTTGTAGTTAAAAAATTTTTTTAGTTCTCACAATTCCTGATTCTAAATAATTTATTACGTTAGCATAATAAAGAGTCTTTTTAGAGTAATAGGCGTAAAAGAGCCTTTTCAAACTGAACATAAGAAAGAGCTTTAAATTTTTATTTCTCCGATTTTAAGTTGGTACTACACTTATGGTTGTATATATATAATTGATCTATAAAAATACATACTTTACTACCTTAAAATAGAAGTAAATATTGATATCTTTTTGTTAAACTCCTCGTTTTGCTCTCCAGTATAGAATAAATGTGTGGATTCGTACAGGGGTACGAGACCAACCGAGAGCTGGGTGAGGAGCAAATAAGAACTCAAAAATGTCGAAGAATAATCTTGAGCGACGATTCGTTGGGCTTAATTATACCAATTGACGCCGACACCTCAGTGCGATTGTACCTCTGTATAAAAAGGCTTTTTCTTCTAGTTTAAGAAGACTTTCTTCTGCCCGAAAATTTAAAAAGGCTCTTTCTTGACTTTTACTCTAAAAAGACTCTTTCTTGCACTCACCCGATGGTATCATTGTTAAAAGTATTACGATGCTTTTCCTGCATTCAATATAAATGATTAAACTTCCTTTATAACCTACAGCCTAAAAATATGTTTATTAAAATCATCACCCTTAAAGGTAATTCATTTTTTTTTTTTTTTTTAACAAAATACTACGGTATTATAAAAAATGTTTTGTCTCAGAATCTTGCCGAATAAATTTTATTATTTATTTATCGAACTGTTTCATTAATTATTATTCTTCTTGTTGTCTAAAAAGAAATAAAAGTAGCACACCTTATTAAAGATTTGCAAACAATTTTAAAATATTTACAAAACTATTTTCTATTGTGTTCATCAAATTTTTTTACTGATTAAAATTTCAACATTAAGTAAATAGCAGTAGACGGGCGGCTTTTTTCGTCGTAAATAGGATGTTCATAATTTCTTAGGAGTTTTAAAATACACAAATTATGTTAAAATCCTTAAAAGTTATTTTAGTATTATAAAATTATAGAATTGCCTTGCTAACAAGAAGTATCAAACTAACAGTATTAATTTATTTAACGATTTTGATAGCATCACCAAGAGATTAATTATTTCTTCATAATATTAATTTATTTTGATGTATCCGAAAAAAAATGTTGACTACAAATATATATTTTTAACAAAACATAAATAAAAGAAATGAAGACAAAATGATGATTAGAATAAAAAAAAAAAATCTACCATTAAGGAGGCTTGGGCGATTTTGAATTAAATGCTGGCTAGGTCTGAAATTCAGAGATTATATAGATAAAGTTTGCTAGATTTTTTTAGGAAAACAAAACAGGTAGGTCAACACATTTATTTTCGAGAAAATCGCTTGTGAAAATTCGTCATTTTAACACGCAACCTTACGGAACCCGAAATTCAATAGACTACCTTACCGCAATAAAAAGCTGTGGACCCACTTATTAAATTGGTACATGTACTTGAAAGTGTGAAGAATCTATTATTTAAAAAAAAGAATAGGATCAACACATTAAATTTTGAGAAAATAGCGAGGAAAACATCGAACATGAGAATTGTTTAGGTATCAGGTACTATAAGTGCGCATGCGCTGTACATTCATAAACATACAATCATGAAAACTTAAGTCAAACACAAGTATAGGTATATAATAGCAGGTGAGAGCAAGAGAGTACAGTCTTGTCAGCTTTATCGTGGCAGGGCCGTCATTTTTACACAAGGTACCTCGGGAAAACTAATAAATTTTTTAATATCGATTTTCCCAATGACTTTTCCGCGTATTATTGCTATTTTATTCACACATGTGTATAATCAAAATGATTATAAAAAAAATATTACAAAGAATCATTTGTATGACAAGTACCCCACAGGGGCCCCTCAATAGATACGACACCAAACGCCCAAGCCTCCTTAAGTGGATTTGAACCTTTAAGTGCAAAACAATCTACGTAGGGGCATAAGCCTTATCCATCTTAGCTATCCGAAGAACATGTTGTACTCCTTTCGAAGTCACATATGTTCATGGATATTCTCCGGAGCTTGTCCTACAGTTTACAGCAGTTAGGATGTGTAAAATTAATTAATTAGTGGTTAAAGCTGTACTAAAAACCTTAAAAAATAGTTGAAGCTACATATTTTTTAAAAACATAAATGGATTTGGGAATGTTAGGAGTACGGGAGAGTTAAAAAATAATGTATTGAAATCAAAAGTCTGTGTATATAATTAATAAGCATTCAGTTCCACGATTTAATTAAATAAGATTTATAGATAACATTGAAGCCAGAGCGAGAGCAAGTCAGTTAAATATTATATACATAGCATGTACTCAGTTGCAGAGTCAAAAGACTCTCAAAAGAGAAAAACTCGTGTCGTCGCTTGCTTCGGCTGTGCGCTCAGCTATACAGCTGTATAGCCGACATTTCCACTCCTCTCCTCGTAGGCGCACATTCGGTATACCCCTTCCACGCGTTTCCAAAATGTGCGCCTATATGGACATTTCCACGCGAATCCACTCTTCTCATACCCCTACCGTGCTTCTCGAATAAAAAAAAAATGTGCGCCTGGTTCGGCCACTTGGCCGCGGCGGGGAGCTTGAATCACTAGAAAAAAGTGGGCACACTCCGTAGCATGGCAGTCGGCAATCTCCCTACTAATCTCTGCTGGAACTACAATACACTTGTTAACTGCCGCATCGGAGCTAACGCAATCTGTCTTTTGGGGGCCACGAGCTTTCAGCTTCAAAAATCTAACCGCTTTGGCTTTTTATAAACAAAAAGATATATTAAACATTATCTAGTTGCTTCAGGACGTTAGTCTTCCATAGCGTTTTCTGTACGATCTTGCTCGAATTTCAACAGAATGCTCATAATGATGTTAGAAAGTCACATGTAAAATTTAAGATCGTGCTCAACACCGTTTATTAGATATTGAATGTTGAAAAAATTTCAATTTAACACGTAACCGTATGGAAGACTCACATAAAAGTTGAATTCATGAGAAAATGGTCGGTAGAACTCGTCTAATTTTTTTGCACGACGCAACACTATAATACTGGTATTATATACAATTTTTAGAGGGGTCAACAAGTTATTTTTGCAATTAAATAAAAAAACGGTATCAAACGCCTATATATATGTATAAAAATACACGCTAAACAGTTGTCGGTGCTGCCGCATGCTCGGTCCCCCTCACTCTACTCTCTACATTTCCCCTCTCACTATCATGAACGTCCTCAACAGGTAATAAATATCCTAATTAAAGCGAGTAATCGAACTTATCGACTTTCTCATCCAGTTCGAGATTGCCAAGGCAACTCGATTTTTTCAGTTAAAACTACAGATTTGAAGAAAAATTGTCATACGTAGCAATTGAAAAAAAGTGCTACCTCGATCAGGATTTGAAACTGTAACTCTTTTCTTGCCGGGAAAGCGCATTACTTTTTTTTTTTTTTTTTTTTTTTTTTTTTCTTTTAAGAACGTTTTGTTCAAAAAACATACATTAAAGAGTATTAAAAGCTTGTTAATACGTACAAAAAGCGCTTTACAGAGTTGTTTCTTATATACTAGTTGGCATGAATATATGCTCTACGAGTATTTCATTATGTTGGTTCATATAAGATCTTAGACTATTACATGTTTTGAGTTCATTTATTACATTTTTCAGCTTTGTGATGGGTAAACAAATTCAGTTTTACAAAAAAAAATACCTTTTCGTTAACATGCTAGAGGCATACTTTTCAAATTTGGAAGGGAGTATAGGTGAATAAAAATAGTAAATTGATAACAATTTTTTTTTTTTTAATTGATATGTACATGTATTTACAACAGTTTCCCTCGATCAAGAGGACACCAACCTATACGAACCTACGTTTATTTATTCATATGTTATTGGTTATGTATCCACCAATAGTTTTTATTTTTGTATGTTTTTTCATTACAATCCGCGTTGTATAGAGCAGTGCTATACTTGATTGGAGGTATATTATCAGTATCTCTCGGAATCTTTTTTATTCCTTTGGTGTCTCAACCAATGGTAAATTAAAGGAACGTTGCTATTATTTTGAATAAGTCTTTGGATATCTAACAGTAAAAAAGTTTCTGGTGTAACTATGCCGCTATCTTTGCATTTTTTTAGATAAACTTTATCTATATTTACTAATATTTCCGAGATTATATTATTGTTTAAAACTTTTTTTGCATTCGCATAATAATTTCTACATAGCTCTCACATGTGAATGTCTGTTCATGGGATTTCTGATTTATTGCAAAGAGTTTCATTTTTGATATATTTCTGGTAGTTATATAATGGATTCCTGTAAGTATTTAAGCAAGCTCTCAAACATTTCCTTTCGAATATCCTCATTCTTTCCATTGTATAGGCACTTTGCTTAAACCATATTGGTACTGCATAAGTAATTATTGGCCTGATTAATGAACAGTAGCATATGACCCTAGCTTTTTTGCTCAGATATCTATTGTGAAAGAGGTTACCTGCAGATTGGAAAGCTATATTTGCTTTATATAATTGCATGAGTGGGTGTTCGTGAAATCGTAAGAGGTAATCTATTTGGACTCTTAAATATTTTACCGATTTTTTATGTGGTACATCTGTTATTTACCCGTTATCTTCTTTTAATTGTATTTTGAATTCCTTCCTTAGTTGCATTTGTTTCTAGAAACCACTTTCCATAATAGTAATTAACATTATTGACTAGCGGCTCTAGCTTTTTTTTTTGCAGCGTATGGATTTTTAGCGCTTACATACAAAATAAGGTCGTCGGCTAAAAAGGTTGCATATTTGCCGTGATTTTGGTTCAGTTCAAATAATTGAGCTAGCCCGCTAACGTATGTACAAAATAAAATTGGGGCATAGACCGTGCCTTGCTGAAGGCCCTCGAATAGTTCTAATACTTGTGATTTCTTATTGTTCATGTTAATGGTGAAAAGGTTTATTTTTTGGAAGGAGCTGTACAGGATTTTTACTAGGTGATCCGGGAATTTTTTTTGTGCTAGTTTAAAGATTAGACCTTTTACCCACACCGAATCAAAGGCCTTCGCTTTGTCTATTAAGCAAGCTGCTACCATTTTGTGCTCATTAAGGTGTTTACACGTGTCCTTTAGGACTTTATGCAAAGTATGCACGGTTGAGTGTTTATACTTGAATCCAAATTGTTCGTCCGGAATTATCTGCTCTGATCTGCAATAGTCTTGGATCTGTTGGTTTAACAAGGCTTTGAATATTTTGCTGATGCTAGGTAAAAGGTAAATGGGCCTATAACTTGTTGCTTCTTTTGGGTTCTTATCCTTTTCAAGTATCGGCACTATTTTTGCGGTTTCCCACGAGCTCGGATAATACGAATTATTACTGATGTTGTTGAATATAGTTGTATAGTTTCTTATTGTTTCTTTGTTCAAATGTTTTAGAACTATATTTGGTATTCCGTCAATTCCAGAGGATGTCTTGTTGTTCAGATTTTTTATAAAAGAAATGTGTTTCTGTTATGTTAAAAAACATTTTCTGGTTAATGTTGTTAGGGTAATTCGCTAAGTTAGTATCGCTAAATTTTGTTATTGCCTCATTTTTTTCGTATTTTTTTCCATTGTGTTTTCAATTTCAGTGTACTTATTATTGACGATTTGAGTAAGTCTACCATTTAAATTTTCTGATTTTTTTGGCTTACTTGTTGATAGTTACTCGCTAGAGCGTTTAGTATGTCTGCTTCGTTCTTTAATATGTATTTATTATCGCTCGTTTTTTCTAGGTTATTTACGTTTGAGAGAGATCCAAATATACGTTGGAATTCTTCGTTGTTTACATGTAAGATTTCAATTTTGTTAACATTCTTATTTCTGAACATTTTGTTTATTTGTGGAAAGAACGATCCCGAGTCTTTATAGTTAATAAGTTTGGCCTTGTTAGCCCAAAATTTGTTATAAACCATAGAGTATTGTTTTTTTTAATTTCATAGCTTTATAAGTTAATGAGTTTTTTTGCTATTTTCATTTCGTTGAAGATTAGATAATTACTTGAATTAGGATTTTTGTATAATTTTTTGCGATGAGATACTAGCAATTTTTTTCCACTAACTTGTTTATCAAGTGTGTATTATATTTCTGCATACTATTGCTGGGTTCAAAATTAGATACAATTTTTTCTATTTTTTTTGTAATTTGTAAGCTAATATTCTGCAAATAGTTTTCCATCTCATTGTTTGTAAGATTTTTATTATTTGGAATTATTAGTTTATTGTTATCAAGTTCTTTTCAGAACTTGCTCCATTTAGTTTATTTATAATTTTTAATATATACAGATCTAGCATGTGATGTAAAGTTTTTTATGCTTATTAGGTCGAGATTTGTTTCAAGTGCCCGATGGTCACTTTTATACTTAATTATCGGTAATTTGTTATGTGTAGCTTGTATCACGAGGCGAGAGTCAGCTATGCATAAATCGGGTCTGGACTGGCCTCTATCAAACGTTGCTTCTAGAGGAGGGTATAGTGAACTTTTGTTATTAACTGCATTAATCGTGTTCCAGTTGTTCAAAAAAGTACCCCTAGGGTTAGTATAGTGATCACCCTAGTCTTTGTGTCTGGTATTTAAATCGCCCGCCAAGATGTAATAGTTGTTCTGATGAGATAGGTTAAATTGTGTGTAAAGGTGGTCTAATTCAGTAATAAAATTAATTCTGTTATGACTATGTGCATTAGTACTGATTATTACAAGGTTTTTGTTGTTGAGCAAATTTATTTTAATTACGCAATATTATAGGGAGTTAAGATTTTCAAGTTGCGTTACTGGAGCTACGTCATTTGGTATCACTCTCCTAATCAGGATAGCTGTGCCTCCACCTTAGGTGGAATGAGGTCGATTTCTTCTTTTTAGGTTATAATCTTTGAACATCATTTTATGCCTCTCATTCAGTTTTGTTTTAGGCATTTCCCTTAACAACGCTCCCTTTTGAACTTGTTCAGATATTTTTTCTATTTTTTTGTCATCCACTTTTATCTCATCCACACTCCTGAGTAGTAAAAGTATTAATATTATAAGAGCGTATAAGTTGCTCCCCGTTTCGATAGTGGGATATACTAAAATCCTTGATTTGATTTTCGATTAACAGGTTAATTATTTTCTTAGGATTATCATCATATGCGTACATGAGTGGCATTTGATCTCGCTTTGTGTTATTTTTATTTGTCGCATTTGCGCAATTAGTATTTGTTTGGTTTCGCGCCCGAGCGTGACAGCCGAGCGAGGCGCTGCGTGCACTTCCGCCATGCTCACGGGCTTCCGCCTTGCCGGGAGCCACCTCTGCGTTCGGGCACTTGAGCACTGCTCTCCGAGACGACCGGATGCCTGTCCCGCTCACACTCACGACGCCTCTCACGCTGTAATTAACCCTCTTGTAAACAATATCTAATAAAGTATTTTACCAAACATTGGTCCTATGTCAGTATCAATCGAGCGGTGAGTATGAGCAGTCGTGTTATTACGCTAGCTCCTTGTGCCTATATTTACTTTTGAAAATTGACTTTGTCACTCATTCGTTTTTCTCGTACGTCAACGAGGCACTCTCACTGTTGCAGGCATCCAGTCTCCTACCGGCTCTAGCTTACTGAGAGCATAACCAGGGTCGCTCTCCTTTTTTGAGCCAGGGGGTCTGTGAATGCTTGCTACACTGCTGCGTCTTTTCCTGGCCCACAGATCGGCGGGTGCTCCTGATCGCACATTTCCTTGTCGATGGACCTGAATGCGGATTTTTCAACGTGATTGCTGCTTCTCTCCCGGCCACTCGATCAGATTCTCAGCATCCCAACACTGCATTACTCAGGGCCCTTGACCGACAAAGCCGTTAACTTGCGTAGTGAGTGAGAATATTTTCGCTTTCTATACGTTACTTTAATCGATTAACTAAGCTTATACCAGTCTCTCTGGTTCCCTTGAGAGTGTGTTTTCCTCTCTCGCTGTGTTATTCTTATCAAAATTTATACGCGATTTGATACGTACGACGCTATCGACCTACTTTTAGCTTTAATACCATATATACCTATATGCTAAATCAGTAGTTGTTCGATTGAAGCATAGAATTGTTGACTTCGTGCTTAGTTATACTTATGTTTTTATTTTTTATGCCACCGTATTATGACTAGAAAGTCTTGCATAATTTGTCGTAGCGCTAAATATTCCAACACTGATATAAACAGACGCTTCTGTATTTGTTCTGCTTGTAAAAAACCGTACCATTTCAAATGTACACAACAAAGCTGGTATTTTCGAAGCTCTGACTCACTCTTTACTTGTTGCTCTCTTTCACTGTATTTCCAGGAAACTATACTCAACGGTAGGATTTCTCTACTGAATGCAAGCAAACCCTCCGCAAAACGACCCCGTAAACCTTCTCCACCGGAACATTCTATTAACCACAAAAGTAGGCGCTTATCGGATAATACTGTCGGAAATTTATTGGTTAATTCTTCTATAATGGCAGGCAAAAATACAGGACCATCGCTTTCTGATATTATGGATCATCTCAAAAAGCTCGACTCAAAAATTGATAAAAACACCGTAACACTCAATACTCGATTCGATACGCTTGATAACTCATTGAAAGACTTTCAAGAAAGGACTACTGCCGACATTGCCAGTGTCCGTACTACGGTTGCAAATCTTTCGGCCAACTCGTTGCTTCAAGATACTGCTGAACTTACAATATCTGGCATACCGAACTCAGTTCAACACTCAAATGAGCAGATTGTTAGTACTATATTTAATGCGGTCGGGTGTAGTAATTTTGAAAGATTTGTTGGTTCGATTCGTGAATGGGCACCTGCAAGAAAACCTGCATCCTCTTTGTCTCGTGCCCTAGCTGCTTCAAATACCCGAGGGATTGTCGTTGAAATGAGTTCGGCTGGGATGCGCGACCGTGTTACGGGACGATCTGGCAAACTAGCCAAGAAAAAGTCAGCTGATATCTTTAGTGAGGGTGGAAATTCTACTCTCTACCTACGCCCACTTCTACCTCAGCAGGTCTACTTACTCTGGCGCCTTGCCGTGAAAGCACACAAGCGCTTGAACTACGCCTTTCCTCTCATAAGAAACCTTACTGTGTGCATGCGCCAAACTCTGACATCTCAGTTAATACCCGTGTACTCTGAAGCAGATTTACTTTCTCTCCCCCCGTGTGACTCGCCCATAGTATGACGCCATGTACCCCCTCAAACAGCAGCTACCTCTAACTCTAACTCACAAAGTTCATTAAAAATTGGCCATATTAATGCTAACAGACTAAAAACTCACTTCAATGAAATAGAACTGAAATGTTCCCAAGATCAATTTGATATTCTGGCTATCTCTGAAACTTTTTTGACCTCACTAGATAATGATTCTATTATTCAATTACAAGGATATAATGTCTTCCGAAATGATAGAAAGGGCAAGGGTGGGGGGGGGGGGAGTATGCTCCTACATCCGAGACGATATTCCGGTAAAAATACTGAGCCGCTCAGACCCTATCTTCGATAATACGCCTGAATATTTAATATTAGAAATATCATTTCCGCACCAAGTACTTCTTTTTTCAGTTGTTTACAGGCGTTCTAGTGGAGCTTTCCCAAATGTATTCTTCTTCGTTCTAGCTTCATTTTTGCCTTCGTACACAAACATAGTCATCTGTGGCGATTTTAATATTGATATAAATAGTGATACCTGTCTTACTCGATCTTTTAAATCATATATAGCTTCCTATTCACTGTTTTTAGTGCAATCTGAACCCACACACCATTCCCCTCGCTATGATTATTTTACACACACCTGGCTTGATCTGTTTATTGTCCATAGTTTTGATGCCGTCCTCAATTACTCAAAATCTGATTCACCTTTCATAGCCGGCCATGATTTTATCGAGCTCACCTTGACCTTGTTCAAACCACACACGTATATCAAAAAATATTTCGCACGTAATTTCAATAAAATAAACCTAAATGTTTTGACAGTTGAACTTACAAAAGCTTTCTCAAACTTTCATTTTCCATCTATAGAGCCATTGGACGTGATAGATAGCACGCAAATCAATCTCGACTCTCTTATCTGTAATTTTTTCAACACTGTGCTGTCTGTTTTTGATTCGCTTGCCCCACTTCGACAGATCAGTTTTAAATCCTCTGAAAAACCCTGGGTTACACAGAAAATTTGCCTCCTTATGAAGCGTAAGAATGCTGCATATAAGCGGGCCCTGAGGACTCGATTTGAAAATGACCTCATTGCTTTCCGTAACTTGAGGAGAGAGGCCCGCAATTTCTTGGATTCTGCCAAAAATAAATATATTGCATCTAAACTGGATACTGCAGCTAACTCTAGAGCAAAATGGTCTGTAATCCGTAAGTCAGGCCTAACTGGCTCACGTCTACCATCCCCCCTACTACGCTTTTCGCCAAATGAACTTATCTCGTTCTACTCTGATGTTACATCTCTTGGAGCTCCTGTTTTACCTGAAGATCTACAGCGCATTAAAAATATACACCTTGATTTATCTAAGCCTGTCTTTAATTTCTTGTCTATTGGTTCACATGACGTGAGGCGTGCTCTCATTTGATGCTCTGCTCTCTCGGGTGGTACTGATAAGATATGTGCAAGAATGCTCAGGCTTGCTGCCTCGTGCATTATTGAACCCTTGACATTGCTCTTGAACTTGTCTTTTTTAACAGGTACATATCCATCATCTTGGAAAAACTCATTAATTACCCCGCTCGCTAAATCCAAGACTATAAATTCACCTTCAGATACACGCCCCATCTCGAAGCTCCCCGAGCTCTCAAAGATTTGTGAGCGCCTTGCCCATGCTCAATTATATACATATCTAGAAGAGAATGGACTGTTGGATCCACGGCAGGCGGGTCTTAGAAGGGGCCACAGTACCCAGACGGCCTTGCTTCGGGTCATTGATGACGTGAGGTTGGCGATTGACAGTCGTAAAGTGACAATCCTTGTCCTATTTGATTATAGCAAGGCTTTTGATAGGATACCTCATGCCCGCCTACTTGAAAAATTACGTGACCTAAACTGCAGTGATTCTGCACTGGACTGGCTCTTCAGTTACTTGCATGGTCGCCAACAAGCAGTCAGGGGTGATGGTGGGGCCCTGTCTGATTGGTACCTCTCGTTGACCGGGGTACCTCAGGGTAGCGTGCTCGGTCCATTGCTCTTTCTCACTTACGTGAATGATTTTCCACGGGTGCTACAGCACTGCGCTCACATGTCGTTCGCTGATGATACCCAGCTCTACTACTCATGCTATCCTGAGGACTCTCACCGGGCGGCTGGGTATGTGAGTGGGGACTCTCAGGCACTGGCCGATTGGGCGACGGAAAATGATTTGGATGCTAACTACTTAAAAATGTCTGCCTTGGTTCTTGGTAGTGCGGCGAATATCTCTCGGATAGACTTAATGGGAATACCACCCATAACAGTTGGTGGTGTCCCATTGCCTTACATGACTGAAGTAAAGGACCTTGGCTTGTGGTTGAACTCTACATTAAGTTGGGAGCGACATGCTTGTCATGTTTCTGCCAGTGTTTTTCGCTCACTTTACACGATCAAACATTGTAAGCACGCCTTATCTTTCTCCATGAGAAAGCAGCTCATTGAGAGTCTTATTTTTCCGCTCTTTGATTATATGTCAGTAGCCTACCATGGCATTGCTGCAACTTCAAATCTCTTACTGCACAGAGCCTTGAATGGTTGTGTTTGATTTGTATATGGCAACATTGGTTGGCAGTCCAGAGTGACTTCTTTTCGCATTCAGTTGAATTGGCTTTCTGTTTCCCATCGTCGTGATTATTTCCTAGGCATCCAATCTTATTCAGTTTTAGCGCATTAATGTCCATCATATAGTATGTCCCTTTATCGATTAACATCTAATTTTACAGATCTTAGACGGTCTACTCGTTTTCCCATGGATTATCTCATTATACCTTACTCCAGAACTGAATCTATGAGACGATCCTTCGCTGTTCAATCATCGATTTTCATAAATAAACTTCATCAAACTGTATTTCACGCATCTAAAATAAATAGCTTTAAAACTTTCCTATTTGCGTTTCTCTTAAACCAAGATAAGAGTGAGTGGGATACTGAATACCGGATTTCTGCCTAGATTATAAACTACTAATTCTTATCTTTGAATAAAATTGTTTAATCAATTTTTCTCTTTTGTTCTTTCTTTTAAACACAAATTTTTAACTCAAATGTATCCACATTTTTTATGTTTTACCTATTAAATTGCGTACTAACTTGTATTTACTAATTGTTTATATTTCATTTTAAAACATACATTGTAATAATCCCTCGAAGCCATACGTGGTTGTACCCCCTGGCTGGAATAAAGACTTATACTATACTATACTATACTATACTTTGAGAGCCGGATTCCGTGGAGATAACCAGCGACCAGCAGCCCAGAGGACAGCCGGTGGTTCCACATTATTCGAAGCAATGTAAGTATAAGTGACAAACAAAGCGCGAACATGGCCGCCGCGGTCGCCATAGCTCCCGCGGCCCGGCACCAGTCGTTCGGCCACGGCAATGTCGAAGCCGTGTCGCCCTGCACGCGTGAAATGTTGTGAGGGACTGCCGTGGCTGACAGAGCTTGCGGTCCAGTCATTTGGCCCAGCCACAACGGCAAGCAGGCTGTGTCGCTGATGGCCAAAGTTGACGAGTGGTAAAGACGTGGCCCGGCTTCATCAAGCCGCCATTGTTGCAATGATCCGCCGACGGCCTCCTTGTCGGCCGTGGCGGCCATCTTGTCCGCTCAAGTCTCGCCGAGGTTGTTGGCCACCTGGCCCGCACCATTCATGAGATGGAGCCAGCCCGCTGGAGCTCGGGCATGGTAGAAGCGAGGTTGGAATTGCTCGGCGGATATTGGGGCGATTTTCAAGCCAACCATCTCAAGCTCATCGAATCTCCGCCATCGGAAAAGGCGTCTCGGTTGGTCCAGCTGTACACTGACGTAGAAGCGCACTACCTCAACGCACGGTCTTGCCTCTACAACGCGAGAGAATCCCTGGCGCCAGCACCTGTTCCTCCCGGGACATTTCCGGGCCCAGGGAACCCGGCTTCGGGCTGTGGACCTCGCTTGCCGAGAATCAGCATTCTGAACTTCTCAGGGAGACGAGAAGACTGGGAGAGCTTCCGTGATCTCTTCCGAGCGCTGATCCACGAGGACTGCCAACTCACCAACGTTGAGCGCCTGTTCTATTTGAAGTCGCTTGCTCAGGGAGACGCTAAGACGGCCCTCGATACGGTCCAGGTAGCCGAGGCCAATTACTCTACGGCATGGGCTCTGGTTGAAGCGCGCTACGAGCACAGCCGCCTTCTCGTCCACCACCATGTCACAGCACTGCGGAACATCAAGCCACTCAGAGACGAGTCCGCCCGCGGGTTGCAGAGCCTCTTGGACACCCTGGAGAAACATCGCGACCAGCTTCGCGCCTTAGGTCGTCCCGTAGCCGGCTGGGACGATTGGTTTGTCTCGTGTGGAATGACGGGCATGGATCCAGCGACGAGGTGTGCATGGGAGGAGGAGCTCCAACGGTTGGAGAGTACCATTTCCGGCTCCGAGGTTAACGTCGCCACATTCACAACCTTGACCGACTTTCTTCGGCGCCGTTGCCGCGCCGCCAGCTCTGTCGAAGCCTCGCAGCCCGCACGTCCCTTCAGCGGAACAGCCGCACGCTCGAACTCCTCGACATAAGGACGCAATTACCACGCCCTCGTCACGAGCAACGATACGCCGTCGTGCCCGGCGTGCCACGAGGGTCATTATCCCGGGCGTTGTGCGCAGTTCCAGGGGCTTGATGTACGCGCACGGAGGGAGCTCGTCTACCGGGCACGGCTGTGCTTCAATTGCCTCCGACCCAGGCACGCTGTAAAGTACTGCCCCTCCCGGTCGGCTTGCCAATATTGCCGAGAGCAGCATCATAGCTCACTGCACGACGGCACCCGTCGCCGCCGCTCAGGGCAGCCTGACGGCTCTACATCATCGAAGCAGCCCCGCACGGACCTGCCCACCTCTTCATCGGGAGAGCACTCGACTGACGCGTCACCTCAAGCGTGACTAGCCGTGCTTCCGACCGCCCTTGTCCATCTGAGCGGTCCTCCTGGTCGTCGAGTTTCCGCCCGAGCGCTGATCGACGCGTGCTCTGAGGTCACCGTCATCTCTGCGACTCTCACGCGCCTGGTCGGCGCACGACTAGAAACCATCGAAGCCAGCATCTCTGGCATCGGCGGCGAGTCCGCAGTCCGGTCCAGAGTCCAGGCCCATCTCCGCCTCGAGCTTCCAGGGCCCGCACCACCGGTCGCGCTGACAGCGCTGTGTTTGCCCAGGCTCGGCCTGGTATCCCCCTCCACCCCGCTGCACCCGAAGGCGATCCGGCAGTGGGCTGACTGCGAGGGCCTCGCCGATCCTTCGTTTGGCACGCCACAACGCGTCGACCTCCTCATCGGCGCCGACTACTACCACTTGCTGCTACGACCCGGCTACACTCAACGAGGAGAAATCGTCGGGCAGCACACAGTCTTTGGCTGGGTATTCGGCGAAGCCCCGACATGGCTGTGGAGTACAGTCGATTCATGGCTGACTATCTCGCGATGGGCCACATGCGCCCGCTCACCAGCGCAGAGCTTGCAGCTACAGCTGGGCCCGTCAACTACATCCATCATCATGACGATCGCGGGCGCAAGCTCCGAGTAGTCTTCAATGCGTCCAACCCGACTTCCAGTGGCCACAGCTTGAACGACGTCCTTCACGCTGGACCCAGACTCCAAGCCGCGCTGGCAGCGGCACCGCATCACCTTATGCAGCGACATCCGCATGATGTTCCGGCTGATTTGGATCGACTACCGTGACGTCAACCTGCAGCGGATCGTCTGGGCTGCCGATCCCAGCCAGCCTCCAACCCACTACCAGCTGCTCACTGTAACTTACGGCGAGTCGTGCTTGCCTTACCTGTCGCTGCGTACCCTCCAACAGCTATGCCAGGACGAAGGCCACAACTGGCCCGAAGCTGTGTCAGCCGCCCTGTGTGACCGCTACGCCGATGACTTTCTCTCCGGGGCCGACGACGTTACCGTAGCTCGGCGCCTCCGCGACCAGCTGAGCGGGCTCATGAAGGCCGGCAGCTTTCCCCTGTGAAAGTGGGTGGCCAATGTCGGCGAGCTGCTCGACGATCTGCCTGACAACGTCCGCTTACGTCCGACCTGAGAGCAGCTCAGCGCTGAAGGCCTCGTCAGCGAGCTCGGGGTCAAGTGGGATCCACCGTCGGACTGCTTTCAATTGACGCCTCCACCACTCCAGCCGCAGAGCACAAAGCGGACGATGCTCGCGGCGCTCGCGGGTCTGTTTGACCCATGCGGCTGGCTCGCGCCGATCATGTTGAATGCCAAGCTCTTGCTCCAGGATCTCTGGTGCGCCAGACTGGGCTGGGACGAGCCTGCGCCGATCTCAATGACTCGCCGATGGGCGGAATTTACCGCCGAGCTCCAGGCTATCTCCACCTTCACCTTGCCGCGTTGGATCGGAGTCGGGCCTTCTTCTGAGCTTCACCTGCACGGCTTTTCGGACGCCAGTCGCCACGCGATGGCAGCCATCATCTACTCTCGCCTCGCACCCGGGGCTGGGCCGGCGCTCTGCCACATTCTTCTAGCTCGGACGAAGCTCTCGCCGATTCGCTCGCTCAAGCCGGCGCCAGAGACAACCGCGCGCATGACGATTCCGCGCCTCGAGCTCCGCGCCGCACTGATTGCCGCCAAGCTCCTGCGGGCCGCTGCCAATGAGCTACGCGTACCTGTCGACCGCTGTCACGCATGGTGCGGTTCACGGATCGTTCTGCACTGGCTGCGTTCAGACAGGCCAACCAACAACGAGCTGATCGACAACTATGTCGCCCAAATCCAGAAAATCCTGCCTTCGAGCGTTTGGTGATACGTGCCGACCCAGTCAAATCCAGCTGACCTCGCGACCAGAGGTGCCGACATGACTGGCCTTCGCTCGCAGCGTACTTGGTGGGAGGGCCCCGCTTGGCTCGCCGAGGACGTCGACTCGTGGCCCCTAGACCCACACCCCGCACCGGACCAGCATTCATCCATTTGCTGCGTAGTGCAGTAGCTCGACGTCAGCTTCCTCGAGCAATTCTCCAACTTACGCATTCTACTAAGCTTCCTCGTACGCATTCGTTGATTCGTCCGGAGCCGCTTGGGCAGGGGCCCCGAGCTTTCGGTCGCTTCACCTCTTACGCCGACTGAACTCCACGACACTTTTCTCGCGTGTGTACGCCACAGCCAGGAGAGATCATTCTCGGCCGACCTCCAGTGTCTTCGATGGGGCGAACATCTGCGGAGGACGAACCCCTTGGTACCGTTAGCAGCCTTCCTCGATGACGACGGGATTCTGCGCGTCGGCGGGTGGCTCGAGCATTCGCCGCTGACCTACGAGGAGCGGCACCCGCCGATCCTCAGCGGAGCCTCTTCCCTCGCCTTCATGGTCATCGCCTGGGCGCACTCTCGGGTGCTGCACGGTGGATACCGTGTCACCAGTGCCTACGTCTGTAAACGCGCTTGGCTTCTCGGTGGGCCCCGGCGGATCAAGGCTCACCTCCGCAGGTGCGTCGTCTGCATCCGGCTGCGAGCACGACCGGCAACTCAACTCATGGCCCCACTGCCGTCGTCCCGAGTCTCCCCTTCTCGTGCCTTTGCCTGCACCGGAGTGGACTACGTCGGCTTTTTCCATGTACTCTCCGCCAGAGGACGAGGAGTCCGGACCACGAAAGGCTACATCGCCGTTTTTGTGTGCCTCGCCACCAAGGCCCTGCACCTGGAGCTGGTCGGCGATTTCTTAGCTGCGTCCTTCTTGGGCGCCCTCCACCGATTCGCTGGACGCCGCGGTCGGCCCGGCGAGATATGGAGCGACAACGCGACTTGCTTCCGCCGCGCTGATGTCGAGCTTCGCGATGCCTTGCTGACAGCCGAGCTGGACTGGAGATTGGTCGCGGGCTCTCTCGCCGATCAAGGAATTGCTTGGAAGTCCATTCCACCGGGTGCTCCACACTTCGGTGGCTTGTGGGATGCCGCCGTCAAGTCAACCAAGTCACCTCCGGCGCGTCATGGGGTCACGCCATCTCACCTACGAGGAATTTTCCACGGTGCTTGTTGGCATCGAGATGGTCTTTAATAGCCGACCACTGACACCGCTATCTGAAGACACTGGAGACCTCGATATTCTTACCCCAGGGCATTTCCTCGTCGGTGGCCCTCTAAACTTCATCGTTCTGCCCGGCCCTCCTGCGGAGAGCTTGGATGCGCTCGCCCACTGGGAGCTCGTTCGAGGGGTCCGCGCCCAATTTTGGTCCCGCTGGAGCCGAGAATACCTCAACACACTCCAACAGCGGTCAAAATGGACTACTCCTCGCCGGAACTTCATCGTCGGCGATGTGGTCGTCCTCCTCGACGCTACACTTCTGGAGTCCAGCGGCCGATGGCCGATCGGCCGTGTCATCAGCGTCCACCTGGGAGCCGACGGCTTTGTCCGCGCTGCTACCCTCAAGACGGTGACTGGTGTGTACGAGCGATCCATCACCAAGATGGTCTTGCTGCCTGTGTCGGCGCCTCCCGCGGCTCCGCCGCCTCCAGAAGACTCCCCGACTGACCCTGGTTTGGCAGGCGGCACGTAGTTCTTCGATCCAGGATTGAGGTGGACGGATTGTTTGGTTTCGCGCCCGACCGCGACAGCCGAGCGAGGCGCTGCGTGCACTTCCGCCATGCTCACTTGCTTCCGCCTTGCCGGGAGCCGCCTCTGCGTTCGGGCACTTGAGCACTGCTCTCCGAGACGACCGGACGCCTGTCCCGCTCACACTCATGACGCCTCTCACGCTGTAATTAACCCTCTTGTAAACAATATCCAATAAAGTATTTTACTAAACAGTATTTCTACCCTGTTCGAAGATTTCCTTCTCGTAGACATCCGAGTGGGACTGCGAGTTGGTATCCATCATGTCCTCGAATCGTTCGCTGTTACGCATGGAGTTGAATTTGTTTGGGCTGAGCGGGATTTTTGTTGGCGTTTTTCTAGAGTCCAACATGGTGGCTGTAGTCTGCTTTGCGTGTTTGTGAGGAAATTTTCAGCACTCTTCTTCTCGGAAAGGGCTCTCTCCGGGGTTTCTTTCCTTCTCTGTTTCTCCGTTACTTATAGGGAGATGTTGCTGGTCATTTATTTTTTCGTTATTTTGGATGTTTGCTTTTACTGGACGATGCTTGGGTGTTTGAGCGTTCCCTGATGTTCTGGTGTTTTTCCTTATAATCGCAGTTGCAATGTTTGGGGCAGGGTTAAATCTTAGATTCTGACTTTAGAGAAACTTTTGTATATTTATCTAATCTATTGTCGTTATGGAGGTTTTTGGTACTGTAATTGGGTCTCCTTGTTGGGCTCTTTGCCCTGTTTTTCGATGTCATTTTTTTGCGGGCTTCTGTTATCTATTTTTCTCTTGTTTCTCTTAGATGTTCTCGACGCATTTGGGGGGGGGGGGGGTCATCGGTGCTCGGCCTTGATTCTTCACTTGAGTGAGTGTACCACATCATCACTCTCTCAACATATATATAGCACTAGGCTACATGGTTTTTATGTAACAGCAATAGGCAATTATAACCCTATTTCTTAATTCAGAAATTAGGTAGTGTGATGAGATGTAGATTGCATTATACACTATAGGCTATAAATTGCCTTAAACAAATTACCGTTGAACAGAATTCACTGGGCAAATCATTAAGACCTGTGTGGTGAGACCAACAGGAGCAGTGGCTCTGACCGACAACTCCCGTAGCTCGCGCGACACTCGGAAAGCACGTTACCAATTTCGCCATCGAGGTCTTGGCGACTCCTCTCCTCAATTGTTACATTTTACAGTTTTTCGGCGATTTTTCTGTCAATGCCTGCTCACATGGTACATAAGAATATTAGAAATTAATCTAATTTTATCAATGGGTAAGTATTAATGCGAGTAATTGAACTTATCGACTTTCCTATCTAGTTCGAGATTGCCATGATAATTTTTCTACAAATCTGTAGTTTTCACTGAAAAAATTGAGTTGCCTTGGCAATCTCGAATTGGATGGGAAAGTCGATAAGTTCAATTACTTGCATTAATACTCACTCATCGATAAAATTAGATAAATTTCTAATATTCTTATGTATCCTTATTATATACAAAAAGTTTTTTTTGTCAGCCGAAACATGTGGGCTGTTTTTGCTTTAGGGGATGGAAAAAAAAGTTGAGGAATCTGCTTTAAAATTTGTAAGCATACTTATTGTCGCCACTTAACGTTGGGAAAAACATTATCATTTGGTCCTAATGGGCAGTTTTGGAGAAATAACCCTTTAAAGTCGTGGAAAAATCACAGTAAAAATTTTTTAAATCGGATTGCACTAAAATTTTAAACTGTTATTAGCACAAATCATGTGGATCAATTCCATCGGACTTCAATTAAATTCACCTCTACTTTTGCCACCCTCTAACCCCGTTGAAATTAAAATAATGCCTTATGCTACACATAATTGTTAAAAATCCTTTTCAATGATTGCTTACTAACTGCATAGACTTTCAAAAGGTCTCGTTATCCACTGTCCCCCCTTCTCCAAAAAAAACAATCTAGAAAATATTAGCAAGTAGACAGGGGATGATTTTTGATAAAAAATACGTCTTTATGAAGAATAATTTGATATGAAAATAAGAAAAAATGTCAAATTTTTATTAAAGAGGTCGCTCTTATTATTGAACAGATTCTCAGCATCAAAATTCTCGGGCTCACCCTTCTCATCTTTTATCAGAATCCTCAGATGTTTAAATTATTACCTGCATAAAGATTGTCACTCTAGTCATTTGTATTCTCTGGTGAAGCAATGTCTGTGACTGTTGCTAGAATACAATCTTTTTTGTACTACATAAATTGGAAGAGATCAAAAACAATTGACCAAAAAAAAAGTAGATCAAACTTCTAAAATTAAATAATACTACTCCGAGAGAACACAAAATCAGTCTAAGCTGGTTTATAAAAATAAAACAAGGAGAGCAACCTCTTTGCTTAAAAATTAAATACTTTTTTGAAGTTATACTTTTGTAGGCGCATTCTGCCCTACGGAGATAGTCAACAATTTCAGATTAGTGACCTTGAGAAAAAGTATAACGGTAGTGGATTTTGCTTAAGTCTCCCCCTTCACCCTGCCTTTCTTGACGTACTTTCGATCCCCTTACACCACCCAAAATCCAACATCATCATTGCACCACACTACTACAACAGCATCACAACACAACACCACATATTTTTAATTTTACTCATTTTTTTCTTTGAACTAATTTCTAAAAAAAATAAAAAAAAAATAAAAAAAAAAATAAAGAAAATAAATTTAAAAAAAAGTTGAGAAAATTGAGAGATTTTTACCCCCGTCCTCTTGCACACGAGGCAAGCCCTTTATTCACTTTGCTGTGAGCAGGTCCGATATGGAAAAATCGATTACTTCATTTTATCGTGCAGTTCGTAACTTATTTTCAATGTAAATTTTCATTTATTGTAGATTCATTAATTTAGTTTCATTTTACATCAATTAAACAACTTATTTAATTAAATAAATTTTTTTTGTACATGCTTTTTTTTACAATTTGACACATTCATTTATTTATCATTAATTTGTTACTTTCAAATTAAATAAATTATTGTTTATATAGTTTTTTCACATTTTTTCAGAATTTTCTTAAATGAAAAAAAAAACATTGCCGTACTGTATAAATACAACTGATTTTTATTGCTTTTTCTTCTTTCACAATTTTTCCTTTGCAATTGAGAACAAAATTTAGAGAGGTGGGAGGAGCGCAAATATATGCTGCAACGCTTGAAATTCTTTTTCTCATAAGGATGAACTTACATACACGCTTTTACGCATACTCACCCTTTTTTTTTGTGTTAGGTAAAAAAAAAAAAAAAAAAAAAAAAAAAAAAAACAACCAGATGTGGGTCTCGGGACCCCCAGCAGAAGTGAAACTTCCAGCCCAAATATTATTAAACTCGGTATAACACTAACTAAAAAAATTAGATTACAACTAATTTTAGAAGGTCCTTAAGAATCCAATATTAAAATAGTGAAAATTTCATTATTATTACGTATTCGAGCACGCGCATGCATAAAATACATATACTTATGTAACATGTGATTCAAACATTCTAAGTATTTCTATGTTTGCTATGATAAACGTATTAATATATTTACAAATTTATGGTCATGTAATGCAGAACAAAGATTTTCACTATGGTGCCCCAAAAAAGATACTTTTGTCTAGTTACGTGGAACTAAAATTACTTTTATATGAAATTCGTGCATTTGATATGATATCATAAGTATATTTACTATCAATTCTGGTTAGAATCATTGTATCTGACGCATAAAATTTTTTTTTAATTTTGTCAGCCATAAAAGTAAAATAATTCACTATTGAGATTAAGGAAAACAAGAGACATATCGCTATTTTCCATTGTAAAGTTGTATTTTTTCATACAATTCGTTTTCTATGACTATTCATAATGTAATATTAAAATTTATACGTCCTTCTAATTTCTACTAATCTCAAAATTAATAATAATGGCACAGTTTTTTGTCATGTGACAATTATTCTTATAATATATGATAAATAATAAAAAATTAATTAATGTAATATCTAGGATATGTACGATGTAGCTTTGCCTTTGGGGTATCACTTACTATTTTTAGAATTATTACGATTATTTGTGTGAATCCGGGTAACATATGTTTTTGCACCTAAATAATTATTTTCTATACGTGGAATTATTTTTGGCCTATCTGGATTCCCTTTCAAGATGTGACTGTTTTTCAAACTTTGAAAGGTCACAAAACATAATATTTATAAGAAAATGGTCTGTATCATTCAACCAACATTTTTTACATGCCGCAATACCATAAAACTAATATTTTATCAATTTTTTAGAGAGATCGACAAGTTATGTTTGCAATAAAATAAAAATTAAGATTTAGGTGCATTTATATAGATATACTCATCCATGAAAAACAGTGGCTGGTGTTGCCGCATGTTCGCTCTTCCCTCACCGCTGTCTAGTTCTCACCCCTCCCACTAACTGTGATAAACGTTCTTGAAGCAGGGCTGTCAAACCTGCTAAGCTGAGTAATGTTAGCTGTAGCTGGTTGCTGTTTCTACAGCTTCTAAATTAAAGAAGACACTTGCTATTTAAGTCTTATAATAAATCGTTAAATTAGAGTACAAATTACTTTTACATGATTTTTAAGATTTTTGATGGTAATTGATAAACATGCCTGGCATCGATTAATTAATTACAGTTTAATAAATAGTAGCTTAAATACTTTAGCTATGTTGATTGACACATAAACATAGGCTATATTATTAAGTACACATATTCAGCTGTACAAAATGACACATTTTGCACTGTAGAAGAATAGCTTCGTAAAAAATAGTCTCTTTTATGACCATAAGTATTTATAGTTATGAAGCAATCGACAAATTTTTTAGTCTCAGTACAATTTTTAGATTTAGTTAATATCGTCATTAAAAGTTTTTTCGTAGGTAAACATTTCATATAGAGAATCGTTCATTTAATTGTTTAATATGTTACTATAGAAACCTGAAGATTATGTAAGTTTAAGTTGAGCCAATTAATTATGAGTAAATTTAAACTATAATAAATTATTAATATAGCTTAAAGTTAAGGACCAGGACATCCGAGCTTTAGTATATATTTAACAATTTTAAATTAATTGATCTAAAATAGATTTTGATTTTGTATTCTTTGATAAACCATACACCTTTGTTCTTTTGTCTGGCTTGTTAACATTAAAAATCAATTATTATTAGAGGTAGAGATCTAAAAAATTGTATAACCAGATAAACTAACAAGAAATATTAACGTTCAATGATTTGACAATATGACAAACTTTTTATTACTACTATGGAAAAAAGTAAGAGTTTCTATTTAAAGTCCTCAACTATTCTGTAAAATTTAAGAAGAATTTACTTTTATGAGTATTAAGAATGTACGACAACCATTGCTGTTCCAATAAAGTAGAAACTTTTTAAATAAATTACCATACACAGTCAAATAACTTATAAGAAAATAAAAGTTATGACATCATTTTCTAATCAGCTGTTTTTTATTGAAAACAATCTTATACATTATTGACGTCCATTTTTCATCATGTCAGAGAAATAATACAACTAACGATCCTTGAGTGCACACCTCACAAAGCATTATAAGGTAGCTATATATTGTACTAGTGGCCCCCCGTCTCAGCTTTGCCCGAGACTTACTAAATGGAACACCGTAGTGTGTTGACAGTTAATATGAAACGTTTTCAGTTAGTAATTTTGCATCTATTCCTGAAAATTCTCAGAATAAAAATCTTCTTATTAAAAACATATTTGTTCGGAATCCATACAGTTTATTTGGTCAAATAATAAGCTGTAAACATTAAAAAAATAATATTATTGTGCAGAAAAGTACCCTGCGTTCCTTATGCCATAAAATAATCGTTGGCCATAATGGGCCAACATTTTTTATAGCCAAAAAAATACAAATACATTCTCTACTTATTTAAAAATCTGGAAGATTTAAGAGATTACTGTGAGGGTACTGATTAAAAAGCTGATTTCTCACGTAACGGATTCTTTATTAGTCAATTTTGAGGCTGCTGTTTTAATATCAACAAATGTTCTGCGTCAGTTCTTGACGCCTAAAATTGTATTCATTAGATACATTTTAAGTTTTCCTTCCAATTTACCCTCTTGTAACTATTGGCATTCTCAATACTTTTGTGACCCCTAAAGGCTGTTTTTTATCAACTTTGTTAAGTTCTAATGTATATGTTGGCAAGGTAGTTCGACGTCCGATGGCCCTAAAAAATACCGGTAAGCTTCTTAAGTAAACCCTTTCTGGACTGAAGTTAACAGCAATTGTGACTGCCTGGATACCTAAAGGTGATCTTCTCTGGTCTGCTGTTGAGGCCCCAGACTGATCGGGAGAAAAATTACAAAGTCCGAAGCTTTGGAGCTAGTTGTAGAGATATTTCCCAACGTCTCTTGGTATAAGGTCAATGACATTGGTGTCTAGAGTACCTTTTTTTTTGGCATACTCAGTTGTTTTGGTGATCTAAGATGGGGCAATTGGTTCATGATGCTTGCCCGTTGACTTAAGTTTTTTTTTCCCTTCATAGCTGTTAGGTTCGCCCAGTGCAGACCTTGGAGAGGATCGGTGATTCCTAGTTGAATGCTTAGAGTCGAGAGGGTAATATAGGGTCGTCGGTCACTGGGGTTTCCAGCCTTGCGAAGAACAATTCCGCTCGTGACGACTACCAGTGAATGACTGACTTGGTTTAATAGTAGCCGTCTTTAGTTAACATAGTCTTTTAGTCGACGAATCGCTTCCGGAAATGGTAGTAAAAATGTATTTGTTGGCAAGGTAGTTTAAACTTAGGTGGATCTTAAAAGAACCGATGAGATTGATGGTTAAGTAGGGAACGTAAATACTTACAATGACCCTGAAAAGGGCCAGTTGTGAAATTTCCAATTATTTCTTATTATTGTTCTTGATGATGGAGAGCCAGCTGCGGGTAGCTTGACTCATTTCCTTGAAGTCTGTGTATACGAAGACCGTACTGGAGGTACGTCGCTGACCAAAGAATATCTCGTCTTCGGGTCGTTTCCTGGATAACCAACTGACCATCGTTAGACAGAAAAATATGGGTTTGCCCGTTGGGAACACGACCTCTGAGAAGGTAGCGGTTGTGGCTGCCCGTGCCCCTCAGAGCTATCTTTCCTGGCTTACATTAGTAGCCAAAAATTTTCTGACGGCACCAGGCGGGATGGTAGAGCGGTCTCACATCTCTGAAGAGTTGGAGCAGGTTGTGCTCTGGCTAGGTACGTCTCCTGGTATTACGCTGGAGACGTTATTAGTTAGAATAATTTTTTATTGGTGGCTCTTTTTATTCTTAGAGATTCAGGATGGATGTAGACCTTGGTCACTTGCCCATTAGAGAAAAGTGTCGTCGGTAATCGGAATACCCAGCTGCACGACTATCATCTACATTCTTTATACAGCCCGATGAATTGCTGATAGACGACTGCATCAATTTTTGTGACGCTCCGGTCTATAATGTCAACACTTATTTAATTCTGTTGCAGGTTGCCTCGATTTAATGTCGACGCCACCTAGCGGATCCTACTGAGCTAAAGGGAAAAGCTGGCGTACTTTTACAAAACTTTAAGCTTATTTATTACTATTGTTATTAGATCTTTCAAGATAAAAACTATACTAAAACCATCTAGGAAGTATCAAGAATCAGTGTGCAAAATCTTAGCAAAATCGGTTCAGTAGTTTTCGCGGTTAGCGATTACAACTGTTTTAGTGATTTTGCTTTATATATTAGTAAGATAAGACTAGATACTGTTTGATGAAGGGTACTTTGAAATAAACGTAATAAAATTATGTTTACACATTTAAAATTGCTGTTTTGGACGAGCTTGTTCGAACAATCAAAATTTTATAAACTACTATAATCACATGTTCAACATTTTTGTATCGGGTCTTAGCAGAGTCTAATTTTGGTACAAGTTATACTCAAATGAATGGCTTGATCATAGATTCTAACGGAGTTGCCTAAGGTCACTCATAAGTTTAATTCACTGGTAACTTATAGATTTTCTTACCCTTTGATGTGCAGAATAAAAATTGAGAGTGAATGAGAAAGAATTGAAGAAAAAAAGATGAAAGAGCTTACTGGTTCACCTAGATTTGGAACAGGACTGCTTGAAGAACTTGAGGATGAACGCATAAAAAATACTCTATGCGCGTTTATAAGAGAAAAGCAAAGGTGAGCCGAGGTCAGAGGGATCTCAGAGGCTGGTTCAAGTTGAGGATCCTGGGTTACAGAGATTACGTTGCTTGTAAAAAATAAAGTCACAGAAAAAGATCGAGGGAATGAGGTAGAAAGAATGAAAGAAAAAATCAAGGAATGAATGTGCGAATAATGAATTCCACATCACAGGGAGGAGAAAAGGAAAGAAGAGGAGAAAAAGAAAATGCTGTCGATACTGCTTGTAAGTGAATTCGGGTGGTACAAAAAGATGCGGAGAAAAAGAGGGGTGCAGAGCAAGGAACCGTAGCCGCGTAGCACGAGATGAAATTCAAATGCAAGCACGACTGCTGCTAGAGGAATAAAAATGGGGGTGAGAAAAGATGTAAATGCCGAGGCATCGAATAAAGTTGATAGTAGTGGGGGATGAGCATCTTATATTTTACGATTTTCCTGGTAGGTGATGCGTAACAAGGAATGATGTTGGTACGAAACGCTGTTATTGCAAGTCGAATATGTCAACGTGTCGTTGTAAAAGTCTATATCCATCGACCAGTCTTCTTTCTTTTGTTTAGCTAATTATCCTATTTGCTAGCAGGTTGGAGAGAATTTTGCAAAAATCTAATGAGCCACTATAATTTCATAGAAATAAAACACTTCGCACATACTAGCTTAAAATCATTGCGTCAAAGACAAAAGGTTGCATTTTAAATTGTTTTACTTTTTACGAAAGACTTCACAGAATATAAGAAGTTTAAAATTTTATGTGCTTCTTACGTAAATAATCTTAACCCAATCACTTAGTAGATTCGAATTCCAGAAAAATAGTTAAAAAAGCATCCTATAAACTATAAAGTAAACTATCTTTTAAAAATTTGTAACGAACATTGTTTTCAATTTTTAATTTAAAACCGTTCGTTTTCACTCAAATATTATTTATCGCTTTTGTTAGGAATTTCGTGATAATAATTTAAATGTATCTAATCAAAATGAATATTAAAAACTATCCCTAAAGTTTAGGCCTTATTTCTTGATTACTTTTCAAGATAGTCTCTGGACACAAGTTTACACGTGGACGTACATGTACAATGTTATGGACCTTGTTCTTTCACATTTTACATTCGAAATTTGTTTAACGCTTGTATGATGCCAATCTATGATACTTAAAAAAAGAAAGTATAAGAACCTAATGAATGAAAAAGGGATCCAAAATATCGACAGTGCGTTTGAACTGACAGGAGTTTCCCTCGTAAATTCAGTTTTTAAATTAACGTGTAAATAAAAACCAGAGATCGAGCATGATTTCATGTCCACAAGTGTTGCTCGCTCAAAATAAAGGATCAATCTGTAGAGTGGTCTGCAGTGTTCCCTAAAGTGGCATCCAAAGTAGCGCAAAATCCAAATTGGCTGTATGGAGCAAAACGCAACAACCCACATAACTCAACAGAATTTCTAACATAATAAATAAATAAACCCCAAGCTATTAAACCCAATAACCAAACGCTATGTAACCCAGCAACGCAAAACGCCTACTAGCCACTTAAAAATTTAATGCTTTCAATAATAACAAAAGCGCCAATCACCACACAACCCGGGGCGCTTACTGGCCGCTTTGTTAATTAATAAAGTAAATCCAATGATACAATCGTCAATCACCACACAACTCGGGGTGCTTACTGGTAACTTTGTTTATTAATATAATAAATTGAACGACACAAGCGTCAATTACCACACAACCTGGAGCGCTTACAGGCCGCTTTGTTTATTGATATAATGAATTCAAAGTTAGTAAGCGCTCCGGGTTGAGCAGTGATTGGCGCTTGTGTTATTTTATTTATTTTATTATTTAACAAAGCGACCAGTAAGTAACTCAAGTTGTGTGGTGATTGGCGCTTATGTTATTTTATTAATTATGTTAATTAATAAAGCGACCAGTCAGCGCACCGGCTTGTGTGGTGATTGGCGCTTGTGTTATTTTATTAATACATTCAGTAACAGAGCGACCAGTAAGTGCCTCAAGTTGTATGGTGATTGGCGCTTGTGTCATTCAATTCATTATATTAATTACCAAAGCAACCAGTAAGCGCCCCGAGTTGTGTAGTGATTGGCGCTTGTGTTATTTTAATTATTGTATTAATTAACAAAGAAACCAGTAAGCACTCCAGATTACATGGTAATTGGTGCTTGTAATATTTTAATTATCATCATAATTATCAAAGTGGCCAGTAAGTACCCCGGGTTGTGTGGTACTTGGTGCTTGTGTCATTAAATTCGTTATATTAACTAAGAAAGCAACCAGTAAGCGCCCCAAATTTTGTGGTGATTGGCGCTTGTGTCATTCAATTCATTATATTAATTACCAAAGCAATTAGTAAGCGCCCCGAGTTGTGTTGTGATTGGCGCTTGTGTTATTTACATTATTATATTACTTAACAAAACGACCAGCAAGTGCTCTGGGTTAAATGGTGATTATGCTTGTGTTGTTTTATTTAACATCTTAATCAACAAAGTGATCAGGAAGCGCCCCTAATTGTGTGGTGATTGTCACTTGCGTCATTGAATTTACTTTATTAATTAACAAAGCGACCAGTAAGCGTCTCGGGATGTGTGGTGATTGCCGCATGTGTTATTCTATCAATTATAATAATTAATAAAGCGACCAGTAAGCGCCCCGAGTTGTGTGGTGATTGGCGCTTGTGTTATTTCATTTATTATATTAATTACCAAAGCAACGAGTACGCATCCTGAGTTGTGTGGTGATTAAGACTTGTGTTATTTTATTTATTATAGTAATTAACTAGCCGCCCCCCGTCTCGGCTTCGCCCAAGACTTACTAAATAAAACACCGTAGTGTGTTGACATGTAACGTGAAACATTTTAAGTTAGAAATTTTACACATATTTCTGATACATCTCAAAACAAAAATCTTCTTATTCAAAACATATTTTTTTCGAAATCCATATAGTTTATTTGGTCAATTAATGTGTAAAAATTAAAAAAAATTAATATGCTGCAAAGTACCGTGCGTTCTTTATGCCATAAAAACGGCTATTTTTTAAAGCTGTTAAGATTTTAAACCCCCAAAAAATTTATATTAAAAAAAATTTTTGTTTTTTTTTTATATCTCACAACTTTATTACCAGAGCAACAAAGTCCTGGACCTTAAACCCTACATTTTCATTGCCACAAAAACACAAATACATTTTCTACTCATTAAAAAATCTGAAGTAGGATCTTTAAAGGTTTCAGAGATTGCTGTGAGGGTACAATGAAAAGCTGATCTCTCACGTAATGGACTCTTTAGTTGTCGATTTTGACGCTGCTGTTTCAATCTCGATAAATTTTCTGCGTCATTTTCTTGACGCCTAGTAAAATTGTATTTATTAGATACACTTAAAGTTTTTCTTCCAATTCACCCTCTTGCGACTTTTGGCATGCTTAAAATTTTTGTGACCCCTAAAAGCTGTTTTCTGTCAACTTTGTTAAGTTCTAATATATTTGTTGGCAAAGTAGTTCGACGTCCGATGGCCCTAAAAAAGATCGGTGAGCTTCTTAAGTTAACTCTTTCTTGACTGCAGTTAACAGCAATTGTAACTGCCTAGATACCTCAGGGTGATTTTCTCTGGCCTGCTGTTGAAGAACCAGACTGATTGGGAGAAAAATTACAAAGTCCGAAGCTTTGGGGATAGTTGTAGTGCTCTTTCCCAACGTCTCTCAGTATAACGTCGAAGATGTTGGTGTATAAAGCACCTTTTTTATTTGCAGATTCAGTTGTTTTGGTGATCTTAGATGGGGAGATTGGTTAGTGATACTTGTCCAGTGGAGGCTGTCCCGTTGGCTCAAGTTTTTTTTCCTTCATAGCTGTTATAGGTTTGCCCAACGCAGACTTTGGAGAGGATCAGTGATTCCTGGTTTAATGCTTAGAGTCGAGAGGGTAGTATAGGGTCGTCGGTCACCGGGTTTACCAGCCTTGCGAAGAACAACTCCGCAGGTGACGTCTGCTAGTGAATGGCTGACTTAGTTTAATAGTGCCCGTCTTTAGTTAATATACTCTTTTAGTCGACGAATCGCTTCCGGAAATGGTAATAAAAATGTACTTGTTGGCAAGGTAGTTTACACTTAGGTGGATCCTAAAAAGAACCGATGAAATTGATGGTTAAGTAGGGAACGTAAATACTTATAATGGCCCTAAGAAGCGCCAGTGGTGAAACTTTCAGGCTATTCTTATTCCTGATTATGAACAGCTGGCTACGGTTGCTTGATTCTTACCCTGGGAGTCTCGATGTACGGAGACTGTGATGGAGGGAGGTACGCCGCTGACCAAAGAATATCTCGTCTCGGGTCGTTCCCTGGATAACCAACTGCTTAGCTTTAGACGGGAACATGTGGGTAAGCGCGTTGGGGACGTGATGACCAAGAAGGTAGCCGTTGTGGCTGCCCGTGCCCCTCAGAGCTGTTTTCCCTTGCTTACATTTGTAGCCACAAATTCTCTAACTGCACCAGGTGGGATGGTGGAACAATCTTACAACTCTAAAGAGTTGGAGCAGATTGTACTCTGGCTAGACATGTCTCCTGGTATTGAGGCAGAGACGGCATCGGTTGGAATTAATTTTTTTTTAATTAATCGCACTCGTCGAGATTTAGGGTGAATGGACACCTAGGTCCCTTTCTCTTAACAGAAGAGTGTCGTCCATAACCGAGATACCCAGCTGCAAGACTTTTATTAGTATGCCCTGTACAGTTCGTTGAACCGCTGGGTACATCTGCATGGATATCGAGACGCTCCGGCTTATTATAACCACACTTATTTGATTATGTTGCAGGTAGCTTTGATTTTATGTCGACGCCACCTAGCAGATTTTACTGAGCTAAAGTGAAAAGCTGGCGTATTTTTGCAAAACTTTGAGCTCATTTATTACTAATGTTATTAAATTTTTTAAGATAAAAACTATACTAAAACCATCTAGGAAGTATCATGAATCAGTGTGCAAAATTTCAACAAAATCGGTTCAGTAGTTTTCACGGTTAGCGATTACAACGGTTTTAGCGCTTTTGCTTTATATATTAGTAAGACAAAGCGAGCAGTAAGCGCCCCGAGTTGTGTGGTGATTGGCGCTTGTGTTTTTTCATTTATTATATTAATTAATAAAGCGACCAGTAAGCGCCCAGAGTTGTGTGGTGATTGGCGCTTGTGTCATTTAATTGACTTTATTAATTAACAAAGTTGCCAGTGAGCGCCCTGAGTTGTGTGGTGTTATTTTATAGTGTTATTTTAGTAGTGAATCTTGTGTTATTTTATTTATTACATTAATTAACAAAAAGTTCAGTAAGCACCTCGGGTCGTGTGGTTATTGGCGCTTGTGTTATTTTATTTATTTAATCAATAAACAAAGCGACCAGTAAGTGTCCTGGGTTAAATGGTGTTTGGCGTATGTGTTATTTTATTTATTATATTTATTAACAAAGCGACCAGTAAGCACCCCGAGTTGTGTGGTGATTGGCGCTTGTGTCATTGGATTTACTTTGTTAATTAACAATGCGACCAGTAAGCACCCTGAGTTGTGTGGTGATTGGTGCTTGTGTCATTAAATTTACTTTATTAATTAACAAAGCGGCCAGTGAGCGCCCCGGATTGTGTGGTGATTGGTGCTTGTTTTATGTTATTTATTATATTAATAAACAAAGTGGCCAATGAGCGCCCCGGGTTAAATGGTGTTTGGCGCATGTTTTATTTTATTTATTATAATAATTAACAAAGCAACCAGTAAGTGCTTCAAGTTGTGTAGTGATTGGTGCTTGTGTCATTGGATTTACTTTATTAATTAACAAAGCGGCCAGTAAGCGCCTCGGGTTGTGTGGTCATTGGCGCATGTGGTATTTCATTTATCATATTAATTAATAAAGCGACCAGTAAGCGCCCTGAGTTGTGTGGTGATTGGCGCTTGTGTCATTGAATTTACTTTATAAATTAACAAAGCGACCAGTAAGGGCCCCGGGTTGTGTGGTCATTTTATTTTATTTATTATTTTAATTAATGAAGTGACCAGTAAGGGCCACAAGTTGTGTCGTGATTGGTGCTTGTGTCATTGAATATACTTTGTTAATTAACAAAGCGGCCATTAAGCACCCCGAGTTGTGTGGCCATTGGCGCATGTGTTATTTCATTTATTATATTAATTAACAAAGCAACTAGTAAGGGCACCCGGTTGTGAGTTGATTAGCGTTTGTGTTATTTTATTTAATATATTTATTAACAAAGCAACCAGTAAGTGCCCCAAGTTGTGTGGTGAATGCTGCTTGTGTTATTTTATTTATTATATTAATTAACAAAGCGACTCACGTGTGGACCGCCTTAGCGTACGGACGTCACGTCTACAGTGTCCGTGCTAAGGGCCGGGGTTTTTGTGGTTGCTGAAACTAAAAGATAACTTACTGAGTTGGAGACTATAAAAGGGAGACCGGCGAAGTGTCATTTGTAGAAAGGAGGCGAGAAGGGTCCAAGGATCTGCAAAAAGTGTCGCTCAAAGTAATATAGGTAATTGGAGGTTAGAAAGGTGCACGCGGCGCTGGTGTGAGTCTACACATTGTACTGTGAAAAATGAGCGGCAAACAGGGAGAGAGTGCTCTTGAGACCCGCAATACGAGAAACAAAGGGCTAACAGAAGTGAAGAACTCTGAAAAAAAGGAGGCAAAGGTAACGATAAGACAGTCTGGTACAGAGAAAATGGCGGGGAAAAGCGTGTTAAGGCAGTCTACTCTCGATAACCAAGTCACAACGGATAGAAGAGCAAAGAACGTGGATTTCGAGTTTGATTGGAGAGAGGAGGCATGTTTGTGCCGCGCCGTGAGATTGGAGAGCGAGAAAGTAAGAGATGCATGCAGAGAGGAGCTGGACAAAGTACGACAAGAGAGGATAAAGATAGAGAGAGCAATAATTGATCTAAAAGAGCTGGAGATACAGGTAAACAAGCGGCTGGAGGACTGTGAGAAGAGGATAGAACATTGGGAGAACATCGAAGTGGCAAACAGCGAAGATGGCACGTCGAACGGTTCGAGCATAAAGCGGTCGGCGGGTTTGCAGTCATGCAGGGGAAGCTACAAAGGTGGTTCAACGTGGAGCATAACAACGGGTATGAGTGGCGTCAGCTTGTCTGACAGAGAGGTATTTAAAATGAAAAAACTTGTATACGAAAGGGAACGGGCAGATAGAAGAAATAATATTATTGTTAAAGGGGCAGCGGGGTTAGGGCATGATGTAAAAAGCGGGGTAGAAAATTTTTTGTCAAAAGTAACGAATGGACGTGTACAAAAAGTTGTGAGTGTACGTATGAGTGGTTCAGTTATTGTTGTTAAGCTTGACAGTGTGGAAGAGAAAATGATTGTTATGAAAAATTAGTCCAGCTTAAAGGGAACTAGTATATACATAGAAAATGATATGTCATACGACGACAGAAAGAAACAGGAAATGATTGTAAAATGGGCAAAAGATAAAAAAGACAAAGGCTGGGAAGTAAAAGTGGGGCAGGGTAGGGTACTTGTTGGGGGGGTATGGAACAGGTGGGAGGATGTTGTAAAGTCAGAAGCCACAAATGCTGAAAATATCAATAATATTGGTGTTACACAGGGGGAAGGAGGTGATAAAGCGAAAGCGCACAGCAGACCAGGAGAGAAAAATCATCCTGTAAATGCGCCGAACATTGAGATAGTTGAAAGTAGCGGATTGGAGGTTAACAATAGAGAGGCACGGGATCTCAATAAGAATAATAAATTGACTGATCAACGAGACTCTGAGCTTTCTAGCGATAAAACGATTTTAAATCTAAATAAAAATAAAAATAAGAATTTTTTAGAGTAGGGCAGAGGCGGGGAAGCGGATGTAAGATTAGTGTAGGGGATAGAGGCTGTCTTGATTTAAATTCAGTATTGTTCTGGAATATTGCCGGTTTTCATAATAAAGATAAAGACTTCTGGAACTTTATAGAGGGGGCCGATTTTGTGAGTCTGTCCGAAACTTGGTTGGAAAAGAAGGACTGGGAAATTGTAAAACATAGGCTCTCTGCAGAGTTTACATGGGAAGCAGTTCATGCTATCAGAGAAAAGAAAAAAGGGAGGGCTAAAGGGGGTTTCTTAATTGGAGTTAGGAATAGGTGTTTAAGTGCAGGAAGCAAAATTGTGGAGATTGTAAAAGAGGGGCTGGTGAAGTCTACAATAATAAATGGGAGAAAAAATATTAATATTCTTTCAGTTTACAATACGGGTAATTTGGCTGAGCTTATTGAGGCACTAGAAAGCACGGATTTTTTAGATGAAAATTTAATAATTGGAGGGGATTTTAATATTAGAATAGGCAACTTAGATGCGGGGGCAGGGGGGGAGGATGATGGAGACGACACAGGTAGAAAAAGCAAAGATAAAGTAATTAGCAGAGAAGGGCATAAGTTAGTAGATTTAATAAACAACAAGGGATGGTATCTGTTGAACGGGAAATGGGAGGGTGACGAAGAGGGAGAATACACTTATATAGGAGCAAGGGGCAACTCCGTCATTGACTACGTGTTGGTAGGGTGTGTCTGGACTGATGAAATAGAAAAGTTTTGGATAGAGAGTAGAATAGATTCTGATCACTTGCCACTCAGGTTAAATTTGGTGGGTAATGTTATAGAGACAAAGAAGGTTCGCAAACGAGAGAAAGTAAAGAAAAATATTTATTTGTGGAATGATAAAAGTATATTGGAATATAAAAAGAATACAGAAAAATTCGAAAACACTGCTGGGATAGATTTAAAGGCTAAAGATATTTGGGAGTTAATAAAAGACAAAGTGTGTGGAGCTATGATTAAAAAAGAAATGAGAATAAAAAATAAGAGATTAGGGGAGAAACGTTGGTGGGACAGAGAGTGTGGAAAAAAAGAGAGGTCAAAAAAGCCTTGATTGCATGGAGGAGGGGGGAAAACAATAAGGACAGTTACTTAAATATAAGAAAAGAATGGAGAAATCTATGTATTGGAAAAGAAAAGGAAGATAGAGAACGGGAAGAAGTGGAGCTGAGAAGCATTAAAAATGTAAGTGAAGTATGGAAGTTCTTAAATAAATTCAGGAATAAAAGAGAGGCCGTAGAAAATAATATAAGCTTGGAAGGGTGGAAAAGTCACTTTAGAGTACTGTTAGAGGGTAAAGAAAAAAGGGTTTTGGGGGTTAAGGATATTTTAATGGACAATGAGAACGAAGTAGTGGGTATCAATGAAATGGAAATTAATAAAGCAATAGGGAAGCTGAAAAAAAAGAAGGCGGCAGGAATAGACAAGATCCCAAATGAAGCCTGGGTACATGCGGGTAAAGAGGTGAGGGACGCTTTGTGTGCAGTTTTATTTAAGGTATGGGAGGGGGACGAAATACCGGAAGATTGGAAGACGGCGATTATTGTACCCCTGTTTAAGAAAGGAGACAAAGACAAACCGGAAAACTACAGAGGAATTTCGCTTTTGCCGACTGCATACAAGGTGTATACTGAGGTGTTGAGGGGAAGATTGGAGAGGGAAATAAATGAAAAAGGGATTTTACCGGATGGACAGGCTGGATTTAGAAAAGGTAGGTCGACTATTGACAATATATTTATTTTAAATTATGTGATACAGAAAGCCAAAGAGGGTAAAGGAAAAGTATACGCCCTGTTCGTTGATTACAAAGCAGCTTTTGACACTGTACATAGGGATAAACTGTGGGAAATCATGGAAAAAAAAGGGATTAGCAAGTATATAGTCAGCCGAATAAAAAACCTGTATGAAGAAACGAAGGTCAGGATCAGAGTAGGGGAACTAACGAATTCTGGGTGACAAAAGGTTTAAGACAGGGCTGTTTATTGAGTCCTATTTTATTTTGTATATACATTGCGGATTTGGAAGATGATTTCAGGGATAGGAACGTGGGGGGTGTAACGATTGGGAGGAATAGAATATGGTCATTAGCGTACGCAGATGATAAGGTATTACTTGCAACTAACAGAGAGGCTATGATTGACATGATGGGTACATTGAAAAGGTTCGCAAAGAAAAGGAAGCTGATCGTAAGCGAGGAAAAATCAAAAATATTAGTATTTAATAAAGCTAATAATGGCAAGAAAGAAGTGTGGAAATGGGACAAAGGGGAACTGGAAAAAGTAAAAAAGTTTAAGTACCTGGGGTTTAACTTTAATAGAGCAGGAAATTATAAAGATCATATAAATGAATTAAAAAGAAAAAGGATGGTGGCTGCAAAGAGAACATGGAGTTTGGGGGAAAGAAAATGCAAGGAGGATTTTGGGAGAAGGGCAATGCTTTATGAATATTTAGTAAAGAGTACTATGAGTTACGGGGCAGAAATTTTTGGATGGAAAGGGGCAAAAGAATTAGAAAAGGTACAGATGGATTATTTTAGGTGGGTTCTTAAACTAGACTTCTGCACTCCAAGGTACATAATAATGAGGGAACTGGACAGGAATTCATTGGGTTTGCAGTGGAGCATGAGAGCTTTAAATTATGAAGAAAAGATTTTCAATCAGAGTGAAGACAGACTTACAAAATCGTGCCTGGTAGAGGGGTTGAAAAAGGATATAAAATTAAAAACGAGTATGGAAAGGGAACAGTTCTTGAATAGCTTGGGACTAAGCGGGGTGGAGATAGAAAGATTAAGAGATAAAGGGGAGAATGTCAATAGGATAGTATTTCAAAGACAAAAGGATATCGAAATGCAGATGATTGACTGTAAAATATATGCTTCCAAGTACAATAAGTTCTATAAAAAAGTTGAGCCGGTGGGATTACCGTTATATTTAAAGAGATACCAAAAACAAACATGTATTAGTGTAACTACAAGGGCACGATGTGGCAATCTAGAAACAGGCAATAAGTATTGGTTAAAAGAAGAGGAGAAAACTTGTGTATTATGTAAGAAAGGGGAGGGAAATTGGGAACATACGTTGGAAAAATGCGAAAACTTAAATGTAGAAGAGGTACCTAAAGATATGAATTTGCAAGAAAAAATTTACTGACTATTAAATGAAAATATAAACAATGCGGCGTTTAAGATTTTAAAAGCAATAACTAAAGCGTTCGATTCAGAAAAGAGGGGTAAAGAGGGAGGAGGGGGGGAAAAAGATGAATAAAATCAAGTATGTAAACATCGAAAGGCGGCGAGCAAAAGTGTATGATATGTCATATAAGTATAAGGGGTAGGTTCAGGAATAAGTCTAATTATGAGCATAAGAACATAAGGTTATGCGTGTGCATGTCAATATGAGATGTAAAAGTTACCAAAGCTTATAGAGTTAAGTGTTATTAATACTAAAAGAGATGTAATGTAAAAGTATGGAGAATAGGATTAAGTGTAACAATGTAGTTTTTGTAATCTGAATATGATTTTGTAAAAATAATATTGTAATTGTAATTATTACACAGATATGTATGAGAGTCCGTTTTCTAGGCCTAAATAATGGCTGAAAACTAATAAATAAATAAAATATTAATTAACAAAGCAACCAGTAAGTGCTCTGAGTTGTGTGGTGATTGGTGCTTGTGTCATTGGATTTACTTTGTTAATTAACAAAGCAGCCAGTAAGCGCCCTGAGTTGTGTGGTGATTGGCGCTTGTGTCATTGAATTTACTTTATAAATTAACAAAGCGACCAGTAAGGGCCCCGGGTTGTGTGGTCATTTTATTTTATTTATTATATTAATTAATGAAGTGACCAGTAAGGGCCACAAGTTGTGTCGTGATTGGCGCTTGTGTCATTGAATATACTTTGTTAATTAACAAAGCGGCCATTAAGCATCCCGAGTTGTGTGGCCATTGGCGCATGTGTTATTTCATTTATTATATTAATTAACAAAGCAACTAGTAAGGGCACCCGGTTGTGAGTTGATTAGCGTTTGTGTTATTTTATTAATTATATTAAGTCACAAGTGAGCAGTAAGCGCCCCGAGTTGTGTGGTGATTGGTGCTTGTGTTATTGGATTTACTTTGTCTATTAACAAAGTGGCCAGTAAGCGCCCCGGGTTGTGTGGTGATTGGCGCTTTTGTTATGATTTAAAGCATTAAATTTTAAAGTGGACAGTAGGTGTTTTGCGTTGCTGGGTTAAATAGCGTTGGGTTATCGGGTTTAATAGCTTGGGGTTTTTTTATTTATTATTTTAGAAATTCTGTTGAGTTATGTGGGTTTTCGCGTTTTGCTCCATATAGCCAATTTGAATTTCGCGCTACTTTGGATACCACTTTCGGGAGCACTGGTTGTCTGTAATATGTAGTATGTGTACGTGCGCACCTAGTTGTAAGTTCCTTAAACTCCCCACTTAAAATTTGCATTAGTCTTTACTTGCAAACCTCTAGCAGCTTGTACTATGTGAGTATGTCTGCATAGAGTTTACTGAACATTTATTTTATTCTCATTCTCACTCACTGTATACTGTATTGTGTCACTTTGATCTGTGATTCAAAGCTTGCGTACGACTGCGTACGTATACTCCCGTGGGACATACATTCGTTTTAAGGCAAATTTAAATAGTTAATTTTTATTAGTCTGGTCCATAACATAATCATCTCTCTGCCGTCCCAGGGAAGAAAGTTTACTCCATCTAGAACTGAATTAATCGAAAAAAACAAATATTTTTTAAAATATGATAAAAATGGAAAATTTTAACCGCAGAAACGATGATTCTAGGGTAAACATGGCACGATCTCTGCATTGATCACCAATAAAAGTCGATTTTCGAGCGGGAAATTTGAAAAACTGTACTTACGCCTTTTGCGTGGCGTATTTTCCTTCGAAAGAAAGGTGTTAAGTGCACTTAATGATTTTTTTGTTTGCAACGACCCCCCGGAAACCAATGCTTTTACAATACAAGAAAGTCATCAAGTACAATCGCACTCCTAGTCGTCATCTGCTCTGCACTTATTGCCTCTTTTCTTTGCAAGCAAAGCCCCAGCTTATGCTACTTCCAGAGCAAAAACCTTCTTAAGTACATAACGACTTTTTATTTTGGAATCCATGCGCTTTCTCGTTGACTTTACAGTAAATGGGGTAGAGTTAAAAGGGCATTAAGTGCTCTTACGCCTTCTTGTCGACGCCAATTCCAAATTTCATGTCACCTACGCCCTTTTTTCGGTGTCATAATTACGTCCTGTTTTCAGTTGATATAAAAAACTCATTTTTGACCAAAATATCACTTAACGACTTTCTTATCTGGGACGGTAGCTCTGTCACTGGTGGATTTCCAGTTCTCCGCAGAACAAATTAATGTCTTACTAGTGTAAATTTATTTGCACTGACTGCTGCTACTTTCTTCTTTTTTTTTTTTTTTTACGTGACTGCAATATACTTGCACTGAGTTAATTAAACTTTACATTTTTAATTTTCAGTGACTAATTAATACAATGGCTCTACTCTTTTTATATCGTATACTTTTTTGTGTCTCGCGCATTCGTACTTACATATGCTTGCAGTATGATCATTAGTTTATTTCACTGCGTAAAAAAGTAATATGTTCCAGTTACGGATTTATATAAACTTACAGTAGCAAGCAAATTAAGGGATCATACTATGCAATAGTACTTTTTGGGCCAAAAATTATCCTCTTACACAATAATTCTCTAAACGCACATCTGACACAATAAATGTTCAAGTGGAAGTTTGCAATCCCTTTAATTTATAACAATGAGAATATCAAATTTTACGTACAAAAAGTTTGTATGATTATACTGGCACGTGAGCAGCTTACCCCCTCTAATATCCGGTACTGCAACACCCGTTCATGTAACACTTTTCGATATACGAGTAAAACGTCAAATGGTGATTATTAGGATAGAGTTCAACATAGTTACGTCATTCAAGTAGTTATTAATAATAAATAATATTTCGGATAATTGTTTTTCTCTGAAAGCTTTGCTAATGATTATATTTCAATCAGTAATAGTGAAACAGCACTCATAAATGACTTTGTAAGGTCGAATTTCGCACCATGGACTACGTCTGTTGCTAAATAATAAAGATACACGAAGCGCACAGGAACTCAATTAAATCTCCTGTATGTGTAATCAGTAAAAATATTTTCTAATTTTTTAATGTGACATAATATATGACTTCGAACTTCGTTCAAATTTAGACAGCAAGTACATTTTCTGGCTTTTCAACAGGAAGACAATTTTATTACAAAAGCTGTAAATGATTTTGTGATAAAAGACATTTAATTTTAACACTTCCACAAGGTGAGCATATGAAAATCTGATAAGTATCATCATTAGTGGCTTAAACAAACAAAATTATGTTCAAACTTCTTTAAAAAACTAACATGCGTTGCATAATAGCAATAGTATATTTTAATATTAGTAGAATAAGATAATTATTTAATATTTTAATATCATATATTATTTTAAAAAGCAAGTCAAAATGATTAGCATTTAAATAATAATGGTTTAAGGCTGGTCCGTCAAATAGTGCCATTCAGTAAGGTAAAGTACCCAGTAGTTGGACAGAAATAAAAATAGCACTAGTAGTTGGACAGTCCAATATAAATAACATTTTTGAATAGAAGACGTTCTCAAATAGTAAAAAAAAATTTATTTATAATCCATCAATGCATAATAATGCCTGATGAAAAAATTTATCTTTAAAACTCTTTTTCGTTTTTACGTAAAAAAATATGTTTTAAATGCGGAGCATGTAAGTACTTTCTTATATTGTATATACTTTTTTAATTATTTATAGCTGCAGCAAGCTAGGTGAAAAAATGGAAGAAGCTGGTAATAGCTGCGTGAGAATTTGCGATGATTAAATGCCTTGGCCATGCTCCGACGAAGACGACGAAGACGAGGTGCTGTGGTTCTTGACGAATAATGTGGAGGAAAAAGCAAATGAGAGCAGTAGAATTATAATAACTAAGAAAAAATTAGTGTACTTCCTCGCATGTGATGTATTATAAAGGCTCCAGACTCTCGCTCTTTTTATTGCTGATGCTGTTCCTGCAGTTAGGGTTACTTTTTTATCTGCTAAATCTCTCTCATGATCAAATTTCTAAGTTGAAATAAGTTTTACTCTAGCGTTTAAATCATTGAGGGATCTGTTCAAAATATTTCTTTTTTTATTATTATAGTTGAACTTATTTAGGTTATAGATACAGTATGACAAACCAGATTGAGATCAGTTTAAGCTTATTTGGTATAATGACATGATTTACCGATAATAAAGAATCACCGTAAATATGACTCTGACTTAATATGATGTTCTTTTACAAGCTTACGTATCATTCATTTCAAAAAGTGATCAAATAGATAAACATAATTTTACTTGTAATTTGTAATAAGAAGAGTGATTTATACCTACTCAGACATGTCATAAAGTTAGTGATTTGTACATACAGGAGTTGATATTTTTCAAAGTAAGTCATCAAGATAGCTATCTATAGTAAAACATTCATATACTTTACTGTAGGAGTCAAATTTGTGGGTTGAAAAGTTTTCGGAAAAATATAAAACTAGAAATACAGAACAACACAATGTTTGCAGTATTCACAGTCACTCACTTTACGCGCTCGTTACACTAAGTACTATTGTATTTTTAGATTAGGAAATAATCAGGTGAGGTTTTTCGATTTTTACTCAATATTTCGACTTAGTAAAAGTTTTGTCACAGCAGATAACAGTTTTTTCATCAGTAGAAAAAGAGTAAAGTTATTGACCTTTAAAGCAAACTTTTCTTTTAGCTTCCAAAACAAAGCAATGATAGGTAGCTTCATACGACCATAGATTACATATTAAGAAGGATGAAGACCAGGTCAGAAAGAAGAAATACAGTCTTCAAGGTTAATTAAGTTTTTATGGAGAATTTTTAACTTCTTATAAATTTTATTTATGTGGCAAAACTTTGTATGTACGAAAGAAGTATAAAAGGCAGGCCTAGCTCACGTGCCACAAGAAATTATTTTAATAAAAGTATTTGATTGAATGAATGTTGCATGTTAACAACTGCAAAATCTTATATAGAAGAGTTTCATTACATTAATGGGATGTTTTCTGACTGTTAAATATTAAAAAACACGTATTGTAGTTTGGTTTTCGAATAAATAAAATTAAAAATTTTAAAAAAAATATGAAGTTGTCAAAGAAAGCAGTGAAGTAACAGCACATTCATTCTTGATTTACTTGGAATAGACAGATTAATTGATGTTGATGTTCGTAATCAGAAGATTTCTGATGAAATGTCAGAACCTTAACAGTTCTTTGAATAAATTTATCACGCAAAAAAATTAAATATAAACAAAATAGGCGTCAAAAGTCTTGTGTATGATATGTATGAAAGATCATCCCAGTACTTGTAATTCTTTTTCACAAGAAAAACGGAGTTTTTTTCTGTTATGAAATAGTGAAATAAGTTTCGAGACAAACAAAAAGTAATAAACACTTCCTTAAAAAGTTTGATCATAAAAACTAATTCAGAGGCCAGGATAACACCTCTTAGTATCAAACTTATGGAAGAGAGATTCCGAACAAGAATGAAAAAATCTTTAGGTATAAGGAGAAATCCATTGCATTACAGCTTGTTGTATTGAGGCTGAAAACCTACAGTTTAGAACAGAGACATACAGCTCTAAATTGCTTCCAAACACGAGTGAGAGCAGTTATTCATAAAAATAGAAATATTCTTGTCAACTCTTTACCAAAATCTCCTATATTAATTGTGGGTCTTAAAAATAGTAGAGTATAATAAAAAGAGGTAGAAAGTGAATACTTATGAGTACTCCAAACTCTGCGAAATTGCATGTCCAGGAAAAGTCCAAAAGTAATGGTACACTTATCTGTGATCAAAAATTTAAGCATCGTTTTGTTCAGAACATATCCCAAGGACTGATTGATTTTCTTGTAGTAAAAATCCATCAGATCTAACATGATATAGTTTAGTGCAGTAGGAGTCCAAAAGTAATGGTACACTCATTGATAATTAATCAGTAAAGTTTTGCAGATATTCGCTCAAAAAGTTTTAGTTGTTCATTTTTTGTCTACTTTCAAAAACAAAAGTTTATCCTCATATACTTAAAACTAGAAATTATTAAAGCTCTTTTATTACATTTAACGTTGGTAATTCGTAGCAGGTTAAATACATCTCGTTGGCCAATAAAGACGATCTTCCTTGAAATTCCTCATATTTTTCAGCAGTAAGTAAGAAAAATGCAAGATATCAAGGCAGAAGATAACAAAGGTCTAAAAAAAGGACCACACAATATAAAAAGAAAAATCTTAAGCTGCCTTTGTCCAAACAAATGAGGTGTCTCAGACGAAAATCTACGATAGGTGCTTGCAACTCTAACACTTGATAATACTTTCATTTATATCACTTTTTCTGTCTTTCTTCGTTGTTATTTTCACTATTCCCCCACTTTTTATTTTCTATTCTCTACACAGTTAGTGAATTTTATATTCTCCTTCTTATACTTTTTCTGTACATTTGGCGTTTCTCGAAATTGGCTCCCTCTAATGCGATAACACTTCTCCACCTTATTATTGCTTCGACCTACTTTTTTTTAATATGTAGAATTAATTGGGCTGAAGACGTACGTGTCCAGCGCCATTTTCTCCGTTCCTTATACTTTGATGTACTGTAAGTCTTCTGCCATTGTCTTTGAAGTCATAGTCCCCGAATGATCCAGTTATTAGGACAATATTCTATCAACTCTTTCTTGACAAACTTAGATACGGATGCTTTATTTATTACATCAAAATTTATCTGTAAAATCGAAACAAATACATAAAAACTCAGGTTACTATAACTGACAATTAACATATTAGGAAAATAAATAAAATTATATTTCTAAATTAGCTAGGTCCTACTAACTAAAAACCGCATATTTATGTTACGTCAAGCATAGCGTCCATGCTACCCAAGTTCAGTAAACCTAAGTATTGATCTCTCAAATTTTAAAATGTATGCTTTCATAATAAGTTTATGTGTATGTACATATCTACGCGTTAACATGCCAAACATAACTAAGTATTAAGCATATTTATGAAAAGCTAATGTTCTACATATCTACAAGATGTGACTGCAATGTAACTGTAAATTATAAGTACAAAGATAAAAATTAAAAAACGAAACCGTTAGAATATGTACCTCAAATTAACGTGACCATCCTGTCAATTTCTATGACATTTACCATGTAAGTCTTACTGTACGTATTATAATGACCATATGTACTGAAGTATTAAAAGCCCATGAACACTATTCAATTCAAGTTGCCTTTGTAGGCTTCTTTTTCTTTTAAAGTGAACAAAAACCGAAAATCTACAGAGATAATGACTTCGCTATTTTAAGTCACGAGTTTAAAGTGCCTTTCAAAAAAACATGGATTCCCTTGCTTCTTTCAAGCATTTAATATTTATTTCAAGCATTTAAAAGTACCTGTGTACATTCGTAAAAATAGCATTATTGTTACTTTCTCTCGTTGGTTTGGTTAAATCTCTATTAAAATTTTTTTTTTGTATTCAAGTAGATAAAATGAAAAAAAAGTTTAGTTGTTGAAACAAATTTAGCAAAACTACCGTTTAGCATATTTTTATGTAAGCTCTTAGTCTTCTCGTTGCGTAAGCGAATTTTTCAACACAGGTTACAGAAAATTTTTTTCCTTTGTTGCCCTTTCGACGTCCCAGGCGAAGACTATGCCCTTTTTTCAAGCCCGGACGAAAACTATGCCCTTTTTTCTAGTCTGGACGAAAACTATACCCTTTTTTGGTCCCGGGCGAAGACTACACCCTTTTTTTGAGTCCGGACAAAGGCTATGCCCTTTTTTCACGCCCGGATGAAGACTATGCCATTTTTTCACGCCCAGACGAAGACTATGCCCTTTTTTCTAGTCCGGACGAACACTACGCCATTTTTTCTGAGTCTGGGCTAAAAATATGTCTTTTTTTCGCGTCCAGACGAGAACTAAATTTAAAAACACCCCAATATTATTTACTAACCCCTCTACTAGCTACTAGCACGCTGGAAGAAGCTCACGAATACAAAGCTTCTGAAAACGATTTAACATTTTCAAATTTCTCGATACTTGTGTACGTATTTATATCGATATAAGTTTTATCTTCACATCGAGATTCACATGTACCTGAATCTACAGGCGACTTTGTAAAAAAACAACATGCAATCATTATTCTTAGCAGGTCTAACAGCTTAAGTATTTGGAGTTTTGGTAAGTGTTTAAAAAAAAGGGGTTTTTGAGCTTTTTTTAAAAGATTCCGTAAATCGTATATAACAATAACTGTAATTAATTTAAACTTGCCAATTTATTCATGTGTTAAAAAATACTTTGTAATCCAAATATGCATGTCTTACAAACATTAATTAATAGAAAAAAAGTTTACTTTTTTCTCAATTTTCTTACGAATATTATATTTTATAATATTACAAATTGTACAAATTTTATTAATTTTTTAACTTCAAGTTACAATAATTATATAAGTTACTTATTATAATTAACAAAAATGTAGAAAAATAATAAATTTAAAAATAAAGCATGAAAGAGTCTCATATTCATTGATTACAAACTACCATGCTTATAAAAACATTCCTGAGTTTGTATTGTTATTTTATAATGGTGTATTATTATTTACAATTATTTATATAAATGTAAATAACAACCACTATATTAGTAAGATTGACTATATCTCTAATTACAAACACAAATGTAAGGTGAGCTTAAATGAATTGTACTTCATCCGGGCTCCAGAAAAAGTCAATATCTTCGTCCGGACTCGGAAAAAATGTAATAGTCTTCACATGGACTAGAAAAAAAGGGCTTAGTTTTTATCTGGACTCGAGAAAAGGGCATAGGTTTCGTCCGAGCGCGATAAAAGGGCATAGTCTTCGTCCGAACTCCGGAAAAAGGCATAGTCTTCGTCCGGGATCCTAAAAGGGCATAGTTTTCGTCCGGACTGCGGAAAAAGGCATAGTTTTCGTCCAGGCTCCGAAGCAGGGCATAGTCTTCGCCTAGGACGTCGACATTATGTATTGTGGTGTGCTATGTTTACGCTGTTTCGTCCAGTAATTTTCTCAAAACAAGATTTGACTGTCATAAGCTAACCGTGATTCCATTAAATTTTTACTAGTTAAAATAACATAGACTATTAAAAGAGTTAATTCAAATCAAATTAAAAATTTTAGTCAATAACGTTTCTATTTAACAATAAGCTTTTATTTAGTTTGTAGCTTCACATGAAGCTTGACGAGCATCTAACTGTTGTCATGCACTGCTTTAAAATCCAGACAAGCTTCATGATACACTGATACCACTTAAAATTCGATAGCATGAGCATTAGCAGATGCAGATAGTACAGATACCACGAATCCCTTAATATTTCTTCGATCAGCTTTGCTTGCATTTGACTGGCTCCATTCATTTGCCTTTTTTTTCCGAGATTCTCGTGCGCAAGTTTTTTTCGCTACCTCTCAGTACGAGCTTTGTGTCATGCACTTTCATTTTCCCTATGGGTCTAGAAAACTTTGATTGATCATCATAAGTTGCTGCTCGTCAGACTGTTTGCACGTGCTTACATTCGTACGATGCTTCTTAACTTAAGTCTTTCAACTTTAAGTAGAACACAGCTTTTACAGCTAAACAAGATGATGCGATGGATGTAGCTTATGTTACATGTAAGGGACTAGTATTTCACCTTCATAGATGTCTCTTGGTTCAGGGGGTTATTGTGATATTTCATTTTCTATAGAATTTAAAAAAAAAATTTTGAGACACTTATTTTATCAGTACACATATCATATTAAAATTTTAGAGTAACTAGCTTGGTAGTTTTTGAAAAAAAATCTTAAAGTTTTTCTGTTATACACGGGCTCTTATGGAGAGGTCGTTGCGAGCTTACTGCCAAAGAAGCTTATTCTAATATAACTCGTTTAATTTTCTATAGATTTTCATTAAAAACTAATATGCTGAAGCTGACTATATTAAAAAGCATTGTCCTAAATTTCAGAAGGCCTAGCTTTATGGTTTATGAGATAATGTAATGTAAAGTAGCATATTTTGCTAAAAATTTGATGAAAATGAAGCAAACAGATGACTAGACTCGAACTGCGTATGCGCGAGTACATTTACTCATAAAAATTCATCATTACGGGAAAAGAAGGGTGTACAAGCAGCTTGGATCTTGATACCCCAAATTTTTAACGCGTATTGTACCACGATAACCCCTTAATTAACAGCATTTAGTTCATTATTTAGGCTGTCTAACTTCGTTGGGTAGTGGGAATATGTACAGTACTGGCTCAGATATATAATATTCTGGAATGGTCTATCAACATGTTGAGACTTGTTTACGTCTGGAGATAACGTTGGAAATTCAAGCCAAAAACTATGACATTAATGTTAATATCTCGAGCATAGGCATGTTTTTCACGATAATTTATAATCAATAATAAGATTAATTATAATTTTTTTAAATTTTCACAATAACTTCTCCCTCCTTTTCATCGAAATTAATGATTAAGTTGTTTTTTCATTGAATTCTATTATTTTAGCATATAGTGAGGCTCCTAATTACAACTATATTATTTTATTATTAGAGTTTTAAAGCTCATAATAGTTTCTACGTTATTATTTCGAATTACAGATTGCCTGGTGATTAAAAAAAGAATAAAAAAAGGAGACTCGGAAACATTAATTTACAAACTTAGAGAAAATGAGCTTTGTTCTTCCTTAAGCTCAACCATTTAGACAAACTCTCTCTCTCTCTCTCTCTCTTTCATCTACACAGCCAAGTTTCTTGTCTCACAGCATGAAATTAGTCCCGTGCTGGCATCTCACTTCATTGTGCTTGATAAACGAGGATAGGAAGGAGGAGGAGAAAAAGGAAGCTAGTTACTCAAGCTCACTTACTCTATTTCCCATTCGTCCATTTGTTAATATATTGTGTGGCTTACGTACTCCCTAAAACGCAAAGGGTCAACCCACCCGAGGTCAATCTACAAAACAAGTACATATATATACACGATATGCAAAAGGTGGCTTTGATAAATATCACAAGCCAGCATCTTCCGGCTCTTTTTACACTTCCCACTTCTGCAATCGATTAATGTGAACAAAATCTGTTGCATATCGATTCTTATTTTTTTTTAATTCATTTTTTTTTTTTTTTTAATAGCTAAGAAAACAAGTAATTTTCACTAGAATTTTCTACAATAGAGACGTTTTCAAGAATCTTATTACCATAATTTTATTTTTAATTCACCATCAAAGTATTTTTCCCACCACAAATATTAACTTTCGGAAAAAATTTTTTTTCCGACGTTGGGTGTGCCCTCGGCAGGAAAAATATTATTTGGCATATAAGTGTCATCCATCCTAGGCTATGGTCCCTCGGGTTTTCTCCGCAGGATCCTCAAGCCGCCAAATTTGCCTGGAGGCGATGGTACTTTCGTGACGAAAACTAATGGAGCTGAAACTAGCCCCACGCCGGAGCAGCCTCACCAGGGACGAATCAGACCTCAGGGGCCCCGGGGCTAAAAATTTTTTTTTTTTGTCCTGATCCAATCGAAAAACGCTACATATAGTTGCGATTCTCCCATTCGCAATCCCTGCAACTTATTAAAGCCGTCAAAAGTCGTCAGGCTGGGAAAATTATGAGTTTTCCGCCGATACGCAAATACGCGTATACAAAAAAATCAGAAAAAAATTTATAACTTTTTTTTCAGCTCTTGTGCCACTTCGAAAATTGATCGAATATGTTTCTATCACTTCAATACACGATCCTTATTAGTTTTCCAAGCCGTGACAGGCCGCCAGGCTTGGAAAATGATGAGTTTTCCGCCTATACTCAAATACGCGTATACAAAAAAATGAGAAAAAAATTTATAACTTATTTTTTAGCTCTTGTGCCACCTTGGAAATTGATAGAATATGTTTTTATCACTTTTATATACGATCCTAATTAGTTTTTTAAGCCGTGACAGGCCGCCAGGCTTGAAAAAATGATGAGTTTTCCGCCTCTACTCAAATACGCGTATACAAAAAAATGACAAAAAAATTTATAACTTATTTTTCGGCCCTTGTGCCACCTTAAAAATTGATAGAATATGTTTCTATCACTTCTATACACGATACCTACAAGTTTTCCAAACCGTGAAAGGCCGCCAGGCTTGGAAAACAGTGAGTTTTCCGCCTATACGCAAATATGCGTATACGAAAAAATCAGAAAAAAATTTATAACTTTTTGTTGGGCTCTTGTGCCACCTTGGAAATTAATAAAATGTGTTTCTATTAGTTTTATACACGATACCTGCAAGTTTTCCAAGTCGTGACAGGCCGCCAGGCTTGGAAAATGATGAGTTTTCCGCCAATACGCAAATACGCGTATACGAAAAAATCAGAAAAAAATTTATAACTTTTTTTTGGGCTCTTGTGCCGCCTTGAAAATTAATAGAATGTGTTTCTATTAGTTTTATACACGATACCTACAAGATTTCCAAGCCGTGACAGGCCGCCAGGCTTGGAAAACAGTGAGTTTTCCGCTTATACGCAAATACGCGTATACAAAAAAATCAGAAAAAAATTTATAACTTTTTCTTGGGCTTTTGTGCCACCTTGTAAACTGATCAAATATTTTTCTATTACTTCTATACACGATACCTACAAGTTTTTCAAACCGTGAAAGGCCGCCAGGCTTGGAAAACAGTGAGTTTTCCGCCTATACGCAAATACGCGTATACGAAAAAATCAGAAAAAAATTTATAACTTTTTTTTGGGCTCTTGTGCCGCCTTGAAAATTAATAGAATGTGTTTCTATTAGTTTTATACACGATACCTGCAAGTTTTCCAAGCCGTGAAAGGCTGCCAGGCTTGGAAAATGATGAGGTTTCCGCCGATACGCAAATACGCGTATACAAAAAAATGAGAAAAAAATTTATAACTTATTTTTCGGCCCTTGTGCCACCTTGAAAATTGATAGAATATGTTTCTTTCTTCTATACACGATATTAACTTGTTTGCTGAGCCTTTACAGGTAGCCAAACATGAAAAATTAAGAGTTTTCCGCCAATACGCAAGTACACGTTTAGGGAAAAAATGGGGAAAAAATTAATTTCTTTTTGTAGAGCTATCTTTTCACGATAAAAATAAATAGAATACGTTTTAATTGCTCCGGTATACACTTTCTATGAGTTTCCAAAGCCACAGAAGGCTGCCAGTCATGAAAAGTTAAGAGTTTTCCGCTGATACGCGTATCTGCATATACTGAAAAAATAGGAAAAAAATCATAACTTTTGTTGGGGCTTTTGTGCCACCTTGGAAATGGATAGAATATATTTTTATTAAAAAGTTATAAATTTTCTTCTGATTTTTTTGTATACGCGTATTTGCGTATAGGCGGAAAACTCACTGTTTTCCAAGCCTGGCGGCCTTTCACGGCTTGGAAAACTTGCAGGTATCGTGTATAAAACTAATAGAAACACATTCTATTAATTTTCAAGGCGGCACAAGAGCCAAAAAAAAAGTTATGAATTTTTTTCTGATTTTTTCGTATACGCGTATTTGCGTATCGGCGGAAAACTCATCATTTTCCAAGCCTGGCGGCCTGTCACGGCTTGGAAAACTTGCAGGTATCGTGTATAAAACTAATAGAAACACATTTTATTAATTTCCAAGGTGGCACAAGAGCCCAACAAAAAGTTATAAATTTTTTTCTGATTTTTTCGTATACGCGTATTTGCGTATAGGTGGAAAACTCACTGTTTTCCAAGCCTGGCGGCCTTTCACGGCTTGGAAAACTTGTAGGTATCGTGTATAAAAGTGATAGAAAAATATTCGATCAGTTTTCAAGGTGGCACAAAAGCCCAAAAAAAAGTTATAAATTTTTTTCTGATTTTTTTGTATACGCGTATTTGCGTATCGGCGGAAAACTCATCATTTTCCAAGCCTGGCGGCCTGTCACGGCTTGGAAAACTTGCAGGTATCGTGTATAAAACTAATAGAAACACATTCTATTAATTTCCAAGGCGGCACAAGAGCCCAAAAAAAAGTTATAAATTTTTTTCTGATTTTTTCGTATACGCGTATTTGCGTATGGGCGGAAAACTCACTGTTTTCCAAGCCTGGCGGCCTTTCACGGTTTGAAAAACTTGTAGGTATCGTGTATAGAAGTAATAGAAAAATATTCGATCAGTTTACAAGGTGGCACAAAAGCCCAAGAAAAAGTTATAAATTTTTTTCTGATTTTTTTGTATACGCGTATTTGCGTATAGGCGGAAAACTCACTGTTTTCCAAGCCTGGCGGCCTGTCACGGCTTGGAAAACTTGTAGGTATCGTGTATAAAACTAATAGAAACACATTCTATTAATTTTCAAGGCGGCACAAGAGCCCAAAAAAAAGTTATAAATTTTTTTCTGATTTTTTCGTATACGCGTATTTGCGTATTGGCGGAAAACTCACTGTTTTCCAAGCCTGGCGGCCTGTCACGACTTGGAAAACTTGCAGGTATCGTGTATAAAACTAATAGAAACACATTCTATTAATTTCCAAGGTGGCACAAGAGCCCAACAAAAAGTTATAAATTTTTTTCTGATTTTTTTGTATACGCGTATTTGCGTATCGGCGGAAAACTCATCATTTTCCAAGCCTGGCGGCCTGTCACGGCTTGGAAAACTTGCAGGTATCGTGTATAAAACTAATAGAAACACATTTTATTAATTTTCAAGGTGGCACAAGAGCCCAACAAAAAGTTATAAATTTTTTTCTGATTTTTTCGTATACGCATATTTGCGTATAGGCGGAAAACTCACTGTTTTCCAAGCCTGGCGGCCTTTCACGGTTTGGAAAACTTGTAGGTATCGTGTATAGAAGTGATAGAAACATATTCTATCAATTTTTAAGGTGGCACAAGGGCCGAAAAATAAGTTATAAATTTTTTTGTCATTTTTTTGTATACGCGTATTTGAGTAGAGGCGGAAAACTCATCATTTTTTCAAGCCTGGCGGCCTGTCACGGCTTAAAAAACTAATTAGGATCGTATATAAAAGTGATAAAAACATATTCTATCAATTTCCAAGGTGGCACAAGAGCTAAAAAATAAGTTATAAATTTTTTTCTCATTTTTTTGTATACGCGTATTTGAGTATAGGCGGAAAACTCATCATTTTCCAAGCCTGGCGGCCTGTCACGGCTTGGAAAACTAATAAGGATCGTGTATTGAAGTGATAGAAACATATTCGATCAATTTTCGAAGTGGCACAAGAGCTGAAAAAAAAGTTATAAATTTTTTTCTGATTTTTTTGTATACGCGTATTTGCGTATCGGCGGAAAACTCATAATTTTCCCAGCCTGACGACTTTTGACGGCTTTAATAAGTTGCAGGGATTGCGAATGGGAGAATCGCAACTATATGTAGCGTTTTTCGAATGGATCAGGACAAAAAAAAAAATTTTTAGCCCCGGGGCCCCTGAGGTCTGATTCGTCCTTGGTGAGGCTGCTCCGGCGTGGGGCTAGTTTCAGCTCCATGAAAACTACCATTTTCTTACATTACAACTGAGAAAAGTTCTTATTCAAAGTTTATCTCATGGCAGAGATTTTTCGTTACCAAAGAATACTTTAAACATACACTCGTATACACTACGTTCCTTTGTAGCTGACTTGAGCAAGTTAATGCAATCTGTGATTGTTCTCTGATAACTAGCCATATAGATCAAATTCACTTTTTTACGGTATCACATACATAATATAATTTAGGGGTTAGGTTCTACTGTCACTCGCACTGAAAAGAATTTAATACTACATTAGCTACAACCCCAACATGCCAACGCTATGTCGAATAGGTGTTTTAGCTTCTGATTGGGATTGCTAGTGCAATACAAGTACCAAACCGAGGCAGCTGCTATCCAGCAGTATAACGTCAACTATCAGTTCACCAACTATTGGGATCAAAAAAAATGACGATAGCTCCAATAGCTTATGTAAATTTATATGAGGTGGCAGTTTTTCTAAGCCTCGGTACGAGTAGTCTATGTTTTGACTTATCCCCACCCTGGCCGTTGTTAGGATCACAATAGTCTGCATTTCAAGTCTCAATTTTTGTTTCAATGATAAATAATTTTTTAACCATTAATTACGTCATAAGGCTGGGGAGTAGTGCATTTCCTTTATAGGAGCAGTAAGTACATGCGATTTTTTTACCCACGATGACTGTTGCACTTTGCTCCCTTAAAACAGGAAACAATGTTGTACTTTTGGCGGAGGTATAAGAAAAAACTTATTTGTATTCTGGTGATAACTACGTTTATCCTATTCATATATATAAGCATGAAAAAAGGAAAATTTTATAGATTCACACAGAAATATTGAATAAACATGCACTTCTATACATAAAATATTCTTTTTTTTGTGCCTAATCCCTCATTGCTTCAACTACCCTACTATCAATAAAATAATAAAGTATGCAATATAGTATGCAATGATAATACAACAAGATTAGGTGCAGTCCTCTATAAAAAAAACCAGTGGACAGTGGGTGCTTGGGTATCCAAGTATGAAGTTATACTTCTATAAAATTATATGGCAAACAATACAATTTCGAGTATAAAAATACCTTGTATGAAACAACATTGTGAACGAAGATGGTGTAATTATTGTAAGAATGAGTATACCTACGTTGATTGGGTATGATTTCAATTAATATTTAATAAGTTGACGATTATAAAAAATATGTTACGGCACAATACAATAAAAATAATATATAGGCTGGCCAGTACAAGAGTGTGCGCTTTTATCGAATCTTCCGATGATTTTAAAAGAATTTCCTGCCACCTACGCTGATTACATCTCTAACGTCACGCTCACATTTAATACATACGATCCCACACTTATTCCTAGTCCATATTTAATACCCAAACTATAATTTTACATAAAAATTAATATAAACCAGCCTTTAGTATAGCTTTCTCCATTAGGGTAGTATTACATACCAGTCAATGTCCCTTCAGGACGTTCATCACGCATAGATTTTTTTGACAGATATTATTCAAACGTTAAACGTATATTGGAATAACATAAAAAATACCTACAAAAATTGCAGCTCGTTTGACTGTACCAGTATTTTACATACTTTACATTTAAAAAATATTAAATTTTTTTTACTTTACATTTGTCTTGGCATATTTTAAGTTTTTAAATGAAAGACTTAATCTTTTAAAATCAATTTGTTTTCTACGAATTAAATGAACCCACACATTAATTGTAGACTCTTTATAATTTATCATGATTTTAAGTTTGAATTGTTCGACTCTATGAAACTACTCATACCCCTACCACATTATTCAGTTTTAATATATGGTACAAACCTAATGTTTGTACGGGGGGGAGGATGTTCCGGATAGATCAAGCTTATATTTTTAAAGTGAAATATGTGAAAGTTTGTCTGTCATGTATGTGTAGTGAAGTAAAAAAAATGTGTTCGAATAAAAATGATGAGCGTTGTCACGTAAAAAAGATGTAGTTGATTTTGGTTAAAAAACGTTCAGTTTTGCCACCAACTTCAATGACTCTGAGTCACAATTTGTACGGCAGAAATAAATATCCTTAAAATTCATTAACTTCCCAAAGATGTTTCTTTCTTTGCGCAAAGCTGATTTTGTCAGCTACATAATTCATGCTATAGTTTCCAAGCATGCAGTGTGGGATGGGCCACCTGAGTAACTAGTCCTTAAAAGTTTGAATGTTTGTCTATCATCCTTAACTGGCTGAAAGAGTAGGTTACAACAAAAGTAGCTAAAATAATTTAACAGGATCTCGTTACCTCTTCCCCGCCAATATTTTTGCTAAGCAATATTTTCGAATAGATCCGTAACAGCGTTAAATTACCCTTCCATATTTTTTTTGCGCAGCAATAAAAAAAGGCAAGTAGGTTAACTGCTTGTGAAAAAATTTCCTTCGTGGCACTGTTACCCCACTTTTTTCGTAGCTACCCTTGTAAATAGTCTCTCCTACGCCTTTTACGCAAATCCCAAAGACATTTAGTTAGCTTTAAAAGTAAATAGCTAAGAAACATCAAGTGCAAGCCTGGCTCTGACACGAAGGCATCGCGAGAAGGGCTGGCTCACATCTCAGATTGTAAGATAAGTAACAGCTCGGCCATGTCTTATAATGAGGAATAAAAATGAGTTAACACACACTTCGTTTTATTTATTTAAAATTCATCGTACCATAGCTTTTATCACAGTCTGCCTTATCCTATCTGGTGTTCCTTTTTTTCCCTTCAGACGTGGAAAATTTTTTAGTAGTCCTGCGTGGCTGCTGTTGCCTTGGAATATTCAGATGAGGGGCTCATAGAAACAGCAAAAGTGCATGATTTTTTTCTTTGACTCCAAGTAATAATCTATAAAGCCATCTGAGAGTCTTTCTACACTCAGAAGCGAGAGAGGTGTGGAAGAAGAGAAAAAAAGTATTACAAAGGGGTTCCTTTCGACCCGTTTATCGTTCCTCGCGCGGCAATTGGCGCGTACCCATGCGAGAGACTCAAAATTTGAGGCCAGTTTTCTCACTCCCTTGGCTTGATTTCCGCATTTCCCCCCCGCGATTTCAGCCGCAGAAAACCAAAATCTTCTTTTCATTTTTCCATGTGACTGGGATTCGATTGAGCCAGAGGACGTTGCAACCGACAAACCCCGGAACTGCGCCAACAGGCCTTTCTAAATTTTCTTTTTCTCTATTTTTTTTCAACTGTTACTTGTTTCTTGTCTTTAAATATTACGAAAATTGAGTTTTTTTAGCAATGTATGAATTGTAATTTTTTTTAAGGGTTTGGTATAAAGCCTCCATCGTTACAGATAGTTTATTTATTTATTATTTTTTATTAATGGAGTTAAGATATCATAAAATAATTATGAAGCACATATCGCATTTGCGTTGCATAAGATATTAACAATATATTTAAGGTAGAGCTTTGTGATAATAAATTGGCAGTGGCTTTTACTCTTAAGAACTGCGTAAATAAGTATACAAGCTTGTAAAGCAAAGCGAGGACTTGGTGTGAATCAACAGATCGATAGCTAGAGTCTCGACGAAAACAGCACATGTGTATAATGTCTTATAATGTCACGTATCGAAAATAGCAGTTTCCACAAGTAACCACTAGAGGCTGAGTGGGTGAGAGTACAGTTTCTTAGCTGGGAAACGTAACTACTTGAGTAATTTTCTGCGAAACTTGGCCTCTTGCAGCTATACGTAAGTGCATAGGTATATCATATACATTTGTATCGATCTACGATGCACAGCCAATACTTACGAGAGCATGTATAAGTGATAGCTAACTAGTCGTTACAGCTACCGTGTATTACACGAATTATGCTATACATTTTGCTGCATGATTTTGTTCTTTCTTTTTCTTGCTCTTTTTTCTCCTTTTTCTTTTTTTTATACTTATAATTTCTGATAAAATATATCAAGTGCACTGTTTCAGTTGTCAATTCGTGTGATATTGACAAAATTGTAGCTGGAAGCTATTGTTTGATCACGATTTCATGTGTTACTTTATTTTTTTTGTTTTTTCAAATTTCTTTATGTGAGTGCAGCGTAATGAAATTTGTATGAAGTGTACCATTTAACGATTAATATCATTTTGGAGTTAAACATCTGAACAAGCACCTACAGGACATAAAAAAGACATACAGTTATCATAAATATATCATAAAAGAAGAAATTTTAAGAAAACGTGGAGATCACCATTTCAAAGTCAGCAGCGTATGCTTAAATGAGAGCTTTCTACAATGCTCTGAAAAACTACGGTAAAAAATAGATTGTACTGTACTATACTTATAAATTAGACGTATTGTAAGAATATTTCTATGATTCGATTGTGCGTCTGAATAGTATATAATGAATGCATAAAATTTTAAAGAGTGTATCAAGATACAATAATGATTATCTGATGAAACAAGATAAACATCCCTATTGACAATTGTAACTAAATTCTCAAAATACTCAAAGTTGACACAAATTCTGTGCAACTCCCGAATCAAGAGCTATTTATGTATCTACGAACATAAAATTATATTACCGAATTCAAGATTGGAGATAATTTCCCAGAGCGTGTCTGATGGATATTGACTTTTCTTTCAGCATTTCGTCTGTCATTACACATAGAGAGCTCTACATAGGTATGCAGTGTAATTAAAAATGCTAAATTATCGATTAATAATTAATTGATAGTGTTACGTCGAAGACGGCGTAATAGTAAATTTTGGCAGCACACAACTTAGCGTTGCTTGATTTTTTAAATAGAGGCTAGTTGTTTGGCCATCGTCATTTGCACCAACCGGCACACAACTTAGCGTTGCTTCCTTTAAATTATTTTTTGAATTAAAAATTTTTTTCCCACCACCTGCTTGGCCATTAATATCCGGATTGAACGGCACGCAATAGTGGGTTTTACGAAGAAAAAAAAAACTATTAGGGGATATATAAGGATTAAGTTTAAAACGTATTGTTACTTACTTTTATTAAAAAGAAAAAAAGGGGGGAATATAAGTGGCTCTCGAGGCAAGATCCGGGTGGCCGGATATAATTTAAATCGAAATTGTGGACCGGATTCTCCAGGTCACGAATAGACTTCGACCGGGTTCTCCAGGTCGTATGCCTTTAGTCTGGCTACTGCTCTAGGTATACACCCAAGCTGGCCTGACCATTGAACGAATTTTTTTGAGACTAAGCTGCTCGTGCAGGAGGCCATGGGCTTAAATAGCCGAAGATCTTGCCTCCTTATCACTGCCACTACGGCCAGAGACGACGAGACGCACATAGGTTCTTAGAATTAGTCTGCATCGTCTCATGGCAGGGAAAGGGAAAGATTTCTTATATGCTTTCCGTCTTCCTTTACATATGTTGTTTTGGTTTTGGGGTGACGCTTACTTGCTAAAGAATATAGTATAGTAACGATACTGGTCCCAGTGCTTGCTTATCGGGATTAGGTCGTATTATAGTTTGCGTTATTTTTCGGCTTGGCGTCTCTGGGTATGTACGTGTTAGAGAAAGAAAGTGGTAGAAGTATAGCATGCTGTTGTCAAGTCACGTTGCATGAACGCTGGCCGATGTGTAGATCAACATCCCGGCTCGCGCGTCGGCTTATTTACGAATGGTTAAGACACAGAAGAGGGAAAGGATAAAAAATTATTAAATTTCATCAGGCGATGTTGACGTATAAGGAGGGAGGGAGATGTAGGCTATTTCTTCTTTATCTTACTCGGTTTCTCTTTATATGTGTGTCACGAAGCCTTAGTTTCGGTACTTGGTGTAGGTGTGCGTGTATGTCATTTAGCTTGCTACGAAAACGCGGTTTTACGAGGAGGATAAGGAGAGGAGGAGGGGGAAAAAAAAGGTACGTCGAGCGCAGCCTCGATGTAACAATAGCTTCATATTTTCCTTGCTGTTCAATTGTGTTAAAGCCACAAAGTGTAAAGATCATTAGCATACAGAACCACTTCGTGAATTATCTCAAATCCTTTGTTTTTACATACATACTAAAACTTCAAATTAAAAAAAAAAAAAACTCAAATATATTTACTCGTACTCTGCATGCATTTCAACATAATGGTGATTCTATGCTTTACATTATTGGTAATAAGTTACCAACAAACGAACAAATGCTGAAAGTTAATTTCTTTAATACCAGGTATATAAATTTAACTGTTAAGGATATTATAGAATTAGTGGTTAAAGAAGCTTGTTATTCTGCTGTATAGTCTAGGTAAAAGCCGACATACCCACGCAGAAGTTTGATAGATGTTGTAAAAAGTTAGCCCAATTATAAGAAAAGAACAGAAAAATACAAAAAGAATGGGTGTACCTAGTAATGTGAATCACGATTACAATTTTACTGCTAAATTAAGCTTGTTATTTGACGTGGCACATAGTAATGTTTCAAATATTATAACTGATAAACAAAAACATTTCCTCGTAGACCAGGGATTAATAGAATCAAATTAAGGTAAAAACACCAGTACGTGAACACTTCCTAAAATTGCACCAGTAGATTGAACAGCTTGAATAAACTATTTTCAATTTAAGTGGATAAAAAAAAAATTTTTCTGATATCCTTTGATCGTTCTTTAGATAAAACAAAATTTATATTTCAGTAAGTCTTTATACTCAACGAGAAAAAAATTATTTATTTGTGCAACTTGTATGAGGTGGCTTGTGAGACTGTTCAGGTACTGGTACCATTAGGTTTTACCTATACCCAGTACTCGAACACATAAAAATGATTGAAATCACTGTTAATCAATAATAATAGTACGTCAAGCCAGTCGTTATAGTTTTCATAATATGTTACCAATGAAATTAGAAAGAAATTTTTCGATTTGGTTATTTGCAATACATAATAAAAATAGAAATCAGTAGAAGGTAGCTAACATAACCTCTCTCCCATTTAATTAACATGGGATGTTCAAGTACTCGGTCAAAAATACGTATCGGTACCAATACCTGAACACGCTGTTCATCTACTGGGTCATTGGTAAAAAAACTTTAAAATTAATTTATTAATTGTACACATGACCTAGAAAAACTTTTTTGTTTTTTTTTTAAAGGAAAAAATATAAACTTACTGGCGCAATGACTGTTTTGTTGTTATGCAAATCAGAAATTCAATAAAAATGAGAAAACAAAAACTTTATGGAAAAAGTGTTCACGTACTGGTGCTTTTACCTTATTGGTAGCAGATTTTTTAATGAAATTACGTTTCATACTCTTCAACTCTTCAAGGTATAGTCAAGTTTTTAAATAAATTTATTTTATAATGAATTGCAATAAAGATTTTGTTGTAGATTAAATATTTGTTCAGCTGTCACAAATACTGAAACTTACCCAGATAGAATGCCTTTGAGTTCAAAGCAAAGCATAATAAATTCTAAAGTAGTGCTAGAAAGGCTGATTTTTCATGAGATGGCTGTTAAAAATGGTAAAGTATTTTTTCTCAGTACCATAATTTTTGTAGCATTTCTGTACTTAAAAGTATATTGATTGAGTTCTAGATTCATACGTCACTTAACAATGAAAAATGAAATAACTACTTTAAATAAGTAGATAAATTTTGTTTCAATTAATAATATTTAAAGGTTTTCCCTAGTATTAGTTGAAATATCTTTCATAATTACGTGTAGGATCAACAATAATAATGATTTATAAAAACAAACTTTAAAAAATTAATAAATTAAAAAATGTAAATAATAACATATCAACTTTAAATCTATCAATAAAAAAAATATGATGAGTTGTTTGTATTTTTTTTCGAACCAGATGAATTGATTTCGAACAAAAATCATATTTAGAACCATCTCCGAAAGAATCAAGCTCACAGCAAAGTTCTGTTTTACAATTTAGCTTACGAGATCGTTGTTACCAACCAAACAGATCCTGAAGCAACAAAAATATCATGACAGAAGATGTAGTGGTAGATTTAGATTCTTGTAAGATATCGTACAGAAACTTTTATTAATTGGCATCATTGCTAATACTTTGAGTCACGGCATTGGAAATCTTATTTTTAAATAAAAGTTCGTTTGATCGAGCCCATTTAATAGTTTGACAAAGAAAAGCTTACAAATTAAAAAAATGTATTCGATTCAAATTTCAAAGCAGTTGTTATCCATGAGAATGGAAAGATCATACTAGATGCTTGGGCTTTTAAAAAAGTTGACTGATTACCTATTCTTGTTAGCACAGGTAAATAACAAAAAATTTTAATTATACCGGCATCTCCTGATGGAAAAGATCCAAGGCAAGCTAATGCTATTTTCGAGGCTGTAGACAAAGTGAAAGCTTTATGTTGTGATACATCGAAATCGAATTTGGGAATTACAAATGGTGCTGCGGCTATTCTTGAGCACTTCTTTGATATAAGTTTATCGTATTTACCCTGTCGTCACCATATTTATGAATTCACTTTAGCATCCGCCTTTAAATTAAAACTTTCTGGAACTAAAGTATCAGATAATCTATTATTTAAGAGATTTTGAGATGAGTGGCTCAATTTAGTTTTAAAAAACATGATTTTGATGAACTTAAAGATTTTCATCCATCGTTATTTGTAGGAAAAAAAGAAGTCATTAATTTTTCAAAAATATATTTAAAAAAACAGTAACCTTGTGATTGCTACTTGAATTATGTTTAGTTTTTTAGGAGCATCCTCGAAATATACTAAGATCCGTAAACTTGGAGCATATCAAATGGAGCCCATTAAAGCTATCTACTATCTAGCTATCTACTCGATAAAAATATTTTTATTTTGTGGATTTTTTCAAATCAGTACTGTCGAATTGAAAATACTTTTTGATTTTTGTGTATTGATTGTTTTTGTATATGTGTAAGCCTGGTTTTTAGCTCCAAACGCTCTGCAAGCTCCAAATGACGACTTGAAATTTCTTAAAAAAGCTTTATGATTATGCTAATGTCGATGCTTTAGTATCTAATGTTGCCTTAGGAAAGCTGAAAAAGCATTTATAGTACTTATCGTTTAAGAAAAGTGCTACGTTATTCTTTGATGATAATTCTTCTCTTACAGTCAAGGGTCAGATGGTTTTATCGTTAGAAAACAACAGGGGTGACGGTTATGTACCTCAAAAAAATACATTATTATAATAACACTGATTTGCAGAAGTTAAAGAATGTAAAACTATATCATTTGATAAACACTTAGTCACTCTTGTTTTTTGACAGATTTGATATCCAGAAAAACTTTTTATACGCCAATAGTAAGACTTGGTCTACTAATAATGATCACTTAAACAGTTTAGAGATTGTAAGAAATCTACGTGTAGTAAATGATGCAGCTAAAAGAGCTGTCAAACTTGCTCAAGAATATTTAAGCAGGACTAAAGGTGAGACACAAATTTTTTTTTTTAGTACCGAACATACTAAATTTTTAAGGGATTTCGAAAATTCAAGCAAACAATTAATAGTAAAAAATCAGAAAAAAAAGATATGCAAAACAACATGAATAATTTCCTACAAAATTATAAATAAAAATGTCATTGTTTTGCATTGTGTTACGTACGATAGCATATAGCTATGCGTGCGTGCGCCTCTACTGGCTTGGGCCTGAAAGGTAGGGGAATAGAGAAAAGAGGTGATAGAAAAGGGAGAGAGAAGAAACGAGAAGATCAGCTAGAGACGCGAGAGCGTAAGGACGAAGTCCGCGAGACGAGAAAACACGCACAACTTCCTTCAAATATAAGTAATTCTAATCTTACTTATATATAAAGCAACGTCACTAAAACCGTTGTAATCGCTAACCGCGAAAACTACTGAACCGATTTTGCTGAAACTTTGCACACTGATTCATGATAATTCCTAGATCGTTTTAGTGTAGTTTTTATCTTAAAAAATTTAATAACGGTAGCAATAAATGAGCTCAAAGTTTTGCAAAAATACGCCAGCTTTTCACTTTAGTTCAGTAAAATCCGCTAGGCTGCGTCGACATAAAATCGAGGCTACCTGCAAAAAATAGACATATCTAGCCAGAGCACAATCTGCACCAACTCTTCAGAGTTGTGTGGCAGTCCCACCATCCCGCCTGGTGCAGTCAGAGAATTTTTGGCTACAAATGTAAGCCAGGGAAAACAGCTCTGAGGAGCACGGGCAGCCACAACGGCTACCTTCTTAGTCGTCGCCTCCCCACCGCGCTTACCCACATGTTCCCGTCTAACGATGAGCGGTTGGTTATCCAGAGAAAGACCCGAAGACGAGATATTCTTTGGTCAGCGGCGTACCTCCCTCCATCACAGTCTCCGTACATCGAGACTCCCAGGATAAGAATCAAGTTACCCGTAGCCAGCTCTTTATCATCAGGAATAATAATAAAGAATAGCCTGGAAGTTTCACCACTGGCGCTTTTTAGGGCCATGATAAGTATTTACGTTCCCTACTTAACCATCAATTTCATCGGTTCTTTTTATGGGCCACCTAAGTTTAAACTACCTTGCCAACAAATAAATTTTTACTACCATTTCCGGAAGCAATTTGTCGACTAAAAGAGTATATTAACTAAAGACGGGCACTATTAAACCAAGTCAGCCATTCACTGTCAGACGTCACCTGCGGAGTTGTTCTTCGCAAGGCTGGAAAACCCGGTGACCGACGACCCTATACTACCCTCTCGACTCTAAGCATTGAACCAGGGATCTCTGATCCTCTCCAAAGTCTGCGTTGGGCAAGCCTATAACAGTTATGAAAGAAAAAAAACTTGAGCCAACGGGACAGCCTCCACTGGACAAGTGTGGGGACCCGACCCTGCTGCGCATCACTAACCAATCTCCCCATCTAAGATCACCAAAACAACTGAATCTGCAAATAAAAAAGGTGCTTTATACACCAACATCTTCAACGTTATACCGGGAGACGTTGGGAAAGAGCCCTACAACTATCCCCAAAGCTTCGGACTTTGTAATTTTTTTCCCAATCAGTCTGGGTCTTCAACAGCAGGCCAGAGAAGATCACCCTGAGGTATACAGGCAGTCACAATTGCTGTTAACTGCAGTCAAGAAAGAGTTTACTTAAGAAGCTCACCGGTCTTTTTTAGGGCAATCGGACGTCGAACTACCTTGCCAACAAATATATTAGAACTTAAAAAAATTGACAGAAAATAGCCTTAAGGGGTCACGAAAGTCGCAAGAGGGTGAATTGGAAGGAAAACTTTAAATGTATCTAATAAATACATTTTTAGGCGTCAAGAAACTGACGCAGACAATTTATCGAGATTAGAACAGCAACCTTAAAATTGACAAATAAAGAATCCATTACGTGAGAGATCAGCTTTTCATTGTACCCTCACAGCAATCTCTGAAATCTTGAAAGATCCTACTTCAGATTTTTAAATAAGTAGAAAATGTATTTGTGTTTTTGTGGCAATAAAAATGTAGGGTTTAAGGTCTAGGACTTTGTTGCTCTGGTAATAAAGTTGTGAGATAAGAGAAAAAAAATTTTTTTCAATATAAATTTTTGGGAGTTTAAAATCTTAACAGCTTTAAAAACTAGTCCTTTTCGTGAATTACACGGGAATAACTGTAAATCAACGGCTTCTTATGGCCACCGATTCTTTTATGGCATAATGAACGCACGGTACTTTTTAGCATAAATATTTTTTTGAATTCTTACACCTTATTATTTGACCAAGTAAACTATATGGATTCCGAAAAAATATGTTTTTAATGAGAAGATTTTTGTTCTGAGATGTGTAGGGAATAGATGTAAAATTTCTAACTGAAAACGTTTCACATTACTTGTCAACACACTATGGTGTTTTATTTAGTAAGTCTTGGGCGAAGCCGAGACGGGGGGCTGCTAGTAAAGCATAAGTTAACAACAAGTCACTCTTCTATTTATTTCCGCACCGAGAATCCCACATAACAATTGATGTGTTATCATTTGATTTAACTAATTCCCTTTAATTTATGTATTATTTTTTCTTTATAACAAAATTAAATAAAACAGTGAGGAGAGTAAATAATTGTGAATAAAACAGAGTTTTGAGAGTTATCTGACTTTTATATTTTTTAAATATAAAATTTTCATTTAGGTTTCTGATTTTGTGTGATTTAATGCAATTAATACCAGTAATAATCGTTTATAAAGCTTATTAAAGCTTGTAACGGTAGAAGTTCTTATATTTCACGAAGTATTGTGAATAGTGATGTGCAATGAAAATAATTAAAAAAAACACATGTTTCCTTTTCTTTGTTTTATTTTGTTCAAACAGGCGCAACAGGAGCCAGTAAGTCATAGACAGTGCGATATCGCTTGCGGTAAGATCGTGCTCAAGTTGTCGTCACGGGTGGCCAACCACAATGTATTCTCGGCACTTGCCCACACCGTCTGTCCCGCATCTGGGTAATTCTTTTACAAATCGAACGGATTTTGACCTTCACCCCTCTGATTCGGCTTAAAATTTTTTGTCAGTCCTATATTGAAAAATAAGAGATACGTGTCCGAGGAATTTTTTTTTATCGCCTATTTTTGATTTTATAAATTATAACAAATTTCATAATAGTGGTTGAAGACTCATTTTAAACAATGTATAGCTCCAAATCCTTAAGATAAAATTTTACATATTTTACATATTATTTTAAATTTTATAATTTATAAAATAAGACAAAATTTCCACCATTAGCACTTCTGTAGCTAAAGAGTTGAACTTTAAAAAAAAAAATTGAAAAAAAAAACATCAACAAATTAATATTGTTATTAACAATTTAATTGTTTTAATTGATTTTTAACAATTGCTCCTAAAATTAGTTGAGTTTTTATTATTACTATCGTATTCTGCTTCGAATTTTGCGTGAAAATCATGTTATTAAAATATGGAGACTTTTCAAGTGTTATTATTAAAATATTAATTTATGTAACGCGTAATGGTAGAAAAAAATTTTTTTTTGAATGAAAAATGATATCCATACCTCGTATCAAAAAAAGTTACTTGTAAAAAGTGGAGATAATTGAAAGATCTACAACTTTTGTATTTACTCGTACTCTGCATACATTTCAATATACGTCTTACAAATATTGCACTTATAAAGGAAAATATGAAACCAAATAATTGATTATACTTTTGTTTGGACATCTAGCTATTAACCATGCATTCGAGAAGTATGCCTCTTACTCATGTCTTTAACTACTACGTACAGAGGACCCATCAGTTAGCAGTCCCTTACTTTCTCAATCCATCATTTACTCATATATCCTGATATCAGCTTGCATTTGACTCTATCTTCTCGATCGTAGTAGTGTACGATTCAATTTTGAAGACAGTCCCGGTGCTAGCCATCAATGTCACCCGATTTTCCTCACTACGTAATTTTACTTGGCATACCGCCCATGGAGATTCCATGGACGCATCGGCAGACTCCAAGCCTGGACTCTTTTTTCTACGCATCTGGCATGATCTACATATATCTATACACCTGATTTGGAATTACACTAGTGTAAACAAAAGAAATAATGCACTATCTATTCGTGCGCATATTTTCGTAATTAGGTGAATATATACATGCGTGGTCAGCCGCTCTAGATAGTACTGGCACAGAAAATTTTAAGATGACATAAAAGTGATGCCTCATTACTCTCACACCAGAATAAGAGACGTGTGAGGTCTATTTTCTTCTGAAGTAAACTTCAGAGTCGTTACTTGCTACCGACAGTGCCGTATCATTGTCTGCTACGAAAGTGATTTTCAAATTGCAGTTTCTGATGCATCGTCTCGTACAGTCTCGAGTACTCGGTTGTTGACACAAGATGTACATCATGTGCATAATATATTGTGGGCTCTCCGTCTTAGCTTCGTCCGAGATCACAACGTTAGGTTATTTACTGAAAAACATGTAAGACGAGAACTTGACGACGTCTCACCTCTTTTCGATTTTTACTCAGACGAACGCTTGATCAAAAACAAAAAAGCATCGTTCATTAGCTATTCGATAAACAAATAATTAAACGCAAAAAAATTCCATCGTTGCTAAGCGAACACCTGTGGCCTTCCGCCCATAAGAAAATCCCTTTAATTCCTCATGACGTAATCTCTAAAACTTGAGAAGTGTGGCCTTGGAAAACCCTCTTTGGTCACCTTGCACACGGCCTACGTTGCGGTAACACATTACCCGCAACGGCGGAATCAAAGCTTAGCAACAACAATTCGCAACAAAAAAATATTAAAATAAACAAGAGAACTTCTGACTTTACAAAGTAATTCGTAACAGTCAAATAATAAGTTCTAAAAAGTAATTAACATATAATTATACTGAGAGTCTACACCGTGCGTTCCTTACGCCATAAGATGATTATGGCCCTACAGGGCCGCTGATTTACACTTTCTCACGTTATAATAAATAAAAAGAGCTATTTGTTCTAACTATAGATATTTAAAACTAATAAAAAAATTTAATTGAAAAGTTGTTTTTTTTTAATCTTAAAACTTTGTTACCAGAGCAACAAAGTCCTAGAGCTTAATCGCTCCATTCACAACAAATACAAGTATACATTATTTTACCTATTAAAAAATCTGGTAGATCCAAGTGATTACTGTCAGGGTTATAACGGAAATCTGATCTCTCACGTAGTGGATTCCTTATGTGTTGATTTTGACGCTACTGTTTCAAACTCAATGAATGTTCTGCGTCAGTTTCTTTAAGCCGAAAATTTTAAACATCTTAAGTATTTGAAGTTTTCCTTCCAATTCGTTCTCTTGTGACTATAGGCATGATTTAAAGTATTGTGAGCCCTGAAGGCTGTTTTTTGTCAACTTTGTTAAGTTTTTATGTGTTTGTAAGTAAAGTAGTTCGACATCCGATGGCCCTAAAAAGGATCGGTGAGCTTAACTCTTTCTTGACTAAAATTTCCAGTAAACGTGACTGCCTGGATTCCTCAGGGTGATCTTCTCTGGCCTGCTGTTGTAGCACCAGACTAATCGTGAGAAAACTACAACGTCTGAAGTGTTAGAGCTAGTTGTAAGGCTCTTGAGATCTTTACCAACGTCTCCTGGTGTTACGCCGGGGACGTTGGTGTCTAAAGCACCTTATTTTTTTGCAGAGCTCTGTCGTTTTGGTGATCTAAGGTGGGGAGATTAGTTTGTGATGCTTGCCTGTTGGAGACTGTCCCGTTCGCTAAAGTTTATTTTTCCTTCATAGCTGTTAGGTTCGCACAGTGTAGACCTCGAAGAGCATCGGTCATTTCTGGTTGATGCTTATAGAGTCGAGAGAGTAATGTAATGTAGGGTCGACAGTCACCGGGGTTCCCAGCCTTGCGACGAACAACTCCACTCGCGACGTCTGCCAGTGAATGACTGACTTGGTTTAGTAGTGTCCGGCTTTATATATTCTTTTAGTCGACAAATCGTTGCCGGAAAGGGTAGTAAACATGTATTTGTTGGTAAGGTAGTTTATCGTTCGGTGGGCTTGAAAAGAACTGATGAGATCGATAGTTAAGTAGGGAACGTAAATACTTATGATGGCCCTGAAAAAGACCAACAGTAATACTTCTAGCCATTCCTTATTATTATTCTTGATGATGGAGAGCTAGCTGTGCAGGTAGCCTTGCTCTAACCCTTGGAGTCGCTGTGTACGGAGACCGTACTGGAAGGAGGTACGCCACCGACCAAAGAATATCTTTACTTTGGGTCGTTCTCCGGATAACCAACCGCTCATCAGTAGACGGGAGAGTGGGCCTAGAGATGCCAATACCTTCTTTGTGGACATGCCGTTGCTACGAACCACTGAAAAGGCTGCTGTAGCTGCCTGAACTCAGGGTTGTTCCCCCTGGCTTGCTGTTGTAATATAATCTGCTCGTGTATCAGCACCAGGTTGGTTGAAAGAATGACCATGGAACCCCAAATAAATGATGTATAGTGCAAGCTTAGTTCAGACGGTGACAGGGCCACTCGGTCCTGATTTATGAATGTATTAGTGTATCAGTATAAGTGTCTCATATTACATGTACTATTAGTCAATAACGTGGATCATCAAGTTCATTGACACACAATAATACACATTAACACACATTTACACGAATACACTAATACATCCACAAATGAGGACCGATTGGTCCTGGCTCCTTCTAGATTCAGCTTTCACCATACATTCCTCATTGCTAGAGCAGATTGGGCTCTGGCTAGATGTCTCCTGATATTTCACCGGAGACGTTAGCGTTCAAAATGTCTTTGTATTGGTGGTACTTGTCAACCGTGGTGGATCAGGATGGAGTTTAATGTAAGTCGATTGTCCATTAGAAAACAGTGTTGGTGGTAGCCGAGATACACAGCTGCACGACTCCCAGCTCTAGGCTTCATGCACTGTCGGTGAACGACTGTATAAGTTATACGTTGCTTGGGCCTATTATAAAATTGTTTATTTTATTCAACTGCAGGTTGTTTCGATTTTACTTTGACGCCACCTACCGGATTTAACTGAACTAACGCGCAAAGATATCGTATTTTTCAAAATTTTGAGCTTATTTGTTGCTTTTGTTAATTATTTTTTCAAGATAAAAACTATACTAAAACCATCTAGGAAGTGTCAAGAATCGGTATGCAAAATTTCAGCAAAATCGGTTGAGTAGTTTTTGTGGTTAGCGATTATAACGGTTTTCGCAACTTCGCTTTATATATTAGTAAGATAAGATACGATAAGATGTATTACGGTATTCTTGGCAGCAACTAAAGACTCTGAAGTTAGCTTCGAAAAAAGTAGACCTACCACTTCTCTTATTTTGGTATGAAACTGGTAGGGGTTCACTTTTCAGTCATATTTAATTTTTATGTGCCAACACTGAAAGACTGAACGCTTATAATGGTGAATGTGCGCGGTCGAAAGGTGGGCTACTGAACCAAAGTCAATGTCATTACTTGTTTTTATGAAATGTCTTAAAAAATAGAGGTTACAGAGGGAAAAAATGTTTTAGTAACTCTTATAGAAGTCAAAAGTTATTCGTACAAGTTGGTCATATCATGAGACTTTGTCGGAATTCATTAGTTAATAGGCATTAAAAGTACCAGAGCAGTGATCTCGTCTACTCTATGCATATTGTATACTTGTATGGCAGACAAAAGTACGTGGTTATCGGTCAGTAGAAATTCTGTAATATTTCTGTTCAGACTTTTAACATGAAAATTAAAAGTATGATTTTATAAGTTATTGGACGCATACTCAATGATTGAAACAATGTAATAATATTGAGAATCAGTAAACTTTTTTATTCTCAGAATATCATAATCGATAGTATGATAATTTCTCAGTAAGCTTATATTTTTTTCTACTATCATACTAAAAGATACGTTTCCATACTTTGAGAATGCCAGCTTTTACCACGAGCAGAAGGTGCTGTAGTTATTCTCGAAGCAAATATCCATGTCATTACGTAGATTTAAGTACAAATAAACTCGGTGGATAAATAAACCAGTTACAGTGTAATGTAGATCCTAGTGTGGTCTAAGTTTATTACGCTATGTCTTGAAGGCCTAACATCAGAAACTCTGTGTATTTACAATTAAATTTTTTGATACATACTGTTAGTCAAATGATACGGCATTTTAAGATGTTGAAGAGCAACTCGAGTAAACTAAAGTGCTTTTGAATAATTGGAGTACGATGGTCCAAAATATTTTTATGACCATTTTTGCCAAAAAGGCCTTTTTTAATTTTTTCAAAGTTTCTCAAAAAGTTTTAAATCGATCTTGTTTGTAATTTAGTATGCATATTACGGCATATAAACACATTTTGTCACTTTATATTTAAGAGAACGTAAGTTATATTTTTTTGAAGAAAAATTCTAAAGAATTCGGTTTTTGTAATTTACTGGATTAATCCAAGGAAAAAAAATCTTATTCAATTTTTCATTGCACATTTTTTATGAAAACTCTTTTTTTTCAATTGCTAAGCTCTCCCGTTAATCACAAAACCTGTTTTTGACATTTTTGATGACCGTCTTGCCATATTCCGATGTGCGTTTAAACTCGGTATAATATTTTTATTGTTATTGTCTACTAAAAATATTAAAACCAGGAGTTCGCAATTTTCATGTGAGGGTTTGCTAACTTCATCCAGCCATACAGTCATTCGTGTGTATGTAATCACGCTTTCAGAGAAACTTTTGTAATTTTTATCCACTGATATCGAAATTAGAAAATGACTTCCTTAAGATTTAAAAATGTTCTGGTTTTTAATATTATAGTTTTTATCAATAATAACTTGCATTTTGCTGTATCTAATACTGAGTAACTTAAGAGTTGTTTTAAAAAAAAGTGATAACAACAACGAATGTGGCTTAAAAAAATTGACGAATTTTTTGTATTTTTCCTCATGTTCTAAGGTATACAAATGTAAGATTAGTACAAAGTATACAAAATAGTAATATGGTTAAAAACTCTTTTTTTTTTTCTTATTACTCCAACAAATTCATATTTCACTATAAAAGAGGTGATACACGAGTTTAAAATTTGTAAAATTTCACTTTTGCGCATTAAAAATTCTTTTTTACAATCTCATCTTACAGTTGGAAATCATGTAAATCATTTTGATTTAAATTTTTTGTTAAACTTTTTAAGACACAACAATAAATACAAATGTTAGAGCTGTTGAGATTTTCTAGTATGCCATTTTGACGCTCAAAGTGACGGAAATCATTCATTAATGACCAACAATTTTTGTACCACAGGTGACATTTTTAAAAAGGCATTTTAGAATTTTGTCATTTTTTTAAATTTCAATGACTGTTGAAATAGAGCCACGAATATTCGTTGTATATATTCCACATGGATTATTTAGCAGACGACATACTCAGCAAGCTTTACCCTACAGCAGAATTATGATACTTTGTATGTATGGATTTGCCATCTGTTTCTTAAAAAAATTTTTGGATTGAGATGTTTTTTTTCTTGTCTGCAGCTTATGTTTAATGAAAGAAAGTGCAATTTATAATTTGACCTATCCAAAAATGCCTAGAAACTCTGTCAGCAATGAATTTATCGTTATAAAATGAGCATTATTGTTGGAGAAGTTCACCACTTCTATCACCATAATGTATGATTATGTTTAAAAAGTATAAGCTGTAGTAATCAGTCGATATAAGGTAAAAGTACGTATTATGGATACATATTTCGATTGTTGCGTTTCATCGACATTAAATAAAAAAATAGTCATATGTCCATAATTTTTGGTTTTAATAGAAGCGCTATGCTCTTCTGAACAAATTGACATTTTTGAAATTAAATTTAGATATAAAAAAATAATTTTATAAGCAAATATTGACACGATCAAAATGTCCATAACTATGGAATAGCTAAAAAGTTGTGTCCATATTTATGAAACACAAGTCCCAATTATGAAATTTACATGTTAATTAAATGGGCTCGTGCGTTTCATAAATAAGAACATCACATATTGCAGGTTATGTTTCAAACTGTCCGTATTATGAAAACCGGATTCGTAATAATATATTTTTCAATATAATAATGTTTGAAATTGTTTACTATTTTTGTTAATTTGATACGGTAGTATTATAGAGATTCTTCAGTATATTTTATTTTTATTATTAGAATTTTCATGATTATTTAATCTTGAGTTTTCATAATAGGGACATGTTTCACGAATAGGTACTTTTACCTTATTATCAAATTCATGTATAGGTAGCTAAAAACGAAGTATTAAATGATAGGGGCGAGAGAAAGTCCTAAAACCTGCTGGGCCGGTAGCTTGAAATACATACAATACATGCATACATGTATGTATTCATACGTTTGCTTGTGTATGTAAGGAAGAGAGCGTGTGTTTGTATACATCTTTGTGCGTGTGTTATATGTGTTAAACATGGGATATACATCAACATGGCTGGTAATAGCTACGTTGGCGAATATCAACGAAGTGTACTTTAGAAATAGTTTAACTATCATAGCCATCATCAAGAATGTAAGGCCATCTTGTAGCTAGCTGAGTACCACTTTGCTCTTGCATTCCTCAAAACTTTGTGGAGAGTTGGAGGAGTAAAGTATGTGCTGGGAGTGGAAGAAATGAAGGCACAAATTTGAAAATGAATACCTCTTGAAGGACTCTTCTTGCTAGTACTGCTGCTATTTCTTCGGTTTTCATTTCCCATATAATTTTTGTATCATCTGTCCATTTCTTTTTCTTTTAAAAAGTATCTGGGACTCTACACTTCTGTCTTCCACATATCTTCGTATTTTACATTGAGCTATTTACTTTTAAAGTGAGACTCTTTTATTGACTGCATATATTCTGCTGCTCAGGTGAACCTGAGTTAAGGTCTGACTTACGTCTCATCAAATGTTTCCTTAATTTTGACAGACTGTAATGGTTGCTAGAGGTACCATCACAACCAAAGGTTACAGCTCATCCTGGCTATTGTCACGTATCCTCAGAACAAAACTTTCGTACCTAGACTTTTTTGCAAATCAGACAGAAGAGAATATTTTACTTATAAAAGAAATAGATAAGGTTGCAAAGTAGACCAAATTAAAGTTATGTACACTGTCAATACAAACAGCGAATTTTTATAGTTTTGGAGAGTGAAAAATCAGATCATGTGTCGTTTGTTTGACGTCTGATTTTTCATTTTTTTTCTTCTAACTCCCTATCAATATTTCTAGATATAAACTTTTACTTTCCTCTTTGAAGTGTGTGAGTTACACTGGTGAAGACTTTCAGCCAAGGATTTTCCAGATTTTTTTCTCTGTTTCACATAAGATTACAAGTTCTTTTATAACTTTCTGTGTGAATATTATAAGTCGGTGTATCTCTTACACCAATGCTATCGATGTATACACTGAGCAGCCCAATTCTTTGAATCAAAGACAATTTTTTTATCCTTATTCCGGTAGTATTTTCTTTTAATTAAAAACATGTAGTCAATCGAAAAAAGTATTTTATTCAATGAAATAAAAATTTATAATAAAAAAAAAAAAAAATTATTTTATAAAATATGTTTTTTTAATACTTACATTTTTTATTCATCAGAAAATTTTGAATGACGAAATAATGGTAAAGGAATTTCTTTTGATTCAAGGAATTGGATTGCTCAGTGTAGTTGTATTAGTTTCAAGTGAGCCCAGACTCATCATTCATTTCTTTCAGTAGATTCCGCTAACATTTCCTTTTTCGGAAATTAAACTTGAAAAACGTCTTACTTTTGAAATATATACCACGATGACTCTACTACGCAGTTGGTTGAATAATAGTACAATGCGGAATAAAATCTTTTATTGTAAATATCTGTATCAAAATTGGATAAAATTAAAAAATTAAGAATTCAAAGTCGTACATTGACCTCCTTTGACAAACTTATTTTTGAGACGACTAGAATGCCTGCATAAATATAGTTATTTTGATACCGATGCTGTCGATATTTACACGGAGAGAATCGGTACTAAAGCCGATAACATCGGTAACCATATCGATATTATGTATAGTTCTTACTGATAACAATATTGATTCTACCGAAAGTTGTACTCATATTATCGATAGCCATACTAATGCGACCCATAGCTGTACCAGTAGACTGCATAGGTGCTGGATATTGATAGCGTGACAACAAAATGGATATTTTATCGACAATCTGTTGATTGTGCAGACAAGCAAAAATCCCAAAAATTCGTTTATGTTACATTCACTTAAGTGAATTTGTCTCAGAATTTGATTATGTCATTATGACAAGTGCAACAAGTATAAAAATGTATTGATCAATGAAACGCATGTACTGAGTTATAACCTTAAGATAAGTCAAAGTTTGTTTAGCTAACAACAATTTCATCTAAATATGTTATAGTAGAACATAATGAGTTAAAAATATGTCTGGTACAATTGTAATTCCCTTGTGTACGTCAGTCAAGAGTTCTCTGAAGTATTTTATGATAAACTTAACATTGTGCTAAGGTAATACAAAATGTATTCATGCATATTTATACGCCATAAAAGATGTATATAACTTTACTTTCAAGTGCTTTAAAATTCATATTAAACACATCATTTTCGTTTTGATGCAGTTTCTAAGCATTCTGATTTTTTCTAACTTTTCCAAACACTGAGATTTTGAAACAAGCTGACATTTTTGTTTTATAATTGTTTGAGAACATCTTAAAATTTTCTTGAAAGTTTCAGAGTCTTGTAAAAAAGCAATCGTAACAATTGTATTAATCTGAAAGCAAAAGCTTGTTTAAAACTTCTTTTCTTTAAAACAGGTTAAAAGCTGTTGATTCAAGTACGGGTTCTATAGTGTCCCTCAAAAAGCTTACACTGATGGAAAATAATTGTTTTTTACCGACCACTGTGTTAAATCGAATTCATGTATTATGTTTATTTGAAAAATTCATACTATAAGAAATCGTTCAATATGTCGATAGATAAACCTTTTTCTCCAGCAATTTGGATAGCCGGCTCTTATATTCCCAAGCTCTCAAGCCAAATGGCCGAGACTCACGCATCACTCGACTTGACGACCAGCGGGACCGCAGCCCACGCTCTTGAGACGAAACACTGGCCAAAATCGCCACCGAACTCGCCGAACTCCGGCAATGGAACAAGTTTTCTGGAAAAGATTACGAGTGAGTACTCTGTCCAGTTAGAACAATCCTCCTAACAAATATCTAAACTTGCCCACTCCAACGAGGAGAAGGAAAACATCATCGCAGCATTTTATGCTGAATTCCCCAGCGAAGCAAAAAATACCCCGTCTCAATGCTTGGGTATTATAACTCTGTCACCCGCTAATCGTAACCCCCTAAACCTTCTAAACTCTCCCACTTCAGAAGAAAAGCAATTTCCTTCTCAGTCCAGCCCTAGACAGGTGGAGAACGTCTCCGAAAAAAAATCAGGTGTGGGTCTCGGGACCCATGACAGATGTGAAACATTAAAGAATATGTTATTGAACTCGGTAGTATTTGATTGTCTATGATAAAAATAGTAATTTTCGTTAGATAAGTCCCGTTATCTTCAGGGCTATATTGCGGCTCGAGGAATCTGCAAAACAAGGCCCGAGAGATGTAAGGCAGCCACGGAGCAATGTCGCGTGTGTGGCGAATCCTGTTTTTTTTTACCGAGCGCACACCTGCCTCTCAAAAACGCGTGAGATAGGAAAAGTATTTACTTTTTTGACTCTAAATAATCTTCATTTCATATTTCTATATTAAAAAGACAGTTTTTTTATAAATATGTATTTTTATCAGTGAATATTATAGATTAGGAAAAAGCAAATTATGTTTATATTTTTTTTGTTCATTTACATATAAACAACGAGAACAAGAAAGAACAGTAATACATGGCAAAGAGTATATATATACTACCTACCTACACATAGGTACATACATGAGTTTAACAAACGATCAGGTGCATTGCTTCCTCTGTCTCTCTTTCTCTTTTTGGACACCTGTTTACTGTGCGTAGTTGTGCTCGTAATGAACTTCGTTGGCTCTTTATTAAAGACAGGTTAAAATGGAGTTTGAATAAACACAATTGGAAGACCTCGGAAAAACTTTGCATTATGGTCAAATATTAATATTTTAAAATAATCCTGTTCACAGAGAAAAACATTTTTTTAAATGATGAAAAAATGATGCTAATTCTAATATTAATTCATCATTTTATACATGCACAAAATATTTAAAAAAGCCTACCTGTATGAGTACAATAAAGAGAGAGAGAGAGAGAGAGAGAGAGAGAGAGAACCGGTAGACGATTGCATCAATTTTTGAGACGTTCCGGCTCATTCTAACCACACTTATTCAATTCTGTTGCAGGTAGCCTCGATTTTATGTCGACGCCACCTAGCAGATCCAATTAACTAAAGTGAAAGGCTAGCGTATTTTTTCAAAACTTTAAGCTTATTTATTGCTATTGTTATTAAATTTTTCAAGATAAAAACTACACTAAAACCATCTAGGAAGTGTCAAGAATCGGTAAGCAAAATGTCAGCAAAATCGGTTCAGTAGTTTTCGCGGTTAGCGATTACAACGGTTTTAGTGACTTTCCTTCATATATTAGTAAGATAAATATATTTATAATATGAAAAACATATTTATATAATTTAAAAAACGCCCTATTATAGATCAGTCTTCTAATTCAGAAGTTTCTCAGTTGGTATCCGTAAGTAAAAAGAACAGCAATCAGATCAGCATGCTGCGTAGCACAATCAGTAAGGTCCCTGACTACTAATCTATGGCTGTGGGTTCGATTCTCGGAGTCCGTTGAATTTAAAAATTGTTTACACACATATAATTTATAATATATGTGTGTCCGTGTGTATATGCTATATGTAATATATATATATATGATCTTTATATATTATGATATATATATATATATGATACAGATTTTTTGAAACTAATTTTAACGCTCATAGTCCGAAGTTAATGTGCAATACTTCCATATTTTTTGAATATTAACTTGTAATTAGGATGCCTTAGGGTTTTACAACACACAAAAAATGTTTTAAATAGCTCTTAAATAATAGTTATCGTACATTTTAAAACATGTCAACTTATCGGAGTAGTTTGACAATCATTCTCGACTGTCGTAGTAAATGGACAACCTTGAAAACCAAAAGTTGGACAATGCTGCAGTACTTGGACAAGTTGGAAAGCAGTACTTGGACAATACTAACTTAAACGATTTTACAGTTGTATAAATCATGATAAGGCGCAAGTACTTATTAAAACTAAAGTATGTATTAAGATAAATACCTTATAACGAAAAAAGGCTAACGAAGGTGATAAATAATAACGAATTTATTACGTGAAATTCGTAAATAAAATTTTTAATCTTTTTTCCAAAAATAATTTATTAAATGCAAGATAAATCCCTCAGGGTGCATTTTGATTTTCAAGATTTTTACATTTTTAATTGTGAGGAATCGCACTTCTCCATCTTGATTTGAATTTTCTTCTGCAGGAACTGCATTTCTTCAATTGCAAACGAATTATCCAACTCAATTAAGTTCTCACCTCGGTTCTCACTCAGTTTTTTCAATTGTTCTATCAGTGAGATAGTGTAAAACCAAATTTACAATTTTTTTAGTTTTGTTATTTAAGATTTATTTTTAATAAGATAATAATTTTTCTTACTTTTCTTTTTTGTTTTTGTTGTATGACCTCCACTTTTGTTCTTTTTCAGTTTTTTATATTTTTTTAAAAACATTTTTCCTCTTTTCAGAGCCCATGCTTTATCTGTATTTACAGAGAATTGGAGGTTAACTTTTCAAAATGTTGAAAAAACAATTTTCTTAAAGCGGTGCACCCCTTAACAATAAAACTGATTTGTACAGTGTTTTTTTTCTACAAAGTACTTCACTTTTTATACACTTTTGTTTAAAAAATTCGCGTAAAATACTAACGACGTTAAAAAGTAAACAACTTTGATTGTATGTCCATGTACTGGTTACGACGTTTTTGTGCCTATGACCTGAAGTTGGACAAGAGCTCCAGGTCTGTCCAATTACTACGAAATCGTGAGGTGTACTTGGACAGCTAATTTTACATTATAAAATTTTTTTTTGTCCACGATTACTTTAGAAATATTGTTAATTTAAAAGTTGTGAAATAATACCATATAGCATGCATACAAATGCATTGGATTGATTTTAACGAGCATTACCTATTATCAAAATCATAGAAAACGGAGAAAAATTATCGCACTCTTATGGCGCCTACGGTGAAATTTAGAATCATTTGCTTGTATTAAATTTTGCTGAATTTTATTAAAAAATTCAAGTATATCATCAATAATAATGATAGCAATACTAATCTATAACATTTTTTAAAATATCTTTTTTTATTTGCTACAATGACTGATTTTCCACTGTCCAAATATCGGTCTGAATTTCAGTTGTGTCCAAGTATTGGGCATTTTTTCTTAGATGTTTCACATAAAAAATAACCAATCACAAAACCCGCCGTAAAGAGAAGGCGCACTAAAGTAGTGAACGACTCGACACTCTCCGGCCCCGAACTCTCTGACATGGAGATCGAGCAGACGCAGGAACTCCAACCCCTATCTAGCTCTTTCCAGAAAGGAAAAAACGCTTTCGACGGTCATCTTGAGAACCGAGCTCAACATGACATGGAGAAAGCTAGCAGCGCTCCCAAAAAAAAGCACCCCACTTATCACAATCTTAGACCAGAAATTATGGCCCAAGATTAATAAAGCCCTCATCGCGGATAATATCCCTGTCCGCCGCATCATTACGACCTCCGAAGGTACACGCGTGTACCCCGACAAAGTCGACAGCTTTCGACGAATCGTCCACGACCTTAAGGATAAAAAGGTCGAACTCACACTACCCATCAGCTTCACGAAGACCGTGAAATGATAGTCGTTATCCGTAGCGTTAATATCAGCTACATCGAACCAAAAATCCTGGAAATGATCCAGGAAAAACTACCTTTCGCCTGTCATGTCTATCGCGTGACCAAGGGTGACCGAACCTGGTCATTGGTCACGGTGTACCAGGATGCGTTAGATGTCAAATCCCACGACATCTACATCAGGTCTCTCGGGGGCACTTCTGTCAGAGTGGAACGTCCACGCCTTCTACCGGGGTTGTCATAAAATCCCCCAAAAAGGAGTTCACGCTCCCAAAAAAAGTACTGCCCCTCCTCTCCCTTTTGGGAAAGCCACCCCTCGGACAATAGCCCAAGGCTTGAACACCATTCGCCTGGAGATGTAATACGCAAATGTGGCATCCTCTCAAGAACACCGAACAGGAGCTTAACCCCTGACTCGTTTGCTCAACACACCCCCCACCACCAAAACAATCCTCCACTTAACACCTTGCTAACTCGCCTCAACCAAAGAGTGTCTGGTCTCGAGGGCAACAGAACAGCAGCACGCTAGACAGAGACCTTACGCTACTCAACTGGAACGCGAACAACATCACATACAAAACGAATGAACTTACACACATACTCCAGACTAAAGACATCAACATTGCATGCATCACAGAAACACACCTAGACAACACAAAAACACTCTACATACCAAATTACACGATACACAGGCGTGACAGACGTGAAAAAATTCCATGGCAGAGTGGCTATCCTTGTACGCAAAGGTATCTGCCATCAAGTCATAAATGCAGATGCTGCCAACTGCGAAGCAGTCGGAGTTGGAGTACACACTACCTCATCTGCCTCCATCAGAATTATCTACCTCTATTCTCCTCCAACGGATGATCCAAAACTCCAATGTATAACCTGTTTGACTCCAACATCCCTACGATAGTTGCTGGTGATTTGAACGCCAAGCACAAATCGTGGGGATGCAAACACGAAAATCCTAAGGGTCGTTCCCTCCTCAAACACTTGCGCAACCTCAACATCAACATTGAGGTTCCGAGTGAACCGACTCACTATCCTAGCTCACCAGACCAAGACTCAGACATCTTAGGCATATTCCTAAAAAAAACTTGACCATCCCTACGGAACCACGAACATCCCAAGACCTCCCTTGCAATCATAACCCAGTCTACCTAGAGATCCCTAGATCCCTTCTTACCATACCCGTTACCACCAGCCGCATGGACTGGATCCACCTTGCGTATAACCTCGAATACTTCTCATTTAAATGTCGTCCCATCAGGTCCCAAACGAAACTCCACATAGTGGTTCACGAATTTACAGACGAACTCAACAGGTGCACACAAGACGCCACCACAACAACCACACCTCCTCAACACATACTTAAACTCCCCATGACCTCCTGCGTTTCATCAAGGAGTAGAAAAGAGTCCAGAAACTCTGGCAACAACGGAGAACCACTGAACTAAAAGTTTATCTTAACTCTCTTAAAAAGGAAGTAAATCCCAAGTCTTCGAATTCCGAAACAAGGAATTTAACCAATCCATAGCCGAGGCAGAGTCCCACCCAGGAATTGCCCGGAAGGTCGTCAAAAAACTCCGCAACAAACGACCTTCCCTCCGCCCCCTTCGACAAAGAAACAAACTCTACTTGCTAGATTCGGACAAAGCAAAGATCTTTGCAGATTCGCTGCAAAATCAATGCTCCCCCAACCTCAGTGCTGAAGAACTACTGCAGGAACACCCGAGAATCAACCACACGCTGCAGCAACAGGTCCTTGACAATCCAGATTTCGAACACTGGACACCCTTCGAAATTAGAGGCATCATCCGCTCCCTAAAAACTCGGAAAGCCCCTGCAGTGACGGTAACTCCAATAGCGTCCAGAAAATTCTCCTTCAAAAATTCATCACGGTGATTTGCAACATCACCAACGCTGTGATTCGCCTTCGTTATTTCCCAATTGCGTGGAAGGTGGCTACGGTCATCTGCCTCTCAAAGCCGCAAAAACCTCTCAGCAACCTCTCGAGCCACAGATCCATTAGCTTACTTTCATCGCCCAGTAAAGTCACCGAAAGCGTCATTCTTACTAGCCTAAACAAGCACGCCACGGAAAATGACACCCTTCCAGACGTGCAGTATGGTTTTAGAGCCAGACATTTGGCCGTACACCAGCTTCTGAGAGTGACCGAAGATCTCTCTGATAGCATCATCTACAAAAACTTATCCACGATAGCTTTTCTAGATGTACAGCAGACTTTCGACAGAGTTTGGCACGAAAGCCTCCTGTACAAGCTTATTCAGTTTGGTTTTTCCCCCTGCTCATCGGCACTATAAAATTCTACCTATCGGGCAGATTCATCCGCGTTAAAGAAGGCGACTACCTCTCCGACCCCCACCCAT